>NC_060141.1:748314548-748914548 GCF_021461385.2 Schistocerca piceifrons
GAAGTGAAGAGATGTGGTCGATGATTGGGAGCCCTGAATTCATGTCTTTGTTTCCTGCCTTCATTACACAGCTTTAGCCTTCAAGCAACATTGGATGCATCTATGACATTGAAAGTTTGTGTCGTACCTGGATCCTATCACTGTCAGATAGGTATAAACGCCGAATTCGGCAAATAAGCATGACAAGTAAAAACACAGGGTTGGGTGGGAATAACTTGACACAGTTTTTTAGATTAGGGTCGCTGTTATGGTCGGTGATCACGTTATGTGGGGATCCCTATTCGGGTACAGAAGTGACACATTCTTTCGTAGTTCACGATGGCCCCGTTGCACTACTTTCCTATCGCTTTAGCCTTCTGACTAACATTTCCGCCTCAGCCCCCCTAATTATTTGCAGTAAAAATTGAATATTGTGTTATTGAATGAGTCGTATGAAGCCGTTCCTGGGGAAGAGAAGACATGTAGTCGATGATTGGTAGTCCTGAATTCATGTCTTTGTTTCCTGCCTTATTACACAGCTTTACCCTTCAAGCAACATTGGATGCATCTATGACATTGAAGGTTTCTGTCGTACCTGGATCCTATCACCGTCAGACAGGTATAAACCCCGAATTCGGCAAATAAGCATGACAAGTAAAAACACAGAGTTGGGTGGGAATAAGTTGACACAGTCTTTTAGATTAGGGTCGCTGTTATGGTCGGTGATCACGTTATGTGGGGATCCCAATTCGGGTACAGAAGTGACACATACTTTCGCATGTCATGAAGGCTCCGTTGCACTACTTTTCTATCGCTTTAGCCGTCTGACTAACATTTCCGCTTCAGCTAACCCTTGGTATTGGCAGTAAAAATTGAATATTGTGTTACTGAATGAGTCGTATGAAGCCGTTCCTAGGGAAGAGAAGAGATGTAATCGATGATTGGGAGCCGTGAATTCATGTCTATGTTTCCTGCCTTTATTACACAGCTTTACCCTTCAAGCAACATTGGATGCATCTTTATTACATAGCTTTACCCTTCAAGCAACATTGGATGCATCTATGACATTGAAGGTTTGTGTCGTACCTGGATCCTATCACCGTCAGACAGGTATAAACGCCGAATTCGGCAAATAAGCATGACAAGTAAAGACACAGGGTTGGGTGGGAATAAGTTGACACAGTCTTTTAGATTAGGGTTGCTGTTATGGTCGGTGATCACGTTATGTGGGGATCCCTATTCGGGTACAGAAGTGACACATACTTTCGTATTTCATACTGGCCCCGTTGCACTATTTTCCTATCGCTTTAGCCTTCTGACTAACATTTCCGCCTCAGCCCCCCTCATTATTGGCAGTAAAAATTGAATATTGTGTTATAGAATGAGTCGTATGATGCCGTTCCTAGGGAAGAGAAGAGATGTAGTCGATGATTGGGAGCCCTGAATTCATGTCTTTGTTTCCTGCCTTTATTACACAGCTTTACCCTTCAAGCAACATTGGATGCATCTATGACATTGAAGGTTTGTGTCGTACCTGGATCCTATCACCGTCAGACAGGTATAAACGCCGAATTCGGCAAATAAGCATGACAAGTAAAGACACAGGGTTGGGTGGGAATAAGTTGACACAGTCTTTTAGATTAGGGTCGCTGTTATGGTCGGTGATCACGTTATGTGGGGATCCCTATTCGGGTACAGAAGTGACACATACTTTCGTATGTCATGATGGCCCCGTTGCACTATTTTCCTATCGCTTTAGCCTCCTGACTAACATTTCCGCCTCAGCCCCCCTCATTATTGGCAGTAAAAATTGAATATTGTGTTATTGAATGAGTCGTATGATGCCGTTCCTAGGGAAGAGAAGAGATGTAGTCGATGATTGGGAGTCCTGAATACATGTCTTTGTTTCCTGCCTTCATTACACAGCTTTACCCTTCAACCTACATTGGATGCATCTATGACATTAAAAGTTTGTGTCGTACCTGGATCCTATCACCGTCAGACAGGTATAAACGCCGAATTCGGCAAATAAGCATGACAAGTAAAGACACAGGGTTGGGTAGGAATAAGTTGACACAGACTTTTAGAGTAGGGTCGCTATAATGGTCGGTGATCACGTTATGTGGGGATCCCTATTCGTGTACAAAAGTGACACATACTTTCGTATGTCATGAAGTCCCCGTTGCACTACTTTTCTATCGCTTTAGCCGTCTGACTATCATTTCCGCCTCAGTTAACCCTTGGTATTGGCAGTAAAAATTGAATATTGTGTTACTGAATGAGTCGTATGAAGCCGTTCCTAGGGAAGAGAAGAGATGTAGTCGATGATTGGGAGCCCTGAATTCATATCTTTGTTTCCTGCCTTCATTACACAGCTTTACCCTTCAAGCAACATTGGATGCATCTATGACATTGAATGTTTGTGTTGTACCTGGATCCTATCACCGTCAGACAGGTATAAACACCGAATTCCGCAAATAAGCATGACAAGTAAAGACACAGTGTTGGGTGGGAATAACTTGACACAGTTTTTTAGATTAGGGTCGCTGTTATGGTCGGTGATCACAATATGTGGGGATCCGTATTCGGGTACAGAAGTGACACATACTTTCGTATGTCATGAAGGCTCCGTTGCACTACTTTTCTATCGCTTTAGCCGTCTGACTAACATTTCCGCCTCAGCTAACCCTTGGTATTGGCCGTAAAAATTGAATATTGTGTTATTTAATGAGTCGTACGGAACCGTTCCTAGGGAAGAGAAGAGATGTAGTCGATGATTGGGAGCCCTGAACTCATGTCTTTGTTTCCTGCCTTTATTACACAGCTTTACCCTTCAAGCAACATTGGATGCATTTATGACATTGAAAGTTTGTGTCGTACCTGGATCCTATCACCGTCAGACAGGTATAAACGCCGAATTCGGCAAATAAGCATGACAAGTAAAAACACAGAGTTGGGTGGGAATAAGTTGACACAGTCTTTTAGAGTAGGGTCGCTGTTATGGTCGGTGATCACGTTATGTGGGGATCCCTATTCGGGTACAGAAGTGACACATACTTTCGTATGTCATGAAGTCCCCGTTGCACTACTTTTCTATCGCTTTAGCCGTCTGACTAACATTTCCGCCTCAGGTAACCCTTGGTATTGGCAGTAAAAATTGAATATTGTGTTACTGAATGAGTCGTATGAAGCCTTTCCTAGGGAAGAGAAGGGATGTAGTCGATGATTGGGAGCCCTGAATTCATGTCTTTGTTTCCTGCCTTTATTACACAGCTTTACCCTTCAAGCAACATTGGATGCATCTATGACATTGAAAGTTTGTGTCGTACCTGGATCCTATCACCGTCAGACAGGTATAAACGCCGAATTCGGCAAAGAAGCATGACAAGTAAAGACACAGGGTTGGGCGAGAATAAGTTGACACAGTCTTTTAGATTAGGGTCGCTGTTATGGTCGGTGTTCACGTTATGTGGGGATCCCCATTCGGGTACAGAAGTGACATACTTTCGTATGTCATGATGGCCCCGCTGCCCTACTTTCCTAACGCTTTAGCCTTCTGACTAACATTTCCGCCTCAGCCCCTATCATTATCGGCAGTTAAAATTGAATGTTGTGTTATTGAATGTTTCGTATGAAGCTGTTCCTAGGGAAGAGAAGAGATGTAGTCGATAATTGGGAGCACTGAATTCATGTCTTTGTTGCCTGCCTTCATTACACAGCTTTACCCTTCAAGCAACATTGGATGCATCTATGACATTGAATGTTTGTGTCGTACCTGGATCCTATCACCAATTTTAACTCAGACAATGTGAAATGTCAGCTATCTATATTGCATCAAAATATTCGAGGACTGAGAAATAAAATTAATGAATTAACTATATGCATAGATGAATTAGAGTCTTCAAACCCAGCTGACATAATCTGCCTCTCTGAACATCATGTGACCACTGGTATAGAACTTTTAAGTGTTACAGGGTTTAGGTTAGCATCTCACTTTTGTAGATCAGAAATGGAGAAAGGAGGAGTTGCCACATTCATCAGGAACTGTCATAAATTTAAGAACATAGACATTCATAAATTTTGCCTAGAACAGCATATGGAAGCATGTGCAACAGAATTAGATTTTCACAAAAAATCTTTCATAATATTAAGTGTATATCGAGCACCTGCAGGTAACTTTAATCTGTTTGTAAACCACCTTGAAGCTGTACTGGCCCATTTAATAACCAAAAACAAAGAAATAGTGGTTGCTGGTGATTTCAATGTAGATTTCCTTAAAGACTCTCCGAATAAGAACTTATTTGAGTTAGTAACACTATCATTCAACTTAATTCCCACAGTAAAGTTCCCCACTAGGATAGCCACTTGCTCACAAACAGCCATTGATAATATCTTTATAGAAAAGTCCAATGAACAAAATTATATCACAAAACCAATAGCCAATGGCCTCTCAGTCCATGACATGCAGTTCCTTCTGTTAAATGTTAATACTGAACAGGATATAAAATCTGTTAAATCTGAGCTCAAGAGGGTAATCAGTAAGCCAAAAATTGATTATTTTAGGACACTCCTCAGAGACATTCACTGGACTGATGTTTACAGTGCTCATGGCATGAATGAAAAATATAACATTTTTGCTAATAAAGTGCTTACCTTATTTGAACACTGCTTTCCCCCAAAACTTACCAAGGTTAGAGGAAAATCTACAAAGAAGCCATGGATTACTCGAGGAATAAGGGTATCTTGTAAAACAAAAAGAAAACTGTATCTGTCAATCCGAAACATTTCCAATGTTGATGCTATAGCACATTATAAGAAATACTGCAAAATATTAAAGACTGTAATATGGATGTCAAAGCAAATATATTACAGGGAAAAGATAGTCATATCAGATAACAAAATAAAGACAATATGGGATATAGTGAAGGAGGAGACCGGTAGGACCAGACATGAAGAGGAACAAATAGCATTAAGAGTAAATGATACATTGGTGACAGATGTGTATAGTGTTGCAGAACTTTTTAACAAACATTTTATAACTGTTACTGAAAAGATGGGGTTGTCAGGTTCGGTAGATGCTGCTATGGATTACCTTAGACCAGACATTTCAAGTAATTTCCATAATATGAATTTGACCCTCACTACCCCAACAGAAATAATGTCCATCATAAAATCTTTAAAATCAAAAACATCTAGTGGGTATGATGAAATATCAACAAAGTTAATTAAAGAATGTGATTCTGAGCTAAGTAACATATTAAGCTATCTGTGTAACCAGTCGTTTATCAGTGGAATATTTCCTGAATGGCTGAAATATGCTGAAGTTAAGCCACTGTTTAAGAAGGGAGATAAAGAAATAGCATCAAATTTCCGTCCAATTTCACTGTTACCAGCATTCTCAAAAATTTTCGAAAAAGTAATGTACTGTCGTCTTTATAACCATCTTATCTCAAATAACATACTGTCAAAGTCACAGTTTGGATTTCTAAAAGGTTCTGATATTGAGAAGGCTATCTTCACTTACAGTGAAAATGTGCTTAATTCATTAGACAAAAAATTGCAGGCAACTGGTATATTTTGTGATCTATCAAAGGCATTTGACTGTGTAAATCACAATATCCTTTTATGTAAACTAGAATATTATAGTGTAACAGGAAATGCTGCAAAATGGTTCAAATCTTATATCTCTGGCAGGAAACAAAGGGTGTTATTAGGAAAGAGCTTGATACATGTCTATCAGGCATCATCCAACTGGGAACTAGTTACATGTGGGGTCCCACAAGGTTCCATTTTGGGGCCCTTACTTTTTCTTGTGTATATCAATGACCTTTCATCAGTAACATTACCAGATGCCAAGTTTGTTTTGTTTGCCGATGATACAAACATTGCAATAAATAGCAAATCAAGTGTAGTCTTAGAAAGATCAGCCAATAAAATAATTGTGGACATTAATCACTGGTTCCTAGCCAATTCTTTGTCACTAAACTTTGAAAAAACACACTACATGCAGTTCAGAACTTGTAAGGGGTGTCCCAAGAGTATATGTCTAACATATGATGACAAGAAGATAGAAGAAGTGGACAGTGTTAAATTCTTGGGATTACAGCTTGATAATAAATTCAATTGGGAGGAGCACACCACAGAACTGCTGAAGCGTCTTAACAAATCTCTGTTTGCAATGCGAATTTTGTCAGACGTAGGGGATATAAAAATGAAAAAGCTGGCATACTATGCTTACTTTCATTCCATAATGTCATATGGGATTATTTTTTGGGGTAATTCATCAAGCCAAGCTAAAGTTTTCCGGGCACAAAAACGTGCAGTAAGAATTATATGTGGTGTGAACTCAAGAACATCCTGCAGAAGCCTGTTTAGGGAACTAGGGATACTAACTACAGCTTCCCAGTATATTTATTCCTTAATGAAATTTGTCATTAAAAATATATCACTTTTTCAAACCAACAGCTCAATTCATGGAATCAATACTAGAAATAAGAATAATCTTCACAAGAATTTAAAGTCACTTAGTCTTGTACAAAAAGGTGTGCATTATTCAGGAACACACATTTTCAATAACTTGCCAGCAGCCATAAAAAGCTTAACAACCAATGAAATTCAGTTTAAGAGAAGCCTAAAGGATTTATTGGTGGCCAACTCCTTCTACTCCATTGATGAATTTCTTAGTAAAACCAACTGATTTGTATATAAGAACAACATAACTTCTGCACAATTTCAGTGCAGTAATGTGTTCACTGAAAATTTGTGTGTGTGTGTGTGTGTGTAAGTATAATCTAACTTCTGCACCATTTCAGTGCAGTAATGTGTTCATTGTAAATAAGTATTACAGTAGTTGTATTACATGTTTATTACCTTATAAATAAATAAAAAACGTTTTTTATTTTAAATTCAGTGCATTAGTATTTGTAAAATGACTCTTAGTGTTCATTAAAAATGACGATCACTCCACTTGGGACCTGTGGAATGGTACATTAGTTTATTTGTTTTAGTTGTAAATATTTGTCATGTATTGTTGTTTTTCTGACATGTTCCACATCCAGGAGGACCTCCTCACTACGGATCAATTGGAATGAAAGTAAATCTAATCTAATCTAATCTAAACGCCCAATTCGGCAAAGAAGCATGACAAGTAAAGACACAGGGTTGGGCGAGAATAAGTTGACACAGTCTTTTAGATTAGGGTCGCTGTTATGGTCGGTGTTCACGTTATGCGGGGATCCCCATTCGGGTACAGAAGTGACATACTTTCGTATGTCATGATGGCCCCGCTACCCTACTTTCCTAACGCTTTAGCCTTCTGACTAACATTTCCGCCTCAGCGCCCCTCATTATTGGCAGTAAAAATTTAATATTGTGTTATTGAATGAGTCGTATGAAGCCGTTCCTAGGGAAGAGAAGAGATGTAGTCGATGATTGGGAGTCCTGAATTCATGTCCTTGTTTCCTGCCTTCATTACACAGCTTTACCCTTCAAGCAACATTGGATGCATCTATGACATTGAATGTTTGTGTCGTACCTGGATCCTATCACCGTCAGACAGGTATTAACACCGAATTCGGCAAATAAGCATGACAAGTAAAGACACAGTGTTGGGTGGGAATAACTTGACACAGTTTTTTAGATTAGGGTCGCTGTTATGGTCGGTGATCACGTTATGTGGGGATCCGTATTCGGGTACAGAAATGACACATACATTCGTATGTCAAGATGGCCCCGTTGCACCAGTTTCCCATCGCTTTAGCCTTCTGACTTACATTTCCGCCTCAGCCCCCCTCATTATTGGCAGTAAAAATTTAATATTGTGTTATTGAATGAGTCGTATGAAGCCGTTCCTAGGGAAGAGAAGAATTGTAGTCGATGATTGGGAGTCCTGAATTCATGTCTTTGTTTCGTGCCTTCATTACACAGCTTTACCCTTCAAGCAACATTGGATGCAACTATGACATTGAGAGTTTGTGTCGTACCTGGATCCTATCACCGTCAGACAGGTATAAACGCCGAATTCGGCAAATAAGCATGACAAGTAAAGACACAGGGTTGGGTAGGAATAAGTTGACACAGACTTTTAGAGTAGGGTCGCTATAATGGTCGGTGATCACGTTATGTGGGGATCCCTATTCGGGTACAAAAGTGACACATACTTTCGTACGTCATGAAGTCCCCGTTGCACTACTTTTCTATCGCTTTAGCCGTCTGACTATCATTTCCGCCTCAGTTAACCTTGGTATTGGCAGTAAAAATTGAAAATTGTGTTACTGAATGAGTCGTATGAAGCCGTTCCTAGGGAAGAGAAGAGATGTAGTCGATGATTGGGAGCCCTGAATTCATATCTTTGTTTCCTGCCTTCATTACACAGCTTTACCCTTCAACCAACATTGGATGCATCTATGACATTGAATGTTTGTGTCGTACCTGGATCTTATCATCGTCAGACAGGTATAAACGCCGAATTCGGCAAATAAGCATAAGTAAAGACACAGGGTTGGGTAGGAATAAGTTGACACAGTCTTTTAGAGTAGGGTCGCTGTTATGGTCGGTGATCACGTTATGTGGGGATCCCTATTCGGGTACAGAAGTGACACATACTTTCGTATGTCATGAAGTCCCCGTTGCACTACTTTTCTATCGCTTTAGCCGTCTGACTAACATTTCCGCCTCAGGTAACCCTTGGTATTGGCAGTAAAAATTGAATATTGTGTTACTGAATGAGTCGTATGAAGCCTTTCCTAGGGAAGAGAAGGGATGTAGTCGATGATTGGGAGCCCTGAATTCATGTCTTTGTTTCCTGCCTTTATTACACAGCTTTACCCTTCAAACAACATTGGATGCATCTATGACATTGAAAGTTTGTGTCGTACCTGGATCCTATCACCGTCAGACAGGTATAAACGCCGAATTCGGCAAATAAGCATGACAAGTAAAGACACAGGGTTGGGCGAGAATAAGTTGACACAGTCTTTTAGGTTAGGGTCGCTGTTATGGTCGGTGTTCACGTTATGTGGGGATCCACATTCGGGTACAGAAGTGACATACTTTCGTATGTCATGATGACCCCGTTGCCCTACTTTCCTAACGCTTTAGCCTTCTGACTAACATTTCCGCCTCAGCCCCTATCATTATCGGCAGTTAAAATTGAATGTTGTGTTATTGAATGTTTGGTATGAAGCTGTTCCTAGGGAAGAGAAGAGATGTAGTCGATGATTGGGAGCACTGAATTCACGTCTTTGTTTCCTGCCTTCATTACACAGCTTTACCCTTCAAGCAACATTGGATGCATCTATGACATTGAATGTCTATGTCGTACCTGGATCCTATCACCGCCAGACAGGTATAAACGCCGAATTCGGCAAATAAGCATGACAAGTAAAATCACAGTGTTGAGTGGGAATAACTTGACACAATTTTTTAGATTAGGGTCGCTGTTATGGTCGGTGATCACGTTATGTTGGGATCCCTATTCGGGTACAGAAGTGACACATATTTTCGTATGTCATGAAGTCCCCGTTGCACTACTTTTCTATCGCTTTAGCCGTCTGACTAACATTTCCGCCACAGCTAACCCTTGGTATTGGCAGTAAAAATTGAATATTGTGTTACTGAATGAGTCGTATGAAGCCGTTCCTAGGGAAGAGAAGAGATGTAGTCGATGATTGGGAGCCCTGAATTCATGTCTTTGTTTCCTGCCTTCATTACACAGCTTTACCCTTCAAGCAACATTGGATGCAACTATGACATTGAGAGTTTGTGTCGTACCTGGATCCTATCACCGTCAGATAGGTATAAACGCCGAATTCGGCAAATAAGCATGACAAGTAAAGACACAGGGTTGGGTAGGAATAAGTTGACACAGACTTTTAGAGTAGGGTCGCTATAATGGTCGGTGATCACGTTATGTGGGGATCCCTATTCGGGTACAGAAGTGACACATACTTTCGTATGTCATGAAGTCCCCGTTGCACTACTTTTCTATCGCTTTAGCCGTCTGACTAACATTTCCGCCACAGCTAACCCTTGGTATTGGCAGTAAAAATTGAAAATTGTGCTACTCAATGAGTCGTATGAAGCCGTTCCTAGGGAAGAGAAGAGATGTAGTCGATGTTTGGGAGCCCTGAATTCATATCTTTGTTTCCTGCCTTCATTACACAGCTTTACCCTTCAAGCAACATTGGATGCATCTATGACATTGAATGTTTGTGTCGTACCTGGATCCTATCACCGTCAGACAGGTATAAACACCGAATTCCGCAAATAAGCATGACAAGTAAAGACACAGTGTTGGGTGGGAATAACTTGACACAGTTTTTTAGATTAGGGTCGCTGTTATGGTCGGTGATCACAATATGTGGGGATCCGTATTCGGGTACAGAAGTGACACAAACTTTCGTACGTCATGATGGCCCCGTTGCACTACTTTCCTATCGCTTTAGCCTTCTGACTAACATTTCCGCATCAGCCCCCTTCTTTATTGGCAGTAAAAATTGAATATTGTGTTATTGAATATGTGGTATGAAGCTGTTCCTAGGGAAGAGAAGAGATGTAGTCGATGATTGGGAGTCCTGAATTCATGTCTTTGTTTCCTGCCTTCATTACACAGCTTTACCCTTCAAGCAACATTGGATGCATCTATGAAATTGAAGGTTTGTGTCGTACCTGGATCCTATCACCGTCAGACAGATATAAACGCCGAATTCGGCAAATAAGCATGACAAGTAAAGACACAGGGTTGGGTGGGAATAAGTTGACACAGTCTTTTAGATTAGGGTCGCTGTTATGGTCGGTGATCACGTTATGTGGGGATCCCTATTCGGGTACAGAAGTGACACATACTTTCGTATGTCATGAAGGCTCCGTTGCACTACTTTTCTATCGCTTTAGCCGTCTGACTAACATTTCCGCCTCAGCTAACCCTTGGTATTGGCCGTAAAAATTGAATATTGTGTTATTGAATGAGTGGTACGAAGCCGTTCCTAGGGAAGAGAAGAGATGTAGTCGATGATTGGGAGCCCTGAACTCATGTCTTTGTTTCCTGCCTTTATTACACAGCTTTACCCTTCAAGCAACATTGGATGCATCTATGACATTGAAAGTTTGTGTCGTACCTGGATCCTATCACCGTCAGACAGGTATAAACGCCGAATTCGGCAAATAAGCATGACAAGTAAAGACACAGGCTTGGGCGAGAATAAGTTGACACAGTCTTTTAGATTAGGGTCGCTGTTATGGTCGGTGTTCACGTTATGTGGGGATCCCCATTCGGGTACAGAAGTGACATACTTTCGTATGTCATGATGACCCCGTTGCCCTACTTTCCTAACGCTTTAGCCTTCTGACTAACATTTCCGCCTCAGCCCCTATCATTATCGGCAGTTAAAATTGAATGTTGTGTTATTGAATGTTTGGTATGAAGCTGTTCCTAGGGAAGAGAAGAGATGTAGTCGATGATTGGGAGCACTGAATTCATGTCTTTGTTTCCTGCCTTCATTACACAGCTTTACCCTTCAACCAACATTGGATGCATCTATGACATTGAATGTTTGTGTCGTACCTGGATCCTATCACCGTCAGACAGGTATAAACGCCGAATTCGGCAAATAAGCATGACAAGTAAAAACACAGTGTTGAGTGGGAATAACTTGACACAATTTTTTAGATTAGGGTCGCTGTTATGGTCGGTGATCACGTTATGTGGGGATCCCTATTCGGGTACAGATGTGACACATATTTTCGTATGTCATGAAGTCCCCGTTGCACTACTTTTCTATCGCTTTAGCCGTCTGACTAACATTTCCGCCACAGCTAACCCTTGGTATTGGCAGTAAAAATTGAATATTGTGTTACTGAATGAGTCGTATGAAGCCGTTCCTAGGGAAGAGAAGAGATGTAGTCGATGATTGGGAGCCCTGAATTCATGTCTTTGTTTCCTGCCTCCATTACACAGCTTTACCCTTCAAGCAACATTGGATGCATCTATGACATTGAATGTTTGTGTCGTACCTGGATCCTATCACCGTCAGACAGGTATAAACGCCGAATTCAGCAAATAAGCATGACGAGTAAAGACACAGGGTTGGGTGGGAATAAGTTGACACAGTCTTTTAGACTAGGGGCGCTGTTATGGTCGGTGATCACGTTATGTGGGGATCCCTATTCGGGTACAGAAGTGACACATACTTTCGTATGTCATGAAGGCTCCGTTGCACTACTTTTCTATCGCTTTGGCCGTCTGACTAACATTTCCGCCTCAGCTAACCCTTGGTATTGGCAGTAAAAATTGAATATTGTGTTACTGAATGAGTCGTATGAAGCCGTTCCTAGGGAAGAGAAGAGATGTAGTCGATGATTGGGAGCCCTGAATTCATGTCTTTGTTTCCTGCCTTTATTACACAGCTTTCCCCTTCAAGCAACATTGGATGCATCTATGACATTGAAAGTTTGTGTCGTACCTGGATCCTATCACCGTCAGACAAGTATAAACGGCGAATACGGCAAATAAGCATGACAAGTAAAGACACAGGGTTGGGTGGGAATAAGTTGACACAGTCTTTTAGATTAGGGTCGCTGTTATGGTCGGAGATCACGTTATGTGGGGATCCCTATTCGGGTACAGAAGTGACACATACTTTCGTATGTCAAGATGGCCACGTTGCACTATTTTCCTATCGCTTTAGGCTCCTGACTAACATTTCCGCCTCAGCCCCCCTCATTATTGGCAGTAAAAATTGAATATTGTGTTACTGAATGAGTCGTATGATGCCCTTCCTAGGGAAGAGAAGAGATGTAGTCGATGATTGGGAGTCTTGAATACATGTCTTTGTTTCCTGCCTTCATTACACAGCTTTACCCTTCAAGCAACATTGGATGCATCTATGACATTGAATGTTTGTGTCGTACCTGGATCCTATCACCGTCAGACAGGTATAAACACCGAATTCGGCAAATAAGCATGACAAGTAAAGACACAGTGTTGGGTGGGAATAACTTGACACAGTTTTTTAGATTAGGGTCGCTGTTATGGTTGGTGATCACGTTATGTGGGGATCCGTATTCGGGTACAGAAGTGACACAAACTTTCGTATGTTATGATGGCCCCGTTGCACTACTTTCCTATCGCTTTAGCCTTCTGACTAACATTTCCGCCTCAGCCCCCCTCTTTATTGGCAGTAAAAATTGAATATTGTGTTATTGAATGTGTCTTATGAAGCCATTCCTAGGGAAGAGAAGAGATGTAGTCGATGATTGGGAGCCCTGAATTCATGTCTTTGTTTCATGCCTTCATTACACAGCTTTACCCTTCAAGCAACATTGGATGCATCTATCACATTGAAGGTTTGTGTCGTACCTGGATCCTATCACCGTCAGATAGTTATAAACGCCGAAATCGGCAAATAAGCATGACAAGTAAAGACACAGGGTTGGGTGGGAATAACTTGACACAGTTTTTTAGATTAGGGTCGCTGTTATGGTCGGTGATCACGTTATGTGGGGATCCCTATTCGGGTACAGAAGTGACACATACTTTCGTATGTCATGATGGCCCCGTTGCACTACTTTCCTAACGCTTTAGCCTTCTGACTAACATTTCCGCCTCAGCCCCTCTCATTATTGGCAGTAAAAATTGAATATTGTGTTATTGAATGTGTGGTATGAAGCTGTTCCTAGGGAAGAGAAGAGATGTAGTCGATGATTGGGAGTCCTGAATTCATGTCTTTGTTTCCTGCCTTCATTAGACAGCTTTACGCCTCAAGCAACATTGGATGCATCTATGACATTGATGGTTTGTGTCGTACCTGGATCCTATCACCGTCAGACAGGTATAAACGCCGAATTCGGCAAATAAGCATGACAAGTAAAGACACAGGGTTGGGTGGGAATAAGTTGACACAGTCTTTTAGATTAGGGTCGCTGTTATGGTCGGTGATCACGTTATGTAGGGATCCCTATTCGAGTACAGAAGTGACACATACTTTCGTATGTCATGATGGCCCCGTTGCACTACTTTCCTATCGCTTTAGCCTTCTGACTAACATTTCCGCCTCAGCCCCCCTCATTATTGGCAGTAAAAATTGAATATTGTGTTATTGAATGAGTCGTATGATGCCGTTCCTAGGGAAGAAAAGAGATGTAGTCGATGATTGGGAGTCCTGAATTCATGTCTTTGTTTCCTGCCTTCATTACACAGCTTTACCCTTCAACCTACATTGGATGCATCTATGACATTGATAGTTTGTGTCGTACCTGGATCCTATCACCGTCAGACAGGTATAAACGCCGAATTCGGCAAATAAGCATGACAAGTAAAGACACAGGGTTGGTTAGGAATTAGTCGACACAGTCTTTTAGAGTAGGGTCGCTGTTATGGTCGGTGATCACGTTATGTGGGGATCCCTATTCGGGTACAGAAGTGACACATACTTTCGTATGTCATGAAGTCCCCGTTGCACTACTTTTCTATCGCTTCAGCCAACTGACTAACATTTACGCCTCAGGTAACCCTTGGTATTGGCAGTAAAAATTGAATATTGTGTTACTGAATGAGTCATATGAAGCCTTTCCTAGGGAAGAGAAGGGATGTAGTCGATGATTGGGAGCCCTGAATTCATGTCTTTGTTTCCTGCCTTTATTACACAGCTTTACCCTTCAAGCAACATTGGATGCATCTATGACATTGAATGTTTGTGTCGTACCTGGATCCTATCACCGTCAGACAGGTATAAACGCCGAATTCGGCAAATAAGCATGACAAGTAAAGACACAGGGTTGGGCGAGAATAAGTTGACACAGACTTTTAGATTAGGGTCGCTGTTATGGTCGGTGTTCGCGTTATGTGGGGATCCCCATTCGGGTACAGAAGTGACATACTTTCGTATGTCATGATGGCCCCGTTGCACTACTTTCCTAACGCTTTAGCCTTCTGACTAACATTTCCGCCTCAGCCCCTCTCATTATTGGCAGTAAAAATTGAATATTGTGTTATTGAATGTGTGGTATGAAGCTGTTCCTAAGGAAGAGAAGAGATGTAGTCGAAGATTGGGAGCCCTGAATTCATGTATTTGTTTCCTGCCTTCATTACACAGCTTTACCCTTCAAGCAACATTGGATGCATCTATGACATTGATAGTTTGTATCGTACCTGGATCCTATCACCGTCAGACAAGTATAAACCCCAAATTCGGCAAATAAGCATGACAAGTAAAGACACAGTGTTGAGTGGGAATAACTTGACACAATTTTTTATATTAGGGTCTCTGTTATGGTCGGTGATCACGTTATGTGGGGATACGTATTCGGGTACAGAAGTGACACAAACTTTCGTATGTCATGAAGGCTCCGTTGCACTACTTTTCTATCGCTTTAGACGTCTGACTAACATTTCCGCCTCAGCTAACCCTTGGTATTGGCAGTAAAAATTGAATATTGTGTTACTGAATGAGTCGTATGAAGCCGTTCCTAGGGAAGAGAAGAGATGTAGTCGATGATTGGGAGCCCTGAATTCATGTCTTTGTTTCCTGCCTTTATTACACAGCTTTACCCTTCAAGCAACATTGGATGCATCTATGACATTGAAAGTTTGTGTTGTACCTGGATCCTATCACCGTCAGACAGGTATAAACGCCGAATTCGGCAAATAAGCATGACAAGTAAAGACACAGGGTTGGGTGGGAATGTTGACACAGTCTTTTAGATTAGGGTCGCTGTTATGGTCGGTGATCACGTTATGTGGGGATCCCTATTCGGGTACAGAAGTGACACATAATTTCGTATGTCATGATGGCCACGTTGCACTACTTTCCTAACGCTTTTGCCTTCTGACTAACATTTCCGCCTCAGCCCCTCTCATTATTGGCAGTAAAAATTGAATATTGTGTTATTGAATGTGTCTTATGAAGCCATTCCTAGGGAAGAGAAGAGAGGTAGTCGATGATTGGGAGCCCTGAATTCATGTCCATGTTTCTTGCCCCCATTACACAGCTTTACTCTTCAAGTAACATTGGATGCATCTATGACATTGAATGCTTGTGTCGTACCTGGATCCTATCACCGTCAGACAGGTATAAACGCCGAATTCGGCAAATAAGCATGACAAGTAAAGACACAGGGTTGGGTGGGAATAAGTTGACACAGTCTTTTAGATTAGGGTCGCTGCTAGGGTCGGTGATCACGCTACGTGGGGATCCCCATTCGGGTACATAAGTGACACATACTTTCGTATGTCATGATGGCCCCGTTGCACTACTTTCCTAACGCTTTTGCCTTCTGACTAACATTTCCGCCTCAGCCCCCCTCATTATTGGCAGTAAAAATTGAATATTGTGTCATTGAATGTGTCTTATGAAGCCATTCCTAGGGAGGAGAATAGATGTAGTCGATGATTGGGAGACCTGAATTCATGTCTTTCTTTCCTGCCTTCATTACACAGCTTTACCCTTCAAGCAACATTGGATGCATCTATGACATTGAAAGTTTGTGTCGTACCTGGATCCTATCACCGTCAGACGGGTATAAACGCCGAATTCGGCAAATAAGCATGACAAGTAAAGACACAGGGTTGGGTAGGAATAAGTTGACACAGTCTTTTAGATTAGGGTCGCTGTTATGGTCGGTGTTCACGTTATGTGGGGATCCCAATTCGGGTACAGAAGTGACATACTTTCGTATGTCATGATGGCCCTGTTGCACTACTTTCCTAACGCTTTAGCCCTCTGACTAACATTTACTGAATTCATGTCTTTGATTCCTGCCTTCATTACACAGCTTTACCCTTCAAGCAACATTGGATGCATCTATGACATTGAATGTTTGTGTGGAACCTGGATCCTATCACCGTCAGACAGGTATAACGCCGATTTCGGTAAATAAGCATGACAAGTAAAGACACAGGGTTGGGTGGGAATAACTTGACACAGTTTTTTAGATTAGGGTCGCTGTTATGGTCGGTGATCACGTTATGTGGGGATCCCTATTCGGGTACAGAAGTGACACATACTTTCGTATGTCATGATGGCCCCGTTGCACTACTTTCCTAACGCTTTAGCCTTCTGACTAACATTTCCGCCACAGCCCCTCTCATTATTGGCCGTAAAAATTGAATATTTTGTTATTGAATGTGTGCTATGAAGCTGTTCCTAGGGAAGAGAAGAGATGTAGTCGATGATTGGGAGCACTGAATTCATGTCGTTGTTTCCTGCCTTCATTACACAGCTTTACCCTTCAAGCAACATTGAATGCATCTTTGACATTGAATGTTTGTGTCGTACCTGGATCCTATCACCGTCAGACAGGTATAAACGCCGAATTCGGCAAATAAGCATGACAAGTAAAGACACAGGGTTGGGTGGGAATAAGTTGACACAGTCTTTTAGATTAGGGTCGCTGTTATGGTCGGTGATCACGTTATGTGGGGATCCCTATTCGGGTACAGAAGTGACACATACTTTTGTATGTCATGAAGGCTCCGTTGCACTACTTTTCTATCGCTTTAGCCGTCTGACTAACATTTCCGCCTCAGCTAACCCTTGGTATTGGCATTAAAAATTGAATATTGTGTTACTGAATGAGTCGTATGAAGCCGTTCCTAGGGAAGAGATGAGATGTAGTCGATGATTGGGAGTCCTGAATTCATGTCTTTGTTTCCTGCCTTCATTACACAGCTTTACCCTTCAAGCAACATTGGATGCATCTATGACATTGAAAGTTTGTGTCGTACCTGGGTCCTATCACCGTCAGACAGGTATAAACGCCGAATTCGGCAAATAAGCATGACAAGTAAAAACACAGGGTTGGGTGGGAATAAGTTGACACAGTCTTTTAGATTAGGGTCGCTGTTATGGTCGGTGATCACGTTATGTGGGGATCCCTATTCGGGTACAGAAGTGACACATACTTTCGTCTGTCATGAAGGCTCCGTTGCACTACTTTTCTATCGCTTTAGCCGTCTGACTACCATTTCCGCCTCAGCTAACCCTTGGTATTGGCAGTAAAAATTGAATATTGTGTTACTGAGTGAGTCGTATGAAGCCGTTCCTAGGGAAGATAAGAGATGTAGTCGATGATTGGGAGCCCTGAATTCATGTCTTTGTTTCCTGCCCTTATTACACAGCTTTACCCTTCAAGCAACATTGGATGCATCTTTATTACACAGCTTTACCCTTCAAGCAACATTGGATGCATCTATGATATTGAAAGTTTGTGTCGTACCTGGATCCTATCACCGTCAGACAAGTATAAACGCCGAATTCGGCAAATAAGCATGACAAGTAAAGACTAAGGGTTGGGTGGGAATAAGTTGACACAGTCTTTTAGATTAGGGTCGCTGTTATGGTCGGTGATCACGTTATGTGGGGATCCCTATTCGGGTACAGAAGTGACACATACTTTTGTATGTCATGAAGGCTCCGTTGCACTACTTTTCTATCGCTTTAGCCGTCTGACTACCATTTCCGCCTCAGCTAACCCTTGGTATTGGCAGTAAAAATTGAATATTGTGTTACTGAATGAGTCATATGAAGCCGTTCCTAGGGAAGAGAAGAGATGTAGTCGATGATTGGGAGCCCTGAATTCATGTCTTTGTTTCCTGCCCTTATTACACAGCTTTACCCTTCAAGCAACATTGGATGCATCTGTATTACACAGCTTTACCCTTCAAGCAACATTGGATGCATCTATGATATTGAAAGTTTGTGTCGTACCTGGATCCTATCACCGTCACACAAGTATAAACGCCGAATTCGGCAAATAAGCATGACAAGTAAAGACTAAGGGTTGGGTGGGAATAAGTTGACACAGTCTTTTAGATTAGGGTCGCTGTTATGGTCGGTGATCACGTTATGTGGGGATCCCTATTCGGGTACAAAAGTGACACATACTTTCGTATGTCATGATGGCCCCGTTGCACTATTTTCCTATCGCTTTAGCCTTCTGACTAACATTTCCGCCTCAGCCCCCCTCATTATTGGCAGTAAAAATTGAATATTGTGTTATGGAATGTGTGCTATGAAGCTGTTCCTAGGGAAGAGAAGAGATGTATTCGATGATTGGGAGCCCTGAATTCATGTCTTTGTTTCCTGCCCTTATTACACAGCTTTACCCTTCAAGCAACATTGGATGCATCTTTATTACACAGCTTTACCCTTCAAGCAACATTGGATGCATCTATGATATTGAAAGTTTGTGTCGTACCTGGATCCTATCACCGTCAGACAAGTATAAACGCCGAATTCGGCAAATAAGCATGACAAGTAAAGACTAAGGGTTGGGTGGCAATAAGTTGACACAGTCTTTTAGATTAGGGTCGCTGTTATGGTCGGTGATCACGTTATGTGGGGATCCCTATTCGGGTACAAAAGTGACACATACTTTCGTATGTCATGATGGCCCCGTTGCACTATTTTCCTATCGCTTTAGCCTTCTGACTAACATTTCCGCCTCAGCCCCCCTCATTATTGGCAGAAAAAATTTAATATTGTGTTATTGAATGAGTCGTATGAAGCCGTTCCTAGGGAAGAGAAGAGATGTAGTCGATGATTGGGAGTCCTGAATTCATGTCTTTGTTTCGTGCCTTCATTACACAGCTTGACCCTTCAAGCAACATTGGATGCATCTATGACATTGAGAGTTTGTGTCGTACCTGGATCCCATCACCGTCAGACAGGTATAAACGCCGAATTCGGCAAATAAGCATGACAAGTTAAGACACAGGGTTGGGTAGGAATAAGTTGACAGAGACTTTTAGAGTAGGGTCGCTGTAATGGTCGGTGATCACGTTATGTGGGGATCCCTATTCGGGTACAGAAGTGACACTTACTTTCGTATGTCATGAAGTCCCCGTTGCACTACTTCTCTATCGCTTTAGCTGTCTGACTAACATTTCCGCCTCAGCTAACCCTTGGTATTGGCAGTAAAAATTGAATACTGTGTTACTGAATGAGTCGCATGAAGCCGTTCCTAGGGAAGAGAAGAGATGTAGTCGATGATTGGGAGCCCTGAATTCATGTCTTTGTTTCATGCCTTCATTACACAGCTTTACCCTTCAAGCAACTTTGGGTGCATCTATCACATTGAAGGTTTGTGTCGTACCTGGATCCTATCACCGTCAGATAGTTATAAACGCTGAATTCGGCAAATAAGCATGACAAGTAAAGACACAGGGTTGGGTGGGAATAACTTGACACAGTTTTTTAGATTAGGGTCGCTGTTATGGTCGGTGATCACGTTATGTGGGGATCCCTATTCGGGTACAGAAGTGACACATACTTTCGTATGTCATGATGGCCCCGTTGCACTACTTTCCTAACGCTTTATCCTTCTGACTAACATTTCCGCCTCAGCCCCTCTCATTATTGGCAGTAAAAATTGATTATTGTGTTATTGAATGTGTGGTATGAAGCTGTTCCTAGGGAAGAGAAGAGAAGTAGTCGATGATTAGGAGTCCTGAATTCATGTCTTTGTTTCCTGCCTTCATTACACAGCTTTACCCTTCAAGCAACATTGGATGCATCTTTATTACACAGCTTTACCCTTCAAGCAACATTGGATGCATCTATGATATTGAAAGTTTGTGTCGTACCTGGATCCTATCACCGTCAGACAAGTATAAACGCCGAATTCGGCAAATAAGCATGACAAGTAAAGACTAAGGGTTGGGTGGCAATAAGTTGACACAGTCTTTTAGATTAGGGTCGCTGTTATGGTCGGTGATCACGTTATGTGGGGATCCCTATTCGGGTACAAAAGTGACACATACTTTCGTATGTCATGATGGCCCCGTTGCACTATTTTCCTATCGCTTTAGCCTTCTGACTAACATTTCCGCCTCAGCCCCCCTCATTATTGGCAGAAAAAATTTAATATTGTGTTATTGAATGAGTCGTATGAAGCCGTTCCTAGGGAAGAGAAGAGATGTAGTCGATGATTGGGAGTCCTGAATTCATGTCTTTGTTTCGTGCCTTCATTACACAGCTTGACCCTTCAAGCAACATTGGATGCATCTATGACATTGAGAGTTTGTGTCGTACCTGGATCCCATCACCGTCAGACAGGTATAAACGCCGAATTCGGCAAATAAGCATGACAAGTTAAGACACAGGGTTGGGTAGGAATAAGTTGACAGAGACTTTTAGAGTAGGGTCGCTGTAATGGTCGGTGATCACGTTATGTGGGGATCCCTATTCGGGTACAGAAGTGACACTTACTTTCGTATGTCATGAAGTCCCCGTTGCACTACTTCTCTATCGCTTTAGCTGTCTGACTAACATTTCCGCCTCAGCTAACCCTTGGTATTGGCAGTAAAAATTGAATACTGTGTTACTGAATGAGTCGCATGAAGCCGTTCCTAGGGAAGAGAAGAGATGTAGTCGATGATTGGGAGCCCTGAATTCATGTCTTTGTTTCATGCCTTCATTACACAGCTTTACCCTTCAAGCAACTTTGGGTGCATCTATCACATTGAAGGTTTGTGTCGTACCTGGATCCTATCACCGTCAGATAGTTATAAACGCTGAATTCGGCAAATAAGCATGACAAGTAAAGACACAGGGTTGGGTGGGAATAACTTGACACAGTTTTTTAGATTAGGGTCGCTGTTATGGTCGGTGATCACGTTATGTGGGGATCCCTATTCGGGTACAGAAGTGACACATACTTTCGTATGTCATGATGGCCCCGTTGCACTACTTTCCTAACGCTTTATCCTTCTGACTAACATTTCCGCCTCAGCCCCTCTCATTATTGGCAGTAAAAATTGATTATTGTGTTATTGAATGTGTGGTATGAAGCTGTTCCTAGGGAAGAGAAGAGAAGTAGTCGATGATTAGGAGTCCTGAATTCATGTCTTTGTTTCCTGCCTTCATTACACAGCTTTACGCTTCAAGCAACATTGGATGCATCTATGACATTGAAGGTTTGTGTCGTACCTGGATCCTATCACCGTCAGACAGGTATAAACGCCGAATTCGGCAAATAAGCATGACAAGTAAAGACACAGGGTTGGGTGGGAATAAATTGACACAGTCTTTTAGATTAGGGTCGCTGTTATGGTCGGTGATCACGTTATGTGGGGATCCCTATTCGGGTATAGAAGTGACACATACTTTCGTATGTCATGAAGGCTCCGTTGCACTACTTTTCTATCGCTTTAGCCGTCTGACTAACATTTCCGCCTCAGCTAACCCTTGGTATTGGCCATAAAAACTGAATATTGTGTTACTGAATGAGTCGTACGAAGCCGTTCCTAAGGAAGAGAAGAGATGTAGTCGATGATTGGGAGCCCTGAACTCATGTCTTTGTTTCCTGCTTTTATTACACAGCTTTACCCTTCAAGCAACATTGGATGCATCTATGACATTGAAAGTTTGTGTCGTACCTGGATCCTATCACCGTCAGACAAGTATAAACGCCGAATTCGGCAAATAAGCATGACAAGTAAAGACACAGGGTTGGGTGGGAATAAGTTGACACAGTCTTTTAGATTAGGGTCGCTGTTATGGTCGGTGATCACGTTATGTGGGGATCCCTATTCGGGTACAGAAGTGACACATACTTTCGTATGTCATGATGGCCCCGTTGCACTACTTTCCTATCGCTTTAGCCTTCTGACTAACATTTCCGCCTCAGCCCCCCTCATTATTGGCAGTAAAAATTGAATATTGTGTTATTGAATGAGTCGTATGATGCCGTTCCTAGTGAAGAAAAGAGATGTAGTCGATGATTGGGAGTCCTGAATTCATGTCTTTGTTTCGAGCCTTCATTACACAGCTTTACCCTTCAAGCAACATTGGATGCTGTAGATGTAGGAAGTATGCAGCAGACCTCAGCAGTTACGGTGGCTAGGACAGTTGCAAAGTCTAAGAGAAAGAAGAAGGTTCTGCTGTTAGGTAGTTCTCATGGTAGAGGTGTAGGCCAGCAGTTGCAGGAAGTTTTGGGGAGTGAGTACCAGGTCACCAGCATTGTGAAGCCTAATGCAGGATTGGCTCAGGTGACTTTTAACATAGGGGGGTTATGTAGGGATTTTACTAAAGAGGATCAGGTAGTGATTGTGGGTGGGGCTGGTAATAGTATTGATAGGGATGGGAAGTATGACATAGATGGTGACCTGGAAAAGATAGCCACTCAGACTGGCAACACGAATGTGCATTTCGTGGAACTGTTTCAGCGTCACGATCGGCCTCATCTTAATATAGCCGTCAGGCGTAATAACATGAGACTTGGGGGTGCGCTGATGACAGAAGGCATGAGTCACATTTCAGTGGTGTCGGTGGAGTCTATCAGTAGGACGGGTTTCACTAGACATGGCCTGCACCTCAACAGGTATGGGAAGGGGAGGTTGGCAAAACTTATAGGTGACAGCATAGGTGGGGGTGGTGGGATCACTCATGGGAAAATTCCGGTAGTTGTGGGTGTTAGAGCTGTACCTTTTTTAGATTGAAGTCAGCTGATAGGTATTCCTGCTTAAGGGAAGTCTCTCTAACAAAGAAACCACTTTCTACAAAGCTTGGGTATCCGATTAATGAGGGAATTAGTATATTTCATCAAAATATACAAGGTATTCGAGATAAAGTTAGTGAACTGCTTATAGATGTTGACTCTGAAATTATTGGTATATCTGAACACTTCTTAAATAAGGAGATAATTCAGAGGCTTCCTTTACCAGGATACAGGTTGGCTGGCAGCTTTTCTAGGAGCTCTTTGCGGTGTGGGGGAGTAGCCATGTATGTGAGAAACGGTATCCCATTTGAGTCAATTGATGTTTCAAAGTACTGCACTGAAAAGGTGTTTGAATGTTGTGCAGGTGTGGTTAAATTTAGTGGAGCTAAACTTCTTACTGTTGTTATTTATAGATCCCCAGACTCCGATTTCACAACATTTTTGCTAAAGCTAGAGGAGGTTCTTGGTTCACTTTATAGGAAATACAAAAAGTTAGTTATATGTGGTGACTTCAATATTAATTGTATAAGTGATTGTGCAAGGAAAAGGATGCTGGTAGACCTCCTCAATTCATATAATCTTATGCAAACCGTATTCTTTCCAACGAGAGTGCAAGGGAACAGTAGAACAACCATAGACAATATTTTTGTTCATTCGTCATTATTAGAAGGGCATTCTGTTAGCAAAAAGGTGAATGGCCTTTCAGATCATGATGCACAAATTTTAAGTCTAAAAGATTTTTGTGCTTCAACACATGTTAAATATAGTTACCAACTTTTTAGGAAAGCTGATCCAGTTGCTGTACAGACTTTTGTAAACCTTATCAAGGAACAAGATTGGCAAGATGTTTATAGTGCTGATACAGTAGACGATAAATATAATGCTTTCCTCAAGACTTTTCTCGTGCTCTTTGAAAGTTGCTTTCCGTTAGAACGTTTAAAACAGGGTACTAGCACAAACAGGCAGCCTGGGTGGCTGACTAAAGGGATAAGAATATCTTGTAGAACAAAGTGGCAATTATATCAAAACGTTAGAAACAGTCAAAATCTAAATGCAGCAGCCCATTACAAACAGTATTGTAAGGTGCTTAAAAAAGTTATTAGGAAGGCAAAAAGTATGTGGTATGCAGATAGAATAGCTAAGTCTCAGGATAAAATTAAAACCATATGGTCAGTCGTAAAGGAAGTGGCTGGTCTGCAGAGACAGGTCGAGGATATAGAATCAGTGCGTAGTGGGGATGTCCGTGTTGCTGATAAGTCGCATATATGTACAGTACTTAATAATCACTTTCTGAATATAGCAGGTGAACTAAATAGAAACCTAGTCCCAACAGGGAATCATATAGCGCTCTTAGAAAAAAGTGTTCCGAGACTGTTACCTGAAATGCTCCTCCATGATACTGACAAGAGGGAGATTGAGTTAATAATTAAATCACTAAAGACCAAGAACTCTCATGGATATGACGGGGTATCTAGCAGAATACTGAAGTATTGTTCCACGTATATTAGCTCAGTACTTAGCCATATCTGTAACTTTTCCTTTAGCAGTGGTCGGTTTCCTGACCGATTAAAGTACTCGGTAGTGAAGCCACTTTATAAAAAGGGAGACAGGGATAATGTTGACAATTATAGACCTATTTCTATGCCATCGGTGTTTGCTAAAGTTATCGAGAGGCTTGTATATACAAGGTTACTGCAGCATTTAAATTCACATAATTTGCTGTCAAATGTACAGTTTGGTTTTAGAAATGGCTTAACAACTGAAAATGCTATATTCTCTTTTCTCTGTGAGGTTTTGGACGGATTAAATAAAAGGTTGAGAACGTTAGGTGTTTTCTTTGATCTAACGAAGGCTTTTGACTGTGTTGACCACAAAATATTACTGCAGAAGTTGGAACATTATGGAGTAAGGGGAGTAGCTTACAATTGGTTCGTCTCCTACTTTAAGAACAGAAAGCAGAAGGTAATCCTCCGCAATATTGAGAGTGGTAATGATGTTCAGTCCCAATGGGGCACTGTTAAATGGGGCGTTCCCCAAGGGTCGGTGCTGGGGCCACTGCTGTTCCTTATTTATGTAAATGATATGCCTTCTAGTATTACAGGTGATTCAAAAATATTTCTGTTTGCTGATGACACCACCTTGGTAGTGAAGGATCTTGTGTGTAATATTGAAACATTATCAAATAATGTAGTTCATGAAGTAAGTTCGTGGCTTGTGGAAAATAATTTGATGCTAAATCACAGTAAGACTCAGTTTTTACAGTTTCTAACCCACAATTCAACAAGAATTGACATTTTAATCAGACAGAATGGGCATGTTATAAGCGAGACGGAACAGTTCAAGTTCCTAGGCGTACGGATAGATAGTAAGCTGTTGTGGAAAGCCCATGTTCAGGATCTTGTTCAGAAACTAAATGCCGCTTTATTTACCATTAGAACAGTATCTGAAATAAGTGACATTTCAACACGAAAAGTAGTATACTTCGCATATTTTCATACGCTTATGTCATATGGTATTATTTTTTGGGGTAATTCTTCTGATTCAAAAAGGGTATTTTTGGCTCAAAAACGGGCTGTTCGAGCTATGTATGGTGTAAGTTCGAAAACCTCTTGTCGACCCCTATTCAATAGTCTGGGAATTTTGACATTGCCCTCACAGTATGTATTTTCTTTAATGTCGTTTGTTGTTAGCAATATTAGCTTATTCCCAAGAGTTAGCAGCTTTCACTCAGTTAATACTAGGCAGAAATCAAATCTGCATGTGGAATGCACTTCCTTGACTCTTGTGCAGAAAGGAGTGCAGTATTCTGCTGCATCCATTTTCAATAAGCTACCACAAGAACTCAAAAATCTTAGCAGTAGCCCAAACACTTTTAAGTCTAAACTGAAGAGTTTCCTCATGGCTCACTCCTTCTATTCTGTCGAGGAGCTCCTGGAAGAGATAAAAAATTAAGCAAATTCCAGTGTTACATTCTTGATTTTCTTTATTTAAACTAACGACTTGTTTCATTTTATGTGTTTCTACAATCGTGTTATAATTTCATGTATTGACTCGTTCCATGACCATGGAGACTTCTCCTAAATGTGGTCCCACGGAACAATAAATAAATAAATAAATAAATAAATATGACATTGAGAGTTTGTGTCGTACCTGGATCCTATCACCGTCAGACAGCTATAAACGCCGAATTCGGCAAATAAGCATGACAAGTAAAGACACAGGGTTGGGTAGGAATAAGTTGACAGAGACTTTTAGAGTAGGGTCGCTGTAATGGTCGGTGATCACGTTATGTGGGGATCCCTATTCGGGTACAGAAATGACACTTACTTTCGTATGTCATGAAGTCCCCGTTGCACTACTTTTCTGTCGCTTTAGCTGTCTGACTAACATTTCCGCCTCAGCTAACCCTTGGTATTGGCAGTAAAAATTGAATACTGTGTTACTGAATGAGTCGCATGAAGCCGTTCCTAGGGAAGAGAAGAGATGTAGTCGATGATTGGGAGCCCTGAATTCATATCTTTGTTTCCTGCCTTCATTACACAGCTTTACCCTTCAAGCAACATTGGATGCATCTATGACATTGAATGTTTGTGTCGTACTTGGATCCTATCACCGTCAGACAGGTATAAACACCGAATTCGGCAAATAAGCATGACAAGTAAAGACACAGGGTTGGGTAGGAATTAGTCGACACAGTCTTTTAGAGTAGGGTCGCTGTTATGGTCGGTGATCACGTTATGTGGGGATCCCTATTCGGGTACAGAAGTGACACATACTTTCGTATGTCATGAAGTCCCCGTTGCACTACTTTTCTATCGCTTCAGCCAACTGACTAACATTTCCGCCTCAGGTAACCCTTGGTATTGGCAGTACAAATTGAATATTGTGTTACTGAATGAGTCATATGAAGCCTTTCCTAGGGAAGAGAAGGGATGTAGTCGATGATTGGGAGCCCTGAATTCATGTCTTTGTTTCCTGCCTTTATTACACAGCTTTACCCTTCAAGCAACATTGGATGCATCTATGACATTGAATGTTTGTGTCGTACCTGGATCCTATCACCGTCAGACAGGTATAAACGCCGAATTCGGCAAATAAGCATGACAAGTAAAGGCACAGGGTTGGGCGAGAATAAGTTGACACAGTCTTTTAGATTAGGGTCGCTGTTATGGTCGGTGTTCGCGTTATGTGGGGATCCCCATTCGGGTACAGAAGTGACATACTTTCGTATGTCATGATGGCCCCGTTGCACTACTTTCCTAACGCTTTAGCCTTCTGACTAACATTTCCGCCTCAGCCCCTCTCATTATTGGCAGTAAAAATTGAATATTGTGTTATTGAATGAGTGGTATGAAGCCGTTCCTAGGGAAGAGAAGAGATGTAGTCGATGATTGGGAGCCCTGAATTCATGTCTTTGTTTCCTGCCTTTATTACACAGCTTTACCCTTCAAGCAACATTGGATGCATCTATGACATTGATAGTTTGTGTCGTACCTGGATCCTATCACCGTCAGACAAGTATAAACCCCAAATTCGGCAAATAAGCATGACAAGTAAAAACACAGAGTTGGGTGGGAATAAGTTCACACGGTCTTTTAGATTAGGGTCTCTGTTATGGTCGGTGATCACGTTATGTGGGGATCCGTATTCGGGTACAGAAGTGACACATACTTTCGTATGTCATGAAGGCTCCGTTGCACTACTTTTCTATCGCTTTAGACGTCTGACTAACATTTCCGCCTCAGCTAACCCTTGGTATTGGCAGTAAAAATTGAATATTGTGTTACTGAATGAGTCGTATGAAGCCGTTCCTAGGGAAGAGAAGAGATGTAGTCGATGATTGGGAGCCCTGAATTCATGTCTTTGTTTCCTGCCTTTATTACACAGCTTTACCCTTCAAGCAACATTGGATGCATCTATGACATTGAAAGTTTGTGTTGTACCTGGATCCTATCACCGTCAGACAGGTATAAACGCCGAATTCGGCAAATAAGCATGACAAGTAAAGACACAGGGTTGGGCGGGAATAAGTTGACACAGTCTTTTAGATTAGGGTCGCTGTTATGGTCGGTGATCACGTTATGTGGGGATCCCCATTCGGGTACAGAAGTGACACATACTTTCGTATGTCATGATGGCCACGTTGCACTACTTTCCTAACGCTTTTGCCTTCTGACTAACATTTCCGCCTCAGCCCCTCTCATTATTGGCAGTAAAAATTGAATATTGTGTTATTGAGTGTGTCTTATGAAGAGAAGAGAGGTAGTCGATGATTGGGAGCCCTGAATTCATGTCCATGTTTCTTGCCCCCATTACACAGCTTTACTCTTCAAGTAACATTGGATGCATCTATGACATTGAATGCTTGTGTCGTACCTGGATCCTATCACCGTCAGACAGGTATAAACGCCGAATTCGGCAAATAAGCATGACAAGTAAAGACACAGGGTTGGGTGGGAATAAGTTGACACAGTCTTTTAGATTAGGGTCGCTGTTAGGGTCGGTGATCACGCTATGTGGGGATCCCCATTCGGGTACATAAGTGACACATACTTTCGTATGTCATGATGGCCCCGTTGCACTACTTTCCTAACGCTTTTGCCTTCTGACTAACATTTCCGCCTCAGCCCCCCTCATTATTGGCAGTAAAAATTGAATATTGTGTTATTGAATGTGTCTTATGAAGCCATTCCTAGGGCGGAGAATGGATGTAGTCGATGATTGGGAGCCCTGAATTCATGTCTTTCTTTCCTGCCTTCATTACACAGCTTTACCCTTCAAGCAACATTGGATGCATCTATGACATTGAAAGTTTGTGTCGTACCTGGATCCTATCAGGTATAAACGCCGCATTCGGCAAATAAGCATGACAAGTAAAGACACAGGGTTGGGTGGGAATAAGTTGACACAGCCTTTTAGATTAGGGTCGCTGTTATGGTCGGTGTTCACGTTATGTGGGGATCGCAATTCGGGTACAGAAGTGACATACTTTCGTATGTCATGATGGCCCCGTTGCACTACTTTCCTAACGCTTTAGCCTTCTGACTAACATTTCCGCCTCAGCCCCTCTTATTATCGGCAGTGAAAATTGAATGTTGTGTTATTGAATGTATGGTATGAAGCTGTTCCTAGGGAAGAGAAGAGATGTAGTCGATGATTGGGAGCACTGAATTCATGTCTTTGATTCCTGCCTTCATTACACAGCTTTACCCTTCAAGCAACATTGGATGCATCTATGACATTGAAAGTTTGTGTCGTACCTGGATCCTATCACCGTCAGACAGGTATAAACGCCGAATTCGGCAAATAAGCATGACAAGTAAAGACACAGGGTTGGGTGGGAATAAGTTGACACAGTTTTTTAGATTAGGGTCGCTATTATGGTCGGTGATCACGTTATGTGGGGATCCCTATTCGGGTACAGAAGTGACACATACTTTCGTATGTCATGATGCCCCTGTTGCACTACTTTCCTAACGCTTTAGCCTTCTGACTAACATTTCCGCTTCAGCCCCTCTCATTATTGGCAGTAAAAATAGAATATTGTGTTATTGAATGTGTGCTATGAAGCTGTTCCTAGGGAAGAGAAGAGATGTAGTCGATGATTGGGAGCACTGAATTCATCTCGTTGTTTCCTGCCTTCATTACACAGCTTTATCCTTCAAGCAACATTGGATGCATCTACGACATTCAATGTTTGTGTCGTACCTGGATCCTATCACCGTCAGACAGGTATAAACGCCGAATTCGGCAAATAAGCATGACAAGTAAAGACACAGGGTTGGGTGGGAATAAGTTGACACAGTCTTTTAGATTAGGGTCGCTGTTATGGTCGGTGATCACGCTATGTGGGGATCCCTATTCGGGTACAGAAGTGACACATATTTTCGTATGTCATGAAGGCTCCGTTGCACTACTTTTCTATCGCTTTAGCCGTCTGACTAACATTTCCGCCTCAGCTAACCCTTTGTATTGGCAGTAAAAATTGAATATTGTGTTACTGGATGAGTCGTATGAAGCCGTTCCTAGGGAAGAGAAGAGATGTAGTCGATGATTGGGAGCCCTGAATTCATGTCTTTGTTTCCTACCTTCATTACACAGCTTTACCCTTCAAGCAACGTTTGATGCATCTATGACATTGAAAGTTTGTGTCGTACCTGGATCCTATCACCGTCAGACAGGTATAAACGCCGAATTCGGCAAATAAAGATGACAAGTAAAGACACAGGGTTGGGTGGGAATAACTTGACACAGTCTTTTAGATTAGGGTCGCTGTTATGGTCGGTGATCACGTTATGTGGGGATCCCTATTCGGGTACAGAAGTGACACATACTTTTGTATGTCATGAAGGCTCCGTTGCACCACTTTTCTATCGCTTTAGCCGTCTGACTAACATTTCCGCCTCAGCTAACCCTTGGTATTGGCAGTAAAAATTGAATATTGTGTTACTGAATGAGTCGTATGAAGCCGTTCCTAGGGAAGAGATGAGATGTAGTCGATGATTGGGAGCCCTGAATTCATGTCTTTGTTCCCTGCTTTTATTACACAGCTTTACCCTTCAAGCAACATTGGATGCATCTATGACATTGAATGTTTGTGTCGTACCTGGATCCTATCACCGTCAGACAGGTATAAACGCCGAATTCGGCAAATAAGCATGACAAGTAAAGACACAGGGATGGGTGGGAATGTTGACGCAGTCTTTTAGATTACGGTCGCTGTTATGGTCGGTGATCACGTTATGTGGGGATCCCCATTCTTGTACAGAAGTGACACATACTTTCGTATGTCATGATGGCCCCGTTGCACTACTTTCCTAACGCTTTAGCCTTCTGACTAACATTTCCGCCTCAGGCCCCCCTCATTATTGGCAGTAAAAATTGAATATTGTGTTACTGAATGTGTCTTATGAAGCCATTCCTAGGGAAGAGAAGAGATGTAGTCGATGATTGGGAGCCCTGAATTCATGTCTTTGTTTCCTGCCTTCATTACACAGCTTTACCCTTCAAGCAACATTGGATGCATCTATGACATTGAAAGTTTGTGTCGTACCTGGGTCCTATCACCGTCAGACAGGTATAAACGCCGAATTCGGCAAATAAGCATGACAAGTAAAAACACAGGGTTGGGTGGGAATAAGTTGACACAGTCTTTTAGATTAGGGTCGCTGTTATGGTCGGTGATCACGTTATGTGGGGATCCCTATTCGGGTACAGAAGTGACACATACTTTCGTATGTCATGAAGGCCCCGTTGCACTACTTTTCTATCGCTTTAGCCGTCTGACTAACATTTCCGCCTCAGCTAACCCTTGGTATTGGCAGTAAAAATTGAATATTGTGTTATTGAATGAGTCGTATGAAGCCGTTCCTAGGGAAGAGAAGAGATGTAGTCGATGATTGGGAGTCCTGAATTCATGTCTTTGTTTCCTGCCTTCATTACACAGCTTTACCCTTCAAGCAACATTGGATGCATCTATGACATTGAATGTTTGTGTCGTACCTGGATCCTATCACCGTCAGACAAGTATAAACGCCGAATTCGGCAAATAAGCATGACAAGTAAAGACACAGTGTTGTTTGGGAATAACTTAACACAGTTTTTTAGATTAGGGTCGCTGTTATGGTCGGTGATCACGGTATGTGGGGATCCGTATTCGGGTACAGAAGTGACACACACTTTCGTATGTCATGATGGCCCCGTTGCACTACTTTCCTATCGCTTTAGCCTTCTGACTAACATTTCCGCCTCAGCCCCCTCTTTATTGGCAGTAAAAGTTGAATATTGTGTTATTGAATGTGTCTTATGAAGCCATTCCTAGGGAAGAGAAGAGATGTAGTCGATGATTGGGAGCCCTGAATTCATGTCTTTGTTTCCTGCCTTCATTACACAGCTTTACCCTTCAAGCAACATTGGATGCATCTATGACATTGAAAGTTTGTGTCGTACCTGGATCCTATCACCGTCAGACAGGTATAAACGCCGAATTCGGCAAATAAGTATGACACGTAAAGACACAGGGTTGGGTGGGAATAAGGTGACACAGTCTTTTAGATTAGGGTCGCTGTTATGGTCGGTGATCACGTTATGTGGGGATCCCTATTCGGGTACAGAAGTGACACATACTTTCGTATGTCATGAAGGCTCCGTTGCACTACTTTTCTATCGCTTTAGACGTCTGACTAACATTTCCGCCTCAGCTAACCCTTGGTATTGGCAGTAAAAATTGAATATTGTGTTACTGAATGAGTCGTATGAAGCCGTTCCTAGGGAAGAGAAGAGATGTAGTCGATGATTGGGAGCCCTGAATTCATGTCTTTGTTTCCTGCCTTTATTACACAGCTTTACCCTTCAAGCAACATTGGATGCATCTATGACATTGATTGTTTGTGTCGTACCTGGATCCTATCACCGTCAGACAGGTATAAATGCCGAATTCGGCAAATAAGCATGACAACTAAAGACAAAAGGGTCGGGTGGGAATGTTGACACAGTCTTTTAGATTAGGGTCGCTGTTATGGTCGGTGATCGCGTTATGTGGCGATCTTCATTCGGGTACAGAAGTGACACATACTTTCGTATGTCATGATGGCCCCGTTGCACTACTTTCCTAACGCTTTAGCCTTCTGACTAACATTTCCGCCACAGCCCCTCTCATTATTGGCAGTAAAAATAGAATATTGTGTTATTGAATGTGTGCTATGAAGCTGTTCCTAGGGAAGAGAAGAGATGTAGTCGATGATTGGGAGCACTGAATTCATGTCGTTGTTTCCTGCCTTCATTACACAGCTTTACCCTTCAAGCAACATTTGATGCATCTATGACATTGAATGTTTGTGTCGTACCTGGATCCTATCACCGTCACACAGGTATAAGCGCCGAATTCGGCAAATAAGCATGACAAGTAAAGACACAGTGTTGGGTGGGAATAACTTAACACAGTTTTTTAGATTAGGGTCGCTGTTATGGTCGGTGATCACGGTATGTGGGGATCCGTATTCGGGTACAGAAGTGACACAAACTTTCGTATGTCATGATGGCCCCGTTGCACTACTTTCCTATCGCTTTAGCCTTCTGACTAACATTTCCGCCTCAGCCCACCCTTTATTGGCAGTAAAAATTGAATATTGTGTTATTGAATGTGTCTTATGAAGCCATTCCTAGGGAAGAGAAGAGATGTAGTCGATGATTGGGTGCCCTGAATTCATGTCTTTGTTTCCTGCCTTCATTACACAGCTTTACCCTTCAAGCAACATTGGATGCATCTATGACATTGAAAGTTTGTGTCGTACCTGGATCCTATCACCGTCAGACAGGTATAAACGCCGAATTCGGCAAATAAGTATGACAAGTAAAGACACAGGGTTGGGTGGGAATAAGGTGACACAGTCTTTTAGATTAGGGTCGCTGATATGGTCGGTGATCACGTTATGTGGGGATCCCTATTCGGGTACAGAAGTGACACATACTTTCGTATGTCATGAAGGCTCCGTTGCACTACTTTTCCATCGCTTTAGACGTCTGACTAACATTTCCGCCTCAGCTAACCCTTGGTATTGGCAGTAAAAATTGAATATTGTGTTACTGAATGAGTCGTATGAAGCCGTTCCTAGGGAAGAGAAGACATGTAGTCGATGATTGGGAGCCCTGAATTCATGTCTTTGTTTCCTGCCTTTATTACACAGCTTTACCCTTCAAGCAACATTGGATGCATCTATGACATCGATTGTTTGTGTCGTACCTGGATCCTATCACCGTCAGGCAGGTATAAACGCCGAATTCGGCAAATAAGCATGACAAGTAAAGACACAGGGTTGGGTGGGAATGTTGACACAGTCTTTTAGATTAGGGTCGCTGTTATGGTCGGTGATCACGTCATGTGGGGATCTTCATTCGGGTACAGAAGTGACACATACTTTCGTATGTCATGATGGCCCCGTTGCACTACTTTCCTAACGCTTTTGCCTTCTGACTAACATTTCCGCCTCAGCCCCCCTCATTATTGGCAGTAAAAATTGAATATTGTGTTATTGAATGTGTCTTATGAAGCCATTCCTAGGGAAGAGAAGAGATGTAGTCGATGATTGGGAGCCCTGAATTCATGTCTTTGTTTCCTGCCTTCATTACACAGCTTTACCCTTCAAGCAACATTGGATGCATCTATGACATTGAAAGTTTGTGTCGTACCTGGATCCTATCACCGTCAGACAGGTATAAATGCCGAATTCGGCAAATAAGCATGACAAGTAAAGACACAGGGTTGGGCGAGAATAAGTTGACACAGTCTTTTAGATTAGGGTCGCTGTTATGGTCGGTGATCACGTTATGTGGGGATCCCTATTCGGGTACAGAAGTGACACATACTTTCGTATGTCATGATGGCCCCGTTGCACTACTTTCCTAACGCTTTAGCCTTCTGACTAACATTTCCGCCACAGCCCCTCTCATTATTGGCAGTAAAAATAGAATATTGTGTTATTGAATGTGTGCTATGAAGCTGTTCCTAGGGAAGAGAAGAGATGTAGTCGACGATTGGGAGCACTGAATTCATGTCGTTGTTTCCTGCCTTCATTACACAGCTTTACCCTTCAAGCAACATTTGATGCATCTATGACATTGAATGTTTGTGTCGTACCTGGATCCTATCACCGTCACACAGGTATAAACGCCGAATTCGGCAAATAAGCATGACAAGTAAAGACACAGGGTTGGGTGGGAATAATTTGACACAGTTTTTTAGATTAGGGTCGCTATTATGGTCGGTGATCACGTTATGTGGGGATCCCTATTCGGGTACAGAAGTGACACATACTTTCGTATGTCATGAAGGCTCCGTTGCACTACTTTTCTATCGCTTTAGCCGTCTGACTAACATTTCCGCCTCAGCTAACCCTTGGTATTGGCAGTAAAAATTGAATATCGTGTTACTGAATGAGTCGTATGAAGCCGTTCCTAGGGAAGAGAAGAGATGTAGTCGATGATTGGGAGCCCTGAATTCATGTCTTTGTTCCCTGCCTTTATAACACAGCTTTACCCTTCAAGCAACATTGGATGCATCTATGACATTGAATGTTTGTGTCGTACCTGGATCCTATCACCGTCAGACAGGTATAAACGCCGAATTCGGCAAATAAGCATGACAAGTAAAGACACAGGGATGGGTGGGAATGTTGACACAGTCTTTTAGATTAGGGTCGCTGTTATGGTCGGTGATCACGTTATGTGGGGATCCCCATTCGGGTACAGAAGTGACACATACTTTCGTATGTCATGATGGCCCCGTTGCACTACTTTCCTAACGCTATTGCCTTCTGACTAACATTTCCGCCTCAGCCCCCCTCATTATTGTCAGTAAAAATTGAATATTGTGTTATTGAATGTGTCTTATGAAGCCATTCCTAGGGAAGAGAAGAGATGTAGTCGATGATTGGGAGCCCTGAATTCATGTCTTTGTTTCCTGCCTTCATTACACAGCTTTACCCTTCAAGCAACATTGGATGCATCTATGACATTGAAAGTTTGTGTCGTACCTGGGTCCTATCACCGTCAGACAGGTATAAACGCCGAATTCGGCAAATAAGCATGACAAGTAAAGACACAGGGTTGGGTGGGAATAACTTAACACAGTTTTTTAGATTAGGGTCGCTGTTATGGTCGGTGATCACGTTATGTGGGGATCCGTATTCGAGTACAGAAGTGACACATACTTTCGTATGTCATGATGGCCCCGTTGCACTACTTTCCTAACGCTTTAGCCTTCTGACTAACATTTCCGCCTCAGCCCCTCTCATTATTGGCAGTAAAAATTGAATATTGTGTTATTGAATGTGTGCTATGAAGCTGTTCCTAGGGAAGAGAAGAGATGTAGTCGATGATTGGGAGCACTGAATTCATGTCTTTGTTTCCTGCCTTCATTACACAGCTTTACCCTTCAAGCAACATTGGATGCATCTATGACATTGAATGTTTGTGTCGTACCTGGATCCTATCACCGTCAGACAGGTATAAACGCCGAATTCGGCAAATAAGCATGACAAGTAAAGACAGAGGGTTGGGAGGGAATAACTTGACACAGTTTTTTAGATTAGGGTCGCTGTTATGGTCGGTGATCACGTTATGTGGGGATCCCTATTCGGGTACAGAAGTGACACATACTTTCGTATGTCACGATGGCCCCGTTGCACTACTTTCCTATCGCTTTAGCCTTCTGACTAACATTTCCGCCACAGCCCCCCTCATTATTGGCAGTAAAAATTGAATATTGCGTTATTGAATGAGTCGTATGAAACCGTTCCTAGGGGAGAGAAGAGATGTAGTCGATGACTGTTAGTCCTGAATTCATGTCTTTGTTTCCTGCCTTCATTACACAGCTTTTCCCTTCAACCTACATTGAATGCATCTATGACATTGAAAGTTTGTGTCGTACCTGGATCCTATCACCGTCAGACAGGTATAAACGCCGAATTCGGCAAATAAGCATGACAAGTGAAAACACAGGGTTGGGTGGGAATAAGTTGACACAGTCTTTTAGATTAGGGTCGCTGTTATGGTCGGTGATCACGTTATGTGGGGATCCCTATTCGGGTACAGAAGTGACACATACTTTCGTATGTCATGAAGGCCCCGTTGCACTACTTTTCTATCGCTTTACCCGTCTGACTAACATTTCCGCCTCAGCTAACCCTTGGTATTGGCAGTAAGAATTGAATATTGTGTTACTGAATGAGTCGTATGAAGCCGTTCCTAGGGAAGAGGAGAGATGTAGTCGATGATTCGGAGCCCTGAATTCATGTCTTTGTTTCCTGCCTTAATTACACAGCTTTACCCTTCAAGCAACATTGGATGCATCTATGACATTGAAAGTTTGTGTCGTACCTGGATCCTATCACCGTCAGACAAGTATAAACGCCGAATCGGCAAATAAGCATGACAAGTGAAGACACAGGGTTGGGTGGGAATAAGTTGACACAGTCTTTTAGATTAGGGTCGCTGTTATGGTCGGTGATCACGTTATGTGGGGATCCGTATTCGGGTACAGAAGTGACACATACTTTCGTATGTCATGATGGCCCCGTTGCACTACTTTCCTAACGCTTTTGCCTTCTAACTAACATTTCCGCCTCAGCCCCCTCATTATTGGCAGTAAAAAATGAATATTTTGTTATTGAATAAGTCGTATGAAGCCGTTCCTAGGGAAGAGAAGAGATGTAGTCGATGATTGGGAGTCCTGAATTCATGTCTTTGTTTCCTGCCTTCATTACACAGCTTTACCCTTCAAGCAACATTGGATGCATCTATGACATTGAAAGTTTGTGTCGTACCTGGATCCTATCACCGTCAGACCGGAATAAACGGCGAATTCGGCAAATAAGCATGACAAGTAAAGACACAGGGTTGGGTGGGAATAAGTTGACACAGTCTTTTAGATTAGGGTCGCTGTTATGGTCGGTGATCATGTTATGTGGGGATCCCCATTCGGGTACTGAAGTGACACATACTTTCGTATGTCACGATGGCCCCGTTGCACTACTTTCCTATCGCTTTAGCCTTCTGACTAACATTTCCGCCACAGCCCCCCTCATTATTGGCAGTAAAAATTGAATATTGCGTTATTGAATGAGTCGTATGAAACCGTTCCTAGGGGAGAGAAGAGATGTAGTCGATGACTGTTAGTCCTGAATTCATGTCTTTGTTTCCTGCCTTCATTACACAGCTTTTCCCTTCAACCTACATTGAATGCATCTATGACATTGAAAGTTTGTGTCGTACCTGGATCCTATCACCGTCAGACAGGTATAAACGCCGAATTCGGCAAATAAGCATGACAAGTGAAAACACAGGGTTGGGTGGGAATAAGTTGACACAGTCTTTTAGATTAGGGTCGCTGTTATGGTCGGTGATCACGTTATGTGGGGATCCCTATTCGGGTACAGAAGTGACACATACTTTCGTATGTCATGAAGGCCCCGTTGCACTACTTTTCTATCGCTTTACCCGTCTGACTAACATTTCCGCCTCAGCTAACCCTTGGTATTGGCAGTAAGAATTGAATATTGTGTTACTGAATGAGTCGTATGAAGCCGTTCCTAGGGAAGAGGAGAGATGTAGTCGATGATTGGGAGCCCTGAATTCATGACTTTGTTTCCTGCCTTAATTACACAGCTTTACCCTTCAAGCAACATTGGATGCATCTATGACATTGAAAGTTTGTGTCGTACCTGGATCCTATCACCGTCAGACAAGTATAAACGCCGAATTCGGCAAATAAGCATGACAAGTGAAGACACAGGGTTGGGTGGGAATAAGTTGACACAGTCTTTTAGATTAGGGTCGCTGTTATGGTCGGTGATCACGTTATGTGGGGATCCGTATTCGGGTACAGAAGTGACACATACTTTCGTATGTCATGATGGCCCCGTTGCACTACTTTCCTAACGCTTTGGCCTCCTGACTAACATTTCCTCCTCAGCCCCCCCTTTATTGGCAGAAAAAATTGAATATTGTGTTACTGAATGAGTCGTATGAAGTCGTTCCTAGGGAAGAGAAGAGATGTAGTCGATGATTGGGAGCCCTGAATTCATGTCTTTGTTTCCTGCCTTTATTACACAGCTTTACCCTTCAAGCAACATTGGATGCATCTATGACATTGAAAGTTTGTGTCGTACCTGGATCCTATCACCGTCAGACAGGTATAAACTCCGAATTCAGCAAATAAGCATGACAAGTAAAGACACAGGGTTGGGTGGGAATGTTGACACAGTCTTTTAGATTAGGGTCGTTGTTATGGTCGGTGATCACGTTATGTGGGGATCCGTATTCGGGTACAGAAGTGACACATACTTTCGTATGTCATGATGGCCCCGTTGCACTACTTTCCTAACGCTTTGGCCTTCTGACTAACATTTCCTCCTCAGCCCCCCCTTTATTGGCAGTAAAAATTGAATATTGTGTTATTGAATGTGTCTTATGAAGCCATTCCTAGGGAAGAGAAGAGATGTAGTCGATGATTGGGAGTCCTGAATTCATGTCTTTGTTTCCTGCCTTCATTACACAGCTTTACCCTTCAAGCAACATCGGCTGCATCAATGACATTGAAAGTTTGTGTCGTACCTGGATCCTATCACCGTCAGACAGGTATAAACGCCGAATTCGGCAAATAAGCATGACAAGTAAGGACACAGGGTTGGGTGGGAATAAGTTGACACAGACTTTTAGATTAGGGTCGCTGTTATGGTCGGTGATCACGTTATGTGGGGATCCCTATTCGGGTACAGAAGTGACACATACTTTCGTATGTCATAAAGGCTCCGTTGCACTACTTTTCTATCGCTTTAGCCGTCTGACTAACATTTCCGCCTCAGCTAACCCTTGGTATTGGCAGTAAAAATTAAATATTGTGTTACTGAATGAGTCGTATGAAGCCGTTCCTAGGGACGAGAGGAGATGTAGTCGATGATTGGGAGCCCTGAATTCATGTCTTTGTTTCCTGCCTTTATTACACAGCTTTACCCTTCAAGCAACATTGGATGCATCTATGAAATTGAAAGTTTGTGTCGTACCTGGATCCTATCACCGTCAGACAGGTATAAACGGCGAATTCGGCAAATAAGCATGACAAGTAAAGACACAGGGTTGGGTGGGAATGTTGACACAGTCTTTTAGATTAGGGTCGCTGTTATGGTCGGTGATCACGTTATGTGGGGATCCCCATTCGGGTACAGAAGTGACACATACTTTCGTATGTCATGATGGCCCCGTTGCACAACTTTCCTAACGCTTTGGCCTTCTGACTAACATTTCCGCCTCAGCCCCCCTCATTATTGGCAGTAAAAATTGAATATTGTGTTATTGAATGTGTCTTATGAAGCCATTCCTAGGGAAGAGAAGAGATGTAGTCGATGATTGGGAGCCCTGAATTCATGTCTTTGTTTCCTGCCTTCATTACACAGCTTTACCCTTCAACAAACATTGGATGCATCTATGACATTGAAAGTTTGTGTCGTACCTGGATCCTATCACCGTCAGACAGGTATAAACGCCAAATTTGGCAAATAAGCATGACAAGTAAAGACACAGGGTTGGGTGGGAATAACTTGACACAGTTTTTTAGATAAGGGTCGCTGTTATGGTCGGTGATCACGTTATGTGGGGATACCTATTCGGGTACAGAAGTGACACATACTTTCGTATGTCATGAAGGCTCCGTTGCACTACTTTTCTATCGCTTTAGCCGTCTGACTAACATTTCCGCCTCAGCTAACCCTTGGTATTGGCAGTAAAAATTGAATATTGTGTTACTGAATGAGTCGTATGAAGCCGTTCCTAGGGAAGAGAAGAGATGTAGTCGATGATTGGGAGCCCTGAATTCATGTCTTTGTTTCCTGCCTTTATTACACAGCTTTACCCTTCAAGCAACATTGGATGCATCTATGACATTGAAAGTTTGTGTCGTACCTGGATCCTAACACCGTCAGATAGGTATAAACGCCGAATTCGGCAAATAAGCATGACAAGTAAAGACAAAGGGTTGGGTGGGAATAACTTGACACAGTTTTTTAGATTAGGGTTGCTGTTATGGTCGTGGATCACGTTATGTGGGGATCCGTATTCGGGTACAGAAGTGACACAAACTTTCGTATGTCATGATGGCCCCGTTGCACTACTTTCCTAACGCTTTAGCCTTCTGACTAACATTTCCGCCCCAGCCCCCCTTATTATTGGCAGTAAAAATTGAATACTGTGTTATTGAATGTGTGGAATGAAGCTGTTCCTAGGGAAGAGAAGAGATGAAGTCGATGATTGGGAGCAATGAATTCATGTCCTTGTATCCTGCCTTCATTACACAGCTTTACCCTTCAAGTAACATTGGATACATCTATGACATTGAATGTTTGCGTCGTACCCGGATCCTATCACCGTCAGACAGGTATAAACGTCGAATTCGGCAAATAAGCATGACAAGTAAAAACACAGGGTTGGGTGGGAATAAGTTGACAACGTCTTTTAGATTAGGGTCGCTGTTATGGTCGGTGATCACGTTATGTGGGGATCCCTATTCGGGTACAGAAGTGACACACACTTTCGTATGTCATGATGGCCCCGTTGCACTACTTTCCTAACGCTTTTGCTTTCTGACTAACATATCCGCCTCAGCCCCTCCATTATTGGCAGTAAAAATTGAATATTGTGTTATTGAATGAGTCGTATGAAGCCGTTCCTAGGGAAGAGAAGAGATGTAGTCGATGATTGGGAGTCCTGAATTCATGTCTTTGTTTCCTGCCTTCATTACACAGCTTTACCCTTCGAGCAACATTGGATGCATCTATGAAATTGAAAGTTTGTGTCGTACCTGGATCCTATCACCGTCAGACAGGCATAAACGCCGAATTCGGGAAATAAGCATGACAAGTAAAGAGACATGGTTGGGTCGGAATAAGTTGACACAGACTTTTAGATTAGGATCGCTGTTATGGACGGTGATCACGTTACGTGGGGATCCCTATTCGGGTTCAGAAGTGACACATACTTTCGTATGTCATGAAGGCTCCGTTGCACTACTTTTCTATCGCTTTAGCCGTCTGACTAACATTTCCGCCTCAGCTAACCCTTGGTATTGGCTGTAAAAATTGAATATTGTGTTACTGAATGAGTCGTATGAAGCCGTTCCTAGGGAAGAGAAGAGATGTAGTCGATGATTGGGAGCCCTGAATTCATGTCTTTGTTTCCTGCCTTCATTACACAGCTTTACCCTTCAAGCAACATTGGATGCATCAATGACATTGAAAGTTTGTGTCGTACCTGGATCCTATCACCGTCAGACAGGTATAAACGCCGAATTCGGCAAATAAGCATGACAAGTAAAGACACAGGTTTGGGTGGGAATAACTTGACAATGTTTTTTAGATTAGGGGAGCTGTTATGGTCGGCGATCACGTTATGTGGGGATCCCTATTCGGGTACAGAAGTGACAAATACTTTCGTATGTCATGAAGGCTCCGTTGCACTACTTTTCTATCGCTTTAGCCGTCTGACTAACATTTCCGCCTCAGCTAACCCTTGGTATTGGCAGTAAAAATTGAATATTGTGTTACTGAATGAGTCGTATGAAGCCGTTCCTAGGGAAGAGAAGAGATGTAGTCGATGATTGGGAGCCCTGAATTCATGTCTTTGTTTCCTGCCTTTATTACACAGCTTTACCCTTCAAGCAACATTGGATGCATGTATGACATTGAAAGTTTGTGTCGTACCTGGATCCTATCATTGTCAGACAGGTATAAGCGCCGAATTCGGCAAATAAGCATGACAAGTAAAGACACAGGGTTGGGTGGGAATGTTGACACAGTCTTATAGATTAGGGTCGCTGTTATGGTCGGTGATCACGTTATGTGGGGATCCCCATTCGGGTACAGAAGTGACTCATACTTTAGTATGTCATGATGGCCCCGTTGCACTACTTTGCTAAAGCTTTGGCCTTCTGACTAACATTTCCGCCTCAGCCCCCCTCATTATTGGCAGTAAAAATTGAATATTGTGTTATTGAATGTGTCTTATGAAGCCATTGCTAGGGAAGAGAAGAGATGTAGTCGATGATTGGGAGCCCTGAATTCATGTCTTTGTTTCCTGCCTTCATTACACAGCTTTACCCTTCAAGCAACATTGGATGCATCTATGACATTGAAAGTATGTGTCGTACCTGGATCCTATCACCGTCAGACAGGTATAAACGCCGAATTCGGCAAATAAGCATGACAAGTAAAGACACAGGGTTGGGTGGGAATAACTTGACACAGTTTTTTAGATTAGAGTCGCTGTTATGGTCGGTGATCACGTTATGTGGGGATCCCTACTCGGGTACAGAAGTGACACATACTTTCGTATGTCATGATGGCCCCGTTGCACTACTTTCCTAACGCTTTGGCCTTCTGACTAACATTTCCGCCTCAGCCCCCCTCATTATTGGCAGTAAAAATTGAATATTGTGTTATTGAATGTGTCTTATGAAGCCATTCCTAGGGAAGAGAAGAGATGTAGTCGATGATTGGGAGCCCTGAATTCATGTCTTTGTTTCCTGCCTTCATTACACAGCTTTACCCTTCAACAAACATTGGATGCATCTTTGACATTGAAAGTATGTGTCGTACCTGGATCCTATCACCGTCAGACAGGTATAAACGCCGAATTCGGCAAATAAGCATGACAAGTAAAAACACAGGGTTGGGTGGGAATAAGTTGACACAGACTTTTAGATTAGGGTCGCTGTTATGGTCGGTGATCACGTTATGTGGGGATCCCTATTCGGGTACAGAAGTGACACATACTTTCGTATGTCATGAAGGCTCCGTTGCACTACTTTTCTATCGCCTTAGCCGTCTGACTAACATTTCCGTTTCAGCTAACCCTTGGTATTGGCAGTAAAAATTGAATATTGTGTTACTGAATGAGTCGTATGAAGCCGTTCCTAGGGAAGAGAAGAGATGTAGTCGATGATTGGGAGCCCTGAATTCATGTCTTTGTTTCCTGCCTTCATTACACAGCTTTACCCTTCAAGCAACATTGGATGCATCTATGACATTGAAAGTTTGTGTCGTACCTGGATCCTATCACCGTCAGACAGGTATAAACGCCGAATTCGGCAAATAAGCATGACAAGTAAAGACACAGGGTTGGGTGGGAATGTTGACACAGTCTTTTAGATTAGGGTCGCTGTTTCAGTCGGTGATCACGTTATGTGGGGATCCCCATTCGGGTACAGAAGTGACACATACTTTCGTACGTCATGATGGCCCCGTTGCACTACTTTCCTAACGCTTTTGCCTTCTGACCAACATTTCCGCCTCAGCCCCCCTCATTATTAGCAGCAAAAATTGAATATTGTGTTATTGAATGTGTCTTATGAAGCCATTCCTAGGGAAGAGAAGAGATGTAGTCGATGATTGGGAGCCCTGAATTCATGTCTTTGTTTCCTGCCTTCATTACACAGCCTTACCCTTCAAGTAACATTGGATGCATCTATGACATTGAATGTTTGTGCCGTACCTGGATCCTATCACCGTCAGACAGGTATAAACGCCGAATTCGGCAAATAAGCATGACAAGTAAAAACACAGGGTTGGGTGGGAATAAGTTGACACAGTATTTTAGATTAGGGTCGCTGGTATGGTCGGTGATCACGTTATGTGGGGATCCCTATTCGGGTACAGAAGTGACACATACTTTCGTATGTCATGATGGCCCCGTTGCACTACTTTCCTCACGCTTTTGCATTCTGACTAACATATCCGCCTCAGCCCCCTCATTATTGGCAGTAAAAATTGAATATTGTGTTATTGAATGAGTCGTATGAAGCCGTTCCTAGGGAAGAGAAGAGATGTAGTCGATGATTGGGAGTCCTGAATTCATGTCTTTGTTTCCTGCCTTCATTACACAGCTTTACCCTTCAAGCAACATTGGATGCATCTATGACATTGAAAGTTTGTGTCGTACCTGGATCCTATCACCGTCAGACAGGTATAAACGCCGAATTCGGCAAATAAGCATGACAAGTAAAGACACAGGGTTGGGTGGGAATAAGTTGACACAGACTTTTAGATTAGGGTCGCTGTTATGGTCGGTGATCACGTTATGTGGGGATCCCTATTCGGGCACAGAAGTGACACATACTTTCGTATGTCATGAAGGCTCCGTTGCACTACTTTTCTATCGCTTTAGCCGTCTGACTAACATTTCCGTTTCAGCTAACCCTTGGTATTGGCAGTAAAAATTGAATATTGTGTTACTGAATGAGTCGTATGAAGCCGTTCCTAGGGAAGAGAAGAGATGTAGTCGATGATTGGGAGCCCTGAATTCATGTCCTTGTTTCCTGCCTTCATTACACAGCTTTACCCTTCAAGCAACATTGGATGCATCTATGACATTGAAAGTTTGTGTCGTACCTGGATCCTATCACCGTCAGACAGGTATAAACGCCGAATTCGGCAAATAAGCATGACAAGTAAAGACACAGGGTTGGGTGGGAATGTTGACACAGTCTTTTAGATTAGGGTCGCTGTTATGGTCGGTGATCACGTTATGTGGGGATCCCCATTCGGGTACAGAAGTGACACATACTTTCGTATGTCATGATGGCCCCGTTGCACTACTTTCCTAACGCTTTTGCCTTCTGACCAACATTTCCGCCTCAGCCCCCCTCATTATTGGCAGCAAAAATTGAATATTGTGTTATTGAATGTGTCTTATGAAGCCATTCCTAGGGAAGAGAAGAGATGTAGTCGATGATTGGGAGCCCTGAATTCATGTCTTTGTTTCCTGCCTTCATTACACAGCTTTACCCTTCAAGCAACATTGGATGCATCTATGACATTGAAAGTTTGTGTCGTACCTGGATCCTATCACCGTCAGACAGGTATAAACGCCGAATTCGGCAAATAAGCATGACAAGTAAAGACACAGGGTTGGGTGGGAATAACGTGACACAGTTTTTTAGATTAGGGTCGCTGTTATGGTCGGTGATCACGTTATGTGGGGATCCCTTTCGGGTACAGAAGTGACACATACTTTCGTATGTCATGATGGCCCCGTTGCACTACTTTCCTATCGCTTTAGCCTTCTGACTAACATTTCCGCCTCAGCCCCTCTCATTATTGGCGGTAAAAATTGACTATTGTGTTATTGAATGTGCGCTATGAAGCTGTTCCTAGGGAAGAGAAGAGATGTAGTCGATGATTGGGAGCACTGAATTCATGTCATTGTTTCCTGCCTTCATTACAATGCTTTCCCCTTCAAGCAACATTGGATGCATCTATGACTTTGAAAGTTTGTGTCGTACCTGGATCCTATCACCGTCAGACAGGAATAAACGCCGAATTCGGCAAATAAGCATGACAAGTAAAGACACAGGGTTGGGTGGGAATAAGTTGACACAGTCTTTTAGATTAGGGTCGCTGTTATGGTCGGTGATCACGTTATGTGGGGATCCCTATTCGAGTACAGACTTGACACATACTTTCGTATGTCATGATGGCCCCGTTGCACTACTTTCCTAACGCTTTTGCCTACTGACTAACATTTCCGCCTCAGCCCCTCTCATTATTGGCAGTAAAAATTGAATACTGTGTTTTTGAATGTGTGGTATGAAGCTGCTCCTAGGGAAGAGAAGAAATGTAGTCGATGATTGGGAGCACTAAATTCATATCTTTGTTTCCTGCCTACATTACACAGCTTTACCCTTCAAGCTACAGTGGATGCATCTATGACATTGAATGTTTGTGTCGGACCTGTATCCTATCACCGTCAGAGAGGTATAAACGCCGAATTCGGCAATTAAGCATGACAAGTAAAGACACAGGGTTATGTGGGAATAACTTGACACAGTTTTTTAGAATAGGGTCGCTGTTATGGTCGGTGATCACTTTATGTGGGGATCCGTATTCGAGTACAGAAGTGACACATACTTTCGTATGTCATGATGGCCCCGTTGCACTACTTTCCTAACGCTTTTGCCTTCTGACTAACATTTCCGCCTCAGCCCCCCTCATTATTGGCAGTAAAAATTGTATATTGTGATATGGAATGAGTCGTATGAAGCCGTTCCTAGGGAAGAGAAGAGATGTAGTCGATGATTAGGAGTCCTGAATTCATGTCTTTGTTTCCTGCCTTCATTACACAGCTTTACCCTTCAAGCAACATTGGCTGCATCTATGACATTGAAAGTTTGTGTCGTACCTGGATCCTATCACCGTCAGACAGGTATAAACGCCGAATTCGGCAAATAAGCATGACAAGTAAAGACACAGGGTTGGGTGGGAATAAGTTGACACAGTCTTTTAGATTAGGGTCGCTGTTATGGTCGGTGATGACGTTATGTGGGGATCCCCATTCGGGTAAGGAAGTGACACATACTTTCGTATGTCATGATGGCCCCGTTGCACTACTTTCCTAACGCTTTAGCCTTCTGACTAACATTTCCGCCTCAGCCCCTCTCATTATTGGCAATGAAAATTGAATATTGTGTTATTAAATGTGTGGTATGAAGCTGTTCCTAGGGAAGAGAAGATATGTAGTCGATGATTGGGAGCAGAGAATTCATGTCTTTGTTTCCTGCCTTCATTACACAGCTTTACCCTTAAAGCAACATTGGATGCATCTATGACATTGAAAGTTTGTGTCGTACCTGGATCCTATCACCGTCAGACAAGTATAAACGCCGAATTCGGCAAATAAGCATCGACAAGTAAGGACACAGGGTTGGGTGGGAATGTTGACACAGTTTTTTAGATTAGGGTCGCTGTTATGGTCGGTGATCACGTTATGTGGGGATCCCTATTCGGGTACAGAAGTGACACATACTTTCGTATGTCATGATGCCACCTTGCACTACTTTCCTAACGCTTTTGCCTTCTGACTAACATTTCCGCCTCAGCCCCCCTCACTATTTGCAGTAAAAATTGAATATTGTGTTATTGAATGAGTCGTATGAAGCCGTTCCTAGGGAAGAGAAGAGATGTAGTCGATGATTGGGAGCCCTGAATTCATGTCTTTGTTTCCTGCCTCCATTACACAGCCTTACTCTTCAAGCAACATTGGATGCATCTATGACATTGAAAGTTTGTGTCGTACCTGGATCCTATCACCGTCAGACAGGTATAAGCGCCGAATTCGGCAAATAAGCATGACAAGTGAAGACACAGGGTTGGGTGGGAATAACTTGACACAGTTTTTTAGATTAGGGTCGCTGTTATGGTCGTTGATCACGTTATGTGGGGATCCGTATTCGGGTACAGAAGTGACACATACTTTCGCATGTCATGATGGCCCCGTTGCAATACTTTCCAATCGCTTTAGCCTTCTGACTAACATTTCCGCCTCAGCCCCCCCTCATTATTGGCAGTAAAAATTGAATATTGTGTTATTGAATGAGTCGTATGAAGCCGTTCCTAGGGAAGAGAAGAGATGTAGTCGATGATTGGGAGCACTGAATCCATGTCTTTGTTTCCTGCCTTCATTACACAGCTTTACCCTTCAAGCAACATTGGATGCATCTATGACATTGAATGTTTGTGTCGTACCTGTATCCTAACACCGTCAGATAGGTATAAACGCCGAATTCGGCAAATAAGCATGACAAGTAAAGACAAAGGGTTGGGTGGGAATAACTTGACACAGTTTTTTAGATTAGGGTGGCTGTTATGGTCGTGGATCACGTTATGTGGGGATCCCTATTCGGGTACAGAAGTGACACATACTTTCGTATGTCATGATGGCCCCGTTGCACTACTTTCCTAACGCTTTAGCCTTCTGACTAACATTTCCGCCTCAGCCCCCCTCATTATTGGCAGTAAAAATTGAATACTGTGTTATTGAATGTGTGGAATGAAGCTGTTCCTAGGGAAGAGAAGAGATGTAGTCGATGATTGGGAGCACTGAATTCATGTCCTTGTTTCCTGCCTTCATTACACAGCCTTACCCTTCAAGTAACATTGGATGCATCTATGACATTGAATGTTTGTGTCGTACCTGGATCCTATCACCGTCAGACAGGTATAAACGCCGAATTCGGCAAATAAGCATGACAAGTAAGAACACAGGGTTGGTTGGGAATAAGTTGACACAGTATTTTAGATTAGGGTCGCTGTTATGGTCGTTGATCACGTTATGTGGGGATCCCTATTCGGGTACAGAAGTGACACATACTTTCGTATGTCATGATGGCCCCGTTGCACTACTTTCCTCACGCTTTTGCTTTCTGACTAACATATCCGCCTCATCCCCCTCATTATTGGCAGTAAAAATTGAATATTGTGTTATTGAATGAGTCGTATGAAGCCGTTCCTAGGGAAGAGAAGAGATGTAGTCGATGATTGGGAGTCCTGAATTCATGTCTTTGTTTCCTGCCTTCATTACACAGCTTTACTCTTCAAGCAACATTGGATGCATCTATGACATTGAAAGTTTGTGTCGTACCTGGATCCTATCACCGTCAGACAGGTATAAACGCCGAATTCGGCAAATAAGCATGACAAGTAAAGACACAGGGTTGGGTGGGAATAAATTGACACAGACTTTTAGATTAGGGTCGCCGTTATGGTCGGTGATCACGTTATGTGGGGATCCCTATTCGGGTACAGAAGTGACACATACTTTCGTATGTCATGAAGGCTCCGTTGCACTACTTTTCTATCGCTTTAGCCGTCTGAGTAACATTTCCGTTTCAGCTAACCCTTGGTATTGGCAGTAAAAATTGAATATTGTGTTACTGAATGAGTCGTATGAAGCCGTTCCTAGGGAAGAGAAGAGATGTAGTCGATGATTGGGAGCCCTGAATTCATGTCTTTGTTTCCTGCCTTCATTACACAGCTTTACCCTTCAAGCAACATTGGATGCATCTATGACATTAAAAGTTTGTGTCGTACCTGGATCCTATCACCGTCAGACAGGTATAAACGACGAATTCGGCAAATAAGCATGACAAGTAAAGACACAGGGATGGGTGGGAATGTTGACACAGTCTTTTAGATTAGGGTCGCTGTTATGGTCGGTGATCACGTTATGTGGGGATCCTCATTCGGGTACAGAAGTGACACATACTTTCGTATGTCATGATGGCCCCGTTGCACTACTTTCCTAAAGCTTTGGCCTTCTGACTAACATTTCCGCCTCAGCCCCCCTCATTATTGGCAGTAAAAATTGAATATTGTGTTATTGAGTGTGTCTTATGAAGCAATTCCTAGGGAAGAGAAGAGATGTAGTCGATGATTGGGAGCCCTGAATTCATGTCTTTGTTTCCTGCCTTCATTACACAGCTTTACCCTTCAAGCAACATTGGATGCATCTATGACATTGAAAGTATGTGTCGTACCTGGATCCTATCACCGTCAGACAGGTATAAACGCCGAATTCGGCAAATAAGCATGACAAGTAAAGACACAGGGTTGGGTGGGAATAAGTTGACACAGTCTTTTAGATTAGGGTCGCTGTTATGGTCGGTGATCACGTTATGTGGGGATCCCTATTCGGGTACAGAAGTGACACATACTTTCGTATGTCATGAAGGCCCCGTTGCACAACGTTTCTATCGCTTTAGCCGTCTGACTAACATTTCCGCCTCAGCTAACCCTTGGTATTGGCAGTAAAGATTGAATATTGTGTTACTGAATGAGTCGTATGAAGCCGTTCCTAGGGAAGAGGAGAGATGTAGTCGATGATTGGGAGCCCTGAATTAATGACTTTGTTTCCTGCCTTTATTACACAGCTTTACCCTTCAAGCAACATTGGATGCATCTATAACATTGAAAGTTTGTGTCGTACCTGGATCCTATCACCGTCAGACAAGTGTAAACGCCGAATTCGGCAAATAAGCATGACAAGTGAAGACACAGGGTTGGGTGGGCATAAGTTGACACAGTCTTTTAGATTGGGGTCGCTGTTATGGTCGGTGATCACGTTATGTGGGGATCCCTATTCGGGTACAGAGGTGACACATACTTTCGTATGTCATGATGGCCACGTTGCACTACTTTCCTAACGCTTTTGCCTTCTAACTAACATTTCCGCCTCAGCCCCCTCATTATTGGCAGTAAAAATTGAATATTTTGTTATTGAATGAGTCGTATGAAGCCGTTCCTATGGAAGAGAAGAGATGTAGTCGATGATTGGGAATCCTGAATTCATGTCATTGTTTCCTGCCTTCATTACAATGCTTTCCCCTTCAAGCAACATTGGATGCATCTATGACTTTGAAAGTTTGTGTCGTACCTGGATCCTATCACCGTCAGACAGGAATAAACGCCGAATTCGGCAAATAAGCATGACAAGTAAAGACACAGGGTTGGGTGGGAATAAGTTGACACAGTCTTTTAGATTAGGGTCACTGTTATGGTCGGTGATCACGTTATGTGGGGATCCCTATTCGAGTACAGACTTGACACATACTTTCGTATGTCATGATGGCCCCGTTGCACTACTTTCGAAACGCTTTTGCCTTCTGACTAACATTTCCGCCTCAGCCCCTCTCATTATTGGCAGTAAAAATTGAATACTGTGTTTTTGAATGTGTGGTATGAAGCTGCTCCTAGGGAAGAGAGGAGATGTAGTCGATGATTGGGAGCACTGAATTCATGTCTTTGTTTCCTGCCTTCATTACACAGCTTTACCCTTCAAGCTACATTGGATGCATCTATGACATTGAATGTTTGTGTCGTACCTGGATCCTATCACCGTCAGACAGGCATAAGCGCCGAATTCGGCAAATAAGCATGACAAGTGAAGACACAGGGTTGGGTGGGATTAACTTGACACAGTTTTTTAGATTAGGGTCGCTGTTATGGTCGTTGATCACGTTATGTGGGGATCCCTATTCGGGTACAGAAGTGACACATACTTTCGCATGTCATGATGGCCCCGTTGCACTACTTTCCAATCGCTTTAGCCTTCTGACTAACATTTCCGCCTCAGCCCCCCTCATTATTGGCAGTAAAAATTGAATATTGTGTTATTGAATGAGTCGTATGAAGCCGTTCCTAGGGAAGAGAAGAGATGTGGTCGATGATTGGGATCCCTGAATCCATGTCTTTGTTTCCTGCCTTCATTACACAGCTTTACCCTTCAAGCAACATTGGATGCATCTATGACATTGAAAGTTTGTGTCGTACCTGGATCCTATCACCGTCAGACAGGTATAAACGCCGTATTCGGCAAATAAGCATGACAAGTAAAGACACAGGGTTGGGTGGGAATAGGTTGACGCAGTCTTTTAGATTAGGGTCGCTGTTATGATCGGTGATCACGTTATGTGGGGATCCCTATTCGGGTACAGAAGTGACACATACATTCGTATGTCATGATGGCCCCGTTGCACTACTTTCCTAACGCTTTAGCCTTCTGACCAACATTTCCGCCTCAGCCCCTCTCATTATTGGCGGTAAAAATTGAGTATTGTGTTATTGAATGAGTCGTATGAAGCCGTTCCTAGGGAAGAGAAGAGATGTAGTCGATGATTGGGAGTCCTGAATTCATGTCTTTGTTTCCTGCCTTCATTACACAGCTTTACCCTTCAAGCAACATTGGATGCATCTACGACATTGAAAGTTTGTGTCGTACCTGGATCCTATCACCGTCAGACAGGTATAAACGCCGAATTCGGCAAATAAGCATGACAAGTAAAGACACAGGGTTGGGTGGGAATGTTGACACAGTCTTTTAGATTAGGGTCGCTGTTATGGTCGGTGATCACGTTATGTGGGGAGCCCCATTCGGGTACAGAAGCGACACATACTTTCGTATGTCATGATGGCCCCGTTACACTACTTTACTAACGCTTTAGCCTTCTGACTAACATTTCCGCCTCAGCCCCCCTCATTATTGGCAGTAAAAATTGAATATTGTGCTATTGAATGTGTCTTATGAAGCCATTACTAGGGAAGAGAACAGATGTAGTCGATGATTGGGAGCCCTGAATTCATGTCTTTGTTTCCTGCCTTCATTACACAGCTTTACCCTTCAAGCAACATTGGATGCATCTATGACATTGAAAGTTTGTGTCGTACCTGGATCCTATCACCGTCAGACAGGTATAAACGCCGAATTCGACAAATAAGCATGACAAGTAAAGACACAGGGTTGGGTGGGAATGTTGACACAGTCTTTTAGATTAGGGTCGCTGTTATGGTCGGTGATCACGTTATGTGGGGATCCCCATTCGGGTACAGAAGTGACATATACTTTCGTATGTCATTATGGCCCCGTTGCACTACTTTCCTAACGCTTTGGCCTTCTGACTAACATTTCCGCCTCAGCCCCCCTCATTATTGGCAGTAAAAATTGAATATTGTGTTATTGAGTGTGTCTTATGAAGCCATTCCTAGGGAAGAGAAGAGATGTAGTCGATGATTGGGAGCCCTGAATTCATGTCTTTGTTTCCTGCCTTCATTACACAGCTTTACCCTTCAAGCAACATTGGATGCATCTATGACATTGAAAGTATGTGTCGTACCTGGATCCTATCACCGTCAGACAGGTATAAACGCCGAATTCGGCAAATAAGCATGACAAGTAAAGACACAGGGTTGGGTGGGAATAAGTTCACACAGTCTTTTAGATTAGGGTCGCTGTTATGGTCGGTGATCACGTTATGTGGGGATCCCTATTCGGGTACAGAAGTGACACATACTGTCGTATGTCACGATGGCCCCGTTGCACTACTTTCCTATCGCTTTAGCTTTCTGACTAACATTTCCGCCTCAGCCCCCCTCATTATTGGCAGTAAAGTTTAATATTGTGTTATTGAATGAGTCGTATGAAGCCGTTCCTAGGGAAGAGAAGAGATGTAGTCGATGATTGTTAGTCCTGAATTCATGTCTTTGTTTCCTGCCTTTATTACACAGCTTTACCCTTCAAGCAACATTGGATGCATCTATGACATTGAAAGTTTGTGTCGTACCTGGATCCTATCACCGTCAGACAGGTATAAACGCCGAATTCGGCAAATAAGCATGACAAGTAAAGACACAGGGTTGGGTGGGAATAAGTTCACACAGTCTTTTAGATTAGGGTCGCTGTTATGGTCGGTGATCACGTTATGTGGGGATCCCTATTCGGGTACAGAAGTGACACATACTGTCGTATGTCACGATGGCCCCGTTGCACTACTTTCCTATCGCTTTAGCTTTCTGACTAACATTTCCGCCTCAGCCCCCCTCATTATTGGCAGTAAAGTTTAATATTGTGTTATTGAATGAGTCGTATGAAGCCGTTCCTAGGGAAGAGAAGAGATGTAGTCGATGATTGTTAGTCCTGAATTCATGTCTTTGTTTCCTGCCTTTATTACACAGCTTTACCCTTCAAGCAACATTGGATGCATCTATGACATTGAAAGTTTGTGTCGTACCTGGATCCTATCACCGTCAGACAGGTATAAACGCCGAATTCGACAAATAAGCATGACAAGTAAAGACACAGGGTTGGGTGGGAATGTTGACACAGTCTTTTAGATTAGGGTCGCTGTTATGGTCGGTGATCACGTTATGTGGGGATCCCCATTCGGGTACAGAAGTGACATATACTTTCGTATGTCATTATGGCCCCGTTGCACTACTTTCCTAACGCTTTGGCCTTCTGACTAACATTTCCGCCTCAGCCCCCCTCATTATTGGCAGTAAAAATTGAATATTGTGTTATTGAGTGTGTCTTATGAAGCCATTCCTAGGGAAGAGAAGAGATGTAGTCGATGATTGGGAGCCCTGAATTCATGTCTTTGTTTCCTGCCTTCATTACACAGCTTTACCCTTCAAGCAACATTGGATGCATCTATGACATTGAAAGTATGTGTCGTACCTGGATCCTATCACCGTCAGACAGGTATAAACGCCGAATTCGGCAAATAAGCATGACAAGTAAAGACACAGGGTTGGGTGGGAATAAGTTCACACAGTCTTTTAGATTAGGGTCGCTGTTATGGTCGGTGATCACGTTATGTGGGGATCCCTATTCGGGTACAGAAGTGACACATACTGTCGTATGTCACGATGGCCCCGTTGCACTACTTTCCTATCGCTTTAGCTTTCTGACTAACATTTCCGCCTCAGCCCCCCTCATTATTGGCAGTAAAGTTTAATATTGTGTTATTGAATGAGTCGTATGAAGCCGTTCCTAGGGAAGAGAAGAGATGTAGTCGATGATTGGGAATCCTGAATTCATGTCATTGTATCTTGCCTTCATTACAATGCTTCCCCCTTCAAGCAACTTTGGATGCATCTATGACATTGAAAGTTTGTGTCGTACCTGGATCCTATCACCGTCAGACAGGAATAAACGCCGAATTCGGCAAATAAGCATGACAAGTAAAGACACAGGGTTGGGTGGGAATAAGGTGACACAGTCTGTTACATTAGGGTCGCTGTTATGGTCGGTGATCACGTTATGTGGGGATCCCTATTCGAGTACAGAATTGACACATACTTTCGTATGTCATGATGGCCCCGTTGCACTACTTTCCTAACGCTTTAGCCTTCTGACTAACATTTCCGCCTCAGCCCCTCTCATTTTTGGCAGTAAAAATTGAATACTGTGTTATTGAATGTGTGGTATGAAGCTGCTCCTAGGGAAGAGAAGAGATGTAGTCGATGATTGGGAGCACTAAATTCATATCTTTGTTTCCTGCCTTCATTACACAGCTTTACCCTTCAAGCTACATTGGATGCATCTATGACGTTGAATGTTTGTGTCGTACCTGGATCCTATCATGGTCAGACTGGTATAAACGCCGAATTCGGCAAATAAGCATGACAAGTAAAGACACAGGGTTGGGTAGGAATAAGTTGACACAGTCTTTTAGATTAGGGTCGCTGTTATGGTCGGTGATCATGTTATGTGGGGATCCCTATTCGGGTACAGAAGTGACACATACTTTCGTATGTCATGATGGCCCCGTTGCACTACTTTCCTAACGCTTTAGCCTTCTGACTAACATTTCCGCCTCAGCCCCTCTCATTATTGGCGGTAAAAATTGAGTATTGTGTTATTGAAAGTGTGCTATGAAGCTGTTCCTAGGGAAGAGAAGAGATGTAGTCGATGATTGGGAGCACTGAATTAATGTCTTTGTTTCCTGCCTTCATTACACAGCTTTATCCTTCAAGCAACATTGGATGCATCTATGACATTGAAAGTTTGTGTCGTACCTGGATCCTATCACCGTCAGACAGGTATAAACGCCGAATTCGGCAAATAAGCATGACAAGTAAAGACACAGGGTTGGGTGGGAATAACTTGACACAGTTTTTTAGATTTGGGTCGCTGTTATGGTCGGTGATCACGTTATGTGGGGATCCCTATTCGGGTACAGAAGTGACACATACTTTCGTATGTCATGAAGACCCCGTTGCACTACGTTTCTATCGCTTTAGCCGTCTGACTAACATTTCCGCCTCAGCTAACCCTTGGTATTGGCAGTAAAAATTGAAAATTGTGTTACTGAATGAGTCGTATGAAGCCGTTCCTAGGGAAGAGAAGAGATGTAGTCGATGATTGGGAGCCCTGAATTCATGTCTTTGTTTCCTGCCTTTATCACACAGCTTTACCCTTCAAGCAACATTGGATGCATCTATGACTTTGAATGTTTGTGTCGTACCTAGATCCTATCACCGTCAGACAGGTATAAACGCCGAATTCGGCAAATAAGCATGACAAGTAAAGACACAAGGTTGGGTGGGAATGTTGACACAGTCTTTTAGATTAGGGTCGCTGTTATGGCCGGTGATCACGTTATGTGGGGATCCCCATTCGGGTACAGAAGTGACACATACTTTCGTATGTCATGATGGCCCCGTTGCACTACTTTCCTAACGCTTTTGCCTTCTGACCAACATTTCCGCCTCAGCCCCCCTCATTATTGGCAGCAAAAATTGAATATTGTGTTATTGAATGTGTCTTATGAAGCCATTCCTAGGGAAGAGAAGAGATGTAGTCGATGATTGGGAGCCCTGAATTCATGTCTTTGTTTCCTGCCTTCATTACACAGCTTTACCCTTCAAGCAACATTGGATGCATCTATGACATTGAAAGTTTGTGTCGTACCCGGATCCTATCACCGTCAGACAGGTATAAACGCCGAATTCGGCAAATAAGCATGACAAGTAAAGACACAGGGTTGGGTGGGAATAACCTGACACAGTTTTTTAGATTAGGGTCGCTGTTATGGTCGGTGATCACGTTATGTGGGGATCCCTATTCGGGTACAGAAGTGACACATACTTTCGTATGTCATGATGGCCCCGTTGCACTACTTTCCTAACGCTTTAGCCTTCTGACTAACATTTCCGCCTCAGCCCCTCTCATTATTGGCGTAAAAATTGAGTATTGTGTTATTGAATGTGTGCTATGAAGCTGTTCCTAGGGAAGAGAAGAGATGTAGTCGATGATTGGGAGCACTGAATTAATGTCTTTGTTTCCTGCCTTCATTACACAGCTTTACCCTTCAAGCAACATTGGATGCATCTATGACATTGAAAGTTTGTGTCGTACCTGGATCCTATCACCGTCAGACAGGTATAAACGCCGAATTCGGCAAATAAGCATGACAAGTAAAGACACAGTGTTGGGCTGGGAATAACTTGACACAGTTTTTTAGATTAGGGTCGCTGTTATGGTCGGTGATCACGTTATGTGGGGATCCCTATTCGGGTACAGAAGTGACACATACTTTCGTATGTCATGAAGGCCCCGTTGCACTACGTTTCCATCGCTTTAGCCGTCTGACTAACATTTCCGCCTCAGCTAACCCTTGGTATTGGCAGTAAAAATTGAATATTGTGTTACTGAATGAGTCGTATGAAGCCGTTCCTAGGGAAGAGGAGAGATGTAGTCGATGATTGGGAGCCCTGAATTAATGACTTTGTTTCCTGCCTTTATTACACAGCTTTACCCTTCAAGCAACATTGGATGCATCTATAACATTGAAAGTTTGTGTCGTACCTGGATCCTATCACCGTCAGACAAGTGTAAACGCCGAATTCGGCAAATAAGCATGACAAGTGAAGACACAGGGTTGGGTGGAATAAGTTGACACAGTCTTTTATATTGGGTCGCTGTTATGGTCGGTGATCACGTTATGTGGGGATCCCTATTCGGGAACAGAAGTGACACATACTTTCGTATGTCATGATGGCCACGTTGCACTACTTTCCTAACGCTTTTGCCTTCTAACTAACATTTCCGCCTCAGCCCCCTCATTATTGGCAGTAAAAATTGAATAATTTGTTATTGAATGAGTCGTATGAAGCCGTTCCTAGGGAAGAGAAGAGATGTAGTCGATGGTTGGGAATCCTGAATTCATGTCATTGTTTCCTGCCTTCATTACAATGCTTTCCCCTTCAAGCAACATTGGATGCATCTATGACATTGAAAGTTTGTTTCGTACCTGGATCCTATCACCGTCAGACAGGAATAAACGCCGAATTCGGCAAATAAGCATGACAAGTAAAGACACAGGGTTGGGTGGGAATAAGTTGACACAGTCTTTTAGATTAGGGTCGCTGTTATGGTCGGCGATCACGTTATGTGGGGATCCCTATTCGAGTACAGAATTGACACATACTTTCGTAAGTCATGATGGCCCCGTTGCACTACTTTCCTAACGCTTTTGCCTTCTGACTAACATTTCCGCCTCAGCCCCTCTCATTATTGGCAGTAAAAATTGAATACTGTGTTATTGAATGTGTGGTATGAAGCTGCTCCTAGGGAATAGAAGAGATGTAGTCGATGATTGGGAGCACTAAATTCATATCTTTGTTTCCTGCCTTCATTACACAGCTTTACCCTTCAAGCTACATTGGATGCATCTATGACATTGAATGTTTGTGTCGGACCTGTATCCTATCACCGTCAGACAGGTATAAACGCCGAATTCGGCAATTAAGCATGACAAGTAAAGACACAGGGTTAGGTGGGAATAACTTGACACAGTTTTTTAGATTAGGGTCGCTGTTATGGTCGGTGATCACGTTATGTGGGGATCCCTATTCGGGTACAGAAGTGACACATACTTTCGTATGTCATGATGGCCCCGTTGCACTACTTTTCTATCGCTTTAACCTTCTGACTAACATTTCCGCCTCAGCCCCCCTCATTATTGGCAGTAAAAATTGAATATTGTGTTATGGAATGAGTCGTATGAAGCCGTTCCTAGGGAAGAGAAGATATGTAGTCGATGATTAGGAGTCCTGAATTCATGTCTTTGTTTCCTGCCTTCATTACACAGCTTTACCCTTCAAGCAACATTGGATGCATCTATGACATTGAAAGTTTGTGTCGTACCTGGATCCTATCATGGTCAGACTGGTATAAACGCCGAATTCGGCAAATAAGCATGACAAGTAAAGACACAGGGTTGGGTGGGAATATGTTGACACAGTCTTTTAGATTGCGGTCGCTGTTATGGTCGGTGATGACGTTATGTGGGGATCCCCATTCGGGTAAGGAAGTGACACATACTTTCGTATGTCATGATGGCCCCGTTGCACTACTTTCCTAACGCTTTAGCCTTCTGACTAACATTTCCGCCTCAGCCCCTCTCATTATTGGCAATGAAAATTGAATATTGTGTTATTAAATGTGTGGTATGAAGCTGTTCCTAGGGAAGAGAAGATATGTAGTCGATGATTGGGAGCACTGAATTCATGTCTTTGTTTCCTGCCTTCATTACACAGCTTTACCCTTAAAGTAACATTGGATGCATCTATGACATTGAAAGTTTGTGTCGTACCTGGATCCTATCACCGTCAGACAAGTATAAACGCCGAATTCGGCAAATAAGCATGACAAGTAAGGACACAGGGTTGGGTGGGAATGTTGACACAGTTTTTTAGATTAGGGTCGCTGTTATGGTCGGTGATCACGTTATGTGGGGATCCCTATTCGGGTACAGAAGTGACACATACTTTCGTATGTCATGATGCCACCTTGCACTACTTTCCTAACGCTTTTGCCTTCTGACTAACATTTCCGCCTCAGCCGCCCTCATTATTTGCAGTAAAAATTGAATATTGTGTTATTGAATGAGTCGTATGAAGCCGTTCCTAGGGAAGAGAAGAGATGTAGTCGATGATTGGGAGCCCTGAATTCATGTCTTTGTTTCCTGCCTCAATTACACAGCTTTACTCTTCAAGCAACATTGGATGCATCTATGACATTGAAAGTTTGTGTCGTACCTGGATCCTATCACCGTAAGACAGGTATAAGCGCCGAATTCGGCAAATAAGCATGACAAGTGAAGACACAGGGTTGGGTGGGAATAACTTGACACAGTTTTTTAGATTAGGGTCGCTGTTATGGTCGTTGATCACGTTATGTGGGGATCCGTATTCGGGTACAGAAGTGACACATACTTTCGCATGTCATGATGGCCCCGTTGCACTACTTTCCAATCGCTTTAGCCTTCTGACTAACATTTCCGCCTCAGCCCCCCTCATTATTGGCAGTAAAAATTGAATATTGTGTTATTGAATGAGTCGTATGAAGCCGTTCCTAGGGAAGAGAAGAGATGTGGTCGATGATTGGGAGCCCTGAATCCATGTCTTTGTTTCCTGCGTTCATTACACAGCTTTACCCTTCAAGCAACATTGGATGCATCTATGACATTGAAAGTTTGTTTCGTACCTGGATCCTATCACCGTCAGACAGGTATAAACGCCGTATTCGGCAAATAAGCATGACAAGTAAAGACACAGGGTTGGGTGGGAATAGGTTGACACAGTCTTTTAGATTAGGGTCGCTGTTATGGTCGGTGATCACGTTATGTGGGGATCCCTATTCGGGTACAGAAGTGACACATACTTTCGTATGTCATGATGGCCCCGTTGCACTACTTTCCTAACGCTTTAGCCTTCTGACTAACATTTCCGCCTCAGCCCCTCACATTATTGGCGGTAAAAATTGAGTATTGTGTTATTGAATGTGTGCTATGAAGCTGTTCCTAGGGAAGAGAAGAGATGTAGTCGATGATTGGGAGCACTGAATTAATGTCTTTGTTTCCTGCCTTCATTACACATCTTTACCCTTCAAGCAACATTGGATGCATCTATGACATTGAAAGTTTGTGTCGTACCTGGATCCTATCACCGTCAGACAGGTATAAACGCCGAATTCGGCAAATAAGCATGACAAGTAAAGACACAGGGTTGGGTGGGAATGTTGACACAGTCTTTTAGATTAGGGTCGCTGTTATGGTCGGTGATCACGTTATGTGGGGATCCCTATTCGGGTACAGAAGTGACACATACTTTCGTATGTCATGAAGGCCCCGTTGCACTACGTTTCCATCGCTTTAGCCGTCTGACTAACATTTCCGCCTCAGCTAACCCTTGGTATTGGCAGTAAAAATTGAATATTGTGTTACTGAATGAGTCGTATGAAGCCGTTCCTAGGGAAGAGGAGAGATGTAGTCGATGATTGGGAGCCCTGAATTCATGACTTTGTTTCCTGCCTATATTACACAGCATTACCCTTCAAGCAACATTGGATGCATCTATAACATTGAAAGTTTTTGTCGTACCTGGATCCTATCACCGTCAGACAAGTGTAAACGCCGAATTCGGCAAATAAGCATGACAAGTGAAGACACAGGGTTGGGTGGGAATAAGTTGACACAGTCTTTGAGATTGGGGTCGCTGTTATGGTCGGTGATCACGTTATGTGGGGATCCCTATTCGGGTACAGAAGTGACACAGACTTTCGTATGTCATGATGGCCACGTTGCACTACTTTCCTAACGCTTTTGCCTTCTAACTAACATTTCCGCCCCAGCCCCCTCATTATTGGCAGTAAAAATTGAATATTTTGTTATTGAATGAGTCGTATGAAGCCGTTCCTAGGGAAGAGAAGAGATGTAGTCGATGATTGGGAATCCTGAATTCATGTCTTTGTTTCCTGCCTTCATTACAATGCTTTCCCCTTCAAGCAACATTGGATGCATCTATGACATTGAAAGTTTGTGTCGTACCTGGATCCTATCACCGTCAGACAGGAATAAACGCCGAATTCGGCAAATAAGCATGACAAGTAAAGACACAGGGTTGGGTGGGAATAAGTTGACACAGTCTTTTAGATTAGGGTCGCTGTTATGGTCGGTGATCACGTTATGTGGGGATCCCTATTCGGGTACAGAAGTGACACATTCTTTCGTATGTTATGATGCCCCCCTGCACTACTTTCCTAACGCTTTTGCCTTCTGACTAACATTTCCGCCTCAGCCCCCCTTATTATTTGCAGTAAAAACTGAATATTGTGTTATTGAATGAGTCGTATGAAGCCGTTCCTAGGGAAGAGAAGAGATGTAGTCGATGATTGGGAGCCCTGAATTCATGTCTTTGTTTCCTGCCTCCATTACACAGCTTTACTCTTCAAGCAACATTGGATGCATCTATGACATTGAAAGTTTGTGTCGTACCTGGATCCTATCAGCGTCAGACAGGTATAAGCGCCGAATTCGGCAAATAAGCATGACAAGTGAAGACACAGGGTTGGGTGGGAATAACGTGACACAGTTTTTTAGATTAGGGTCGCTGTTATGGTCGTTGATCACGTTATGTGGGGATCCGTATTCGGGTACAGAAGTGACACATACTTTCGCATGTCATGATGGCCCCGTTGCACTACTTTCCTATCGCTTTAGCCTTCTGACTAACATTTCCGCCTCAGTCCCCCTCATTATCGGCAGTAAAAATTGAATACTGTGTTATTGAATGAGTCGCATGAAGCCGTTCCTAGGGAAGAGAAGAGATGTGGTCGATGATTGGGAGCCCTGAATCCATGTCTTTGTTTCCTGCCTTCATTACACAGCTTTACCCTTCAAGCAACATTGGATGCATCTATGACATTGAAAGTTTGTGTCGTACCTGGATCCTATCACCGTCAGACAGGTATAAACGCCGAATTCGGCAAATAAGCATGACAAGTAAAGACACAGGGTTGGGTGGGAATAAGTTGACACAGTCTTTTAGATTAGGGTCGCTGTTATGGTCGGTGATCACGTCATGTGGGGATCCCTATTCGGGTACAAAAGTGACACATACTTTCGTATGTCATGATGGCCCCGTTGCACTACCTTCCTAACGCTTTAGCCTTCTGACTAACATTTCCGCCTCAGCCCCTCTCATTATTGGCGGTAAAAATTGAGTATTGTGTTATTGAATGTGTGCTATGAAGCTGTTCCTAGGGAAGAGAAGAGATGTAGTCGATGATTGGGAGCACTGAATTAATGTCTTTGTTTCCTGCCTTCATTACACAGCTTTACCCTTCAAGCAACATTGGATGCATCTATGACATTGAAAGTTTGTGTCGTACCTGGATCCTATCACCGTCAGACAGGTATAAACGCCGAATTCGGCAAATAAGCATGACAAGTAAAGACACAGGGTTGGGTGGGAATAACTTGACACAGTTTTTTAGATTTGGGTCGCTGTTATGGTCGGTGATCACGTTATGTGGGGATCCCTATTCGGGTACAGAAGTAACACATACTTTCGTATGTCATGAAGGCCCCGTTGCACTACGTTTCTATCGCTTTAGCCGTCTGACTAACATTTCCGCCTCAGCTAACCCTTGGTATTGGCAGTAAAAATTGAATATTGTGTTACTGAATGAGTCGTATGAAGCCGTTCCTAGGGAAGAGGAGAGATGTAGTCGATGATTGGGAGCCCTGAATTCATGACTTTGTTTCCTGCTTTTATTACACAGCTTTACCCTTCAAGCAACATTGGATGCATCTATAACATTGAAAGTTTGTGTCGTACCTGGATCCTATCACCGTCAGACAAGTGTAAACGGCGAATTCGGCAAATAAGCATGACAAGTGAAGACACAGGGTTGGGTGGGAATAAGTTGACACAGTCTTTGAGATTGGGGTCGCTGTTATGGTCGGTGATCACGTTATGTGGGGATCCCTATTCGGGTACAGAAGTGACACATACTTTCGTATGTCATGATGGCCACGTTGCACTACTTTCCTAACGCTTTTGCCTTCTAACTAACATTTCCGCCTCAGCCCCCTCATTATTGGCAGTAAAAATTGAATATTTTGTTATTGAATGAGTCGTATGAAGCCGTTCCTAGGGAAGAGAAGAGCTGTAGTCGATGATTGGGAATCCTGAATTCATGTCTCTGTTTCCTGCCTTCATTACAATGCTTTCCCCTTCAAGCAACATTGGATGCATCTATGACATTGAAAGTTTGTGTCGTACCTGGATCCTATCACCGTCAGACAGGAATAAACTCCGAATTCGGCAAATAAGCATGACAAGTAAAGACACAGGGTTGGGTGCGAATGTTGACACAGTTTTTTAGATTAGGGTCGCTTTTATGGTCGGTGATCACGTTATGTGGGGATCCCTATTCGGGTACAGAAGTGACACATTCTTTCGTATGTCATGATGGCCCCGTTGCACTACTTTCCTAACGCTTTAGCCTTCTGACTAACATTTCCGCCTCAGCCCCTCTCATTATTGGCAGTGAAAATTGCATATTGTGTTATTGAATGTGTGGTTGAAGCTGCTCCTAGGGAAGAGAGGAGATGTAGTCGATGATTGGGAGCACTGAATTCATGTCTTTGTTTCCTGCCTTCATTACACAGCTTTACCCTTAAAGCAACATTGGATGCATCTATGACATTGAAAGTTTGTGTCGTACCTGGATCCTATCTCCGTCAGACAGGTATAAACGCCGAATTCGGCAAATAAGCATGACAAGTAAAGACACAGGGTTGGGTGGGAATAGGTTGTCACAGTCTTTTAGATTAGGGTCGCTGTTATGTTCGGTGATCACGTTATGTGGGGATCCCTATTCGGGTACAGAAGTGACACATACTTTCGTATGTCATGAAGGCCCCGTTGCACTACTTTTCTATCGCTTTAGCCGTCTGACTAATATTTCCGCCTCAGCTAACCCTTGGTATTGGCAGTAAAAATTGAATATTGTGTTACTGAATGAGTCGTAATGAAGCCGTTCCTAGGGCAGAGAAGAGATGTAGTCGATGATTGGGAGCCCTGAATTCATGTCTTTGTTTCCTGCCTTTATTACACAGCTTTACCCTTCAAGCAACATTTGATGCATCTATGACATTGAAAGTTTATGTCGTACCTGTATCCTATCACCGTCAGACAAGTACAAACGCGGAATTCGGCAAATAAGCATGACAAGTAAAGACACAGGGTTGGGTGGGAATAAGTTGACACATTTTTATAGATTAGGGTCGCTGTTATGGTCGGTGATCACGTTATGTGGGGATCTCTATTCGGGTACAGAAGTGACACATACTTTCGTATATCATGATAGCCCCGTTGCACTACTTTCCTAACGCTTTTGCCTTCTGACTAACATTTCCCCCTCAGCCCCTCTCATTATTGGCAGTAAAAATTGAATATTGTGTTATTGAATGAGTCGTATGAAGCCGTTCCTAGGGAAGAGAAGAGATGTAGTCGATGATTAGGAGTCCTGAATTCATGTCTTTGTTTCCTGCCTTCATTACACAGCTTTACCTTTCAAGCAACAGTGGATGCATCTATGACATTGAAAGTTTGTGTCGTACCTGGATCCTATCATGGTCAGACTGGTATAAACGCCGAATTCGGCAAATAAGCATGACAAGTAAAGACACAGGGTTGGGTGGGAATAAGTTGACACAGTCTTTTAGATTAGGGTCGCGGTTATGGTCGGTGATGACGTTATGTGGGGATCCCCATTCGGGTGAGGAAGTGACACATACTTTTGTATGTCATGATGGCCCCGTTGCACTACTTTCCTAACGCTTTAGTTTTCTGACTAACATTTCCGCCTCAGCCCCTCTCATTATTGGCAATGAAAATTGAATATTGTGTTATTAAATGTGTGGTATGAAGCTGTTCCTAGGGAAGAGAAGATATGTAGTCGATGATTGGGAGCACTGAATTCATGTCTTTGTTTCCTGCCTTCATTACACAGCTTTACCCTTAAAGCAACATTGGATGCATCTATGACATTGAAAGTTTGTGTCGTACCTGGATCCTATCACCGTCAGACAAGTATAAACGCCGAATTCGGCAAATAAGCATGACAAGTAAAGACACAGGGTTGGGTGGGAATGTTGACACAGTTTTTTAGATTAGGGTCGCTGTTATGGTCGGTGATCACGTTATGTGGGGATCCCTATTCGGGTACAGAAGTGACACATACTTTCGTATGTCATAATGGCCCCGTTGCACTACTTTCCTAACGCTTTAGCCTTCTGACTAACATTTCCGCCTCAGCCCCTCTCATTATTGGCAGTGAAAATTGCATATTGTGTTATTGAATGTGTGGTATGAAGCTGCTCCTAGGGAAGAGAGGAGATGTAGTCGATGATTGGGAGCACTGAATTCATGTCTTTGTTTCCTGCCTTCATTACACAGCTTTACCCTTCAAGCTACATTGGATGCATCTATGACATTGAATGTTTGTGTCGTACCTGGATCCTATCACCGTCAGACAGGTATAAGCGCCGAATTCGGCAAATAAGCATGACAAGTGAAGACACAGGGTTGGGTGGGAATAACTTGACACAGTTTTTTAGATTAGGGTCGCTGTTATGGTCGTTGATCACGTTATGTGGGGATCCGTATTCGGGTACAGAAGTGACACATACTTTCGCATGTCATGATGGCCCCGTTGCACTACTTTCCTATCGCTTTAGCCTTCTGACTAACATTTCCGCCTCAGCCCCCCTCATTATCGGCAGTAAAAATTGAATACTGTGTTATTGAATGAGTCCTATGAAGCCGTTCCTAGGGAAGAGAAGAGATGTGGTCGATGATTGGGAGCCCTGAATCCATGTCTTTGTTTCCTGCCTTCATTACACAGCTTTACCCTTCAAGCAACATTGGATGCATCTATGACATTGAAGGTTTGTGTCGTACCTGGATCCTATCACCGTCAGACAGGTATAAACGCCGAATTCGGCAAATAAGCATGACAAGTAAAGACACAGGGTTGGGTGGGAATAACTTGAAACACTCTTTTTGATTACGGTCGCTGTTATGGTCGGTGATCACGTTATGTGGGGATCCGTATTCGGGTACAGAAGTGACACATACTTTCGTATGTCATGATGGCCCCGCTGCACTACTTTACTAACGCTTTTGCCTTCTGACTAACATTTCCGCCTCAGCCCCCCACATTATTAGCAGTAAAAATTGAATATTGTGTTATTGAATGAGTCGTATGAAGCCGTTCCTAGGGAAGAAAGAGATGTAGTCGATGATTGGGAGCCGTAAATTCATGTCTTTGTTTCCTGCCTCCATTACACAGCTTTACCCTTCAAACAACACTGGATGCATCTATGACATTGAAAGTTTGTGTCGTACCTGGATCCTATCACCGTCAGACAGGTATAAACGCCGAATTCGGCAAATAAGCATGACAAGTAAAGACACAGGGTTGGGAGGGAATAACTTGACACAGTTTTTTAGGTTAGGGTCGCTGTTATGGTCGGTGATCACGTTATGTGGGGATCCCTATTCGGGTACAGAAGTGACACATACTTTCGTATATCATGATGGCCCCGTTGCACTACTTTCCTAACGCTTTTGCCTTCTGACTAACATTTCCCCCTCAGCCCCTCTCATTATTGGCAGTAAAAATTGAATATTGTGTTATTGAATGTGTGGTATGAAGCTGTTCCTAGGGAGGAGAAGAGATGTAGTCGATGATTGGGAGCACTGAATTCATGCCTTTGTTTCCTGCCTTTATTACACAGCTTTACCCTTCAAGCAACATTGGATGCATCTATGACATTGAAAGTTTGTGTCGTACCTGGATCCTATCACCGTCAGACAAGTATAAACGCCGAATTCGGCAAATAAGCATGACAAGTAAAGACACAGGGTTGGGTGGGAATAAGTTGACACAGTCTTTTAGATTAGGGTCGCTGTTATGGTCGGTGATCACGTTATGTGTTGATCCCTATTCGGGTACAGAAGTGACACATACCTTCGTATGTCATGATGGCCCCGTTGCACTACTTTCCTAACGCTTTTGCTTTCTGACTAACATTTCCGCCTCAGCCCCCCTCATTATTGGCAGTAAAAATTGAATATTGTGTTATTGAATGAGTCGTATCAAGCCGTCCCTAGGGAAGAAAGAGATGTAGTCGATGATTGGGAGCCGTAAATTCATGTCTTTGTTTCCTGCCTCCATTACACAGCTTTACCCTTCAAACAACACTGGATGCATCTATTACATTGAAAGTTTGTGTCGTACCTGGATCCTATCACCGTCAGACAGGTATAAACGCCGAATTCGGCAAATAAGCATGACAAGTAAAGACACAGGGTTGGGTGGGAATAACTTGACACAGTTTTTTAGGTTAGGGTCGCTGTTATTGTCGGTGATCACGTTATGTGAGGATCCCTATTCGGGTACAGAAGTGACACATACTTTCGTATATCATGATGGCCCCGTTGCACTACTTTCCTAACGCTTTTGCCTTCTGACTAACATTTCCCCCTCAGCCCCTCTCATTATTGGCAGTAAAAATTGAATATTGTGTTATTGAATGTGTGGTATGAAGCTGTTCCTAGGGAGGAGAAGAGATGTAGTCGATGATTGGGAGCACTGAATTCATGTCTTTGTTTCCTGCCTTTATTACACAGCTTTACCCTTCAAGCAACATTGGATGCATCTATGACATTGAAAGTTTGTGTCGTACCTGGATCCTATCACCGTCAGACAAGTATAAACGCCGAATTCGGCAAATAAGCATGACAAGTAAAGACACAGGGTTGGGTGGGAATAAGTTGACACAGTCTTTTAGATTAGGGTCGCTGTTATGGTCGGTGATCACGTTATGTGTTGATCCCTATTCGGGTACAGAAGTGACACATACCTTCGTATGTCATGATGGCCCCGTTGCACTACTTTCCTAACGCTTTTGCTTTCTGACTAACATTTCCGCCTCAGCCCCCCTCATTATTGGCAGTAAAAATTGAAAATTGTGTTATTGAATGAGTCGTATCAAGCCGTCCCTAGGGAAGAGAAGAGATGTAGTCGATGATTGGGAGCCGTGAATTCAAGTCTTTGTTTCCTGCCTCCATTACACAGCTTTACCCTTCAAGCAACATTGGATGCATCTATGACATTGAAAGTTTTGTCGTACCTGGATCCCATCACCGTCAGACAGGTATAAACGCCGAATTCGGCAAATAAGCATGACAAGTAAAGACACAGGGTTGGGTGGGAATAAGTTGACACAGTCTTTTAGATTAGGGTCGCTGTTATGGTCGGTGTTCACGTTAAGTGGGGATCCGTATTCGGGTACAGAAGTGACACATACTTTCGTATGTCATGATGGCCCCGTTGCACTACTTTCCTAACGCTTTTGCTTTCTGACTAACATTTCCGCCTCAGCCCCCCTCATTATTGGCAGTAAAAATTGAATATTGTGTTATTGAATGAGTCGTATGAAGCCGTCCCTAGGGAAGAGAAGAGATGTAGTCGATGATTGGGAGTCCTGAATTCATGTCTTTGTTTCCTGCCTTCATTACACAGCTTTACCCTTCAAGCAACATTGGATGCATCTATGACATTGAAGGTTTGTGTCGTACCTGGATCGTATCACCGTCAGACAGGTATAAACATCAAATTCGGCAAATAAGCATGACAAGTAAAGACACAGGGTTGGGTGGGAATAACTTGACACAGTTTTTTAGATTAGGGTCGCTGTTATGGTCGGTGATCACGTTATGTGGGGTTCCCTACTCGGGTACAGAAGTGACACATACTTTCGTATGTCATGAAGGCCCCGTTGCACTACTTTTCTATCGCTTTAGCCGTCTGACTAACATTTCCGCCTCAGCTAACCCTTGGTATTGGCAGTAAAAATTGAATATTGTGTTACTGAATGAGTCGTATGAAGCCGTTCCTAGAGAAGAGAAGAGATGTAGTCGATGATTGGGAGCCCTGAATTCATGTCTTTGTTTCCTGCCTTTATTACACAGCTTTACCCTTCAAGCAACATTGGATGCATCTATGACATTGAAAGTGTGTGTCGTACCTGGATCCTATCACCGTCAGACAGGTATAAACGCCGAATTCGGCAAATAAGCATGACAAGTAAAGACACAGGGTTGGGTGGGAATAAGTTGACACAGTCTTTTAGATTAGGGTCGCTGTTATGGTCGGTGTTCACGTTATGTGGGGATCCCTATTCGGGTACAGAAGTGACACATACTTTCGTATGTCATGATGGCCCCGTTGCACTACTTTCCTAATGCTTTTGCTTTCTGACTAACATTTCCGCCTCAGCCCCCCTCATTATTGGCAGTAAAAATTGAATATTGTGTTATTGAATGAGTTGTATGAAGCCGTCCCTAGGGAAGAGAAGAGATGTAGTCGATGATTGGGAGTCCTGAATTCATGTCTTTGTTTCCTGCCTTCATTACACAGCTTTACCCTTCAAGCAACATTGGATGCATCTATGACATTGAAGGTTTGTGTCGTACCTGGATCCTATCACCGTCAGGCCGGTATAAAAGCCAAATTCGGCAAATAAGCATGACAAGTAAAGACACAGGGTTGGGAGGGGAATAACTTGACACAGTTTTTTAGATTAGGGTCGCTGTTATGGTCGGTGATCACGTTATGTGGGGATCCCTACTCGGGTACAGAAGTGACACATACTTTCGTATGTCATGAAGGCCCCGTTGCACTACTTTTCTATCGCTTTAGCCGTCTGACTAACATTTCCGCCTCAGCTAACGCTTGGTATTGGCAGTAAAAATTGAATATTGTGTTACTGAATGAGTCTTATGAAGCCGTTCCTTGGGAAGAAACGAGATGTAGTCAATGATTGGGAGCCCTGAATTCATGTCTTTGTTTCCTGCCCTTATTACACAGCTTTACCTTCAAGCAACATTGGATGCATCTATGACATTGAAAGTTTGTGTCGTACCTGGATCCTATCACCGTCAGACAGGTATAAACGCCGAATTCGGCAAATAAGCATGACAAGTAAAGACACAGGGTTGGGTGGGAATGTTGACACAGTCTTTTAGATTAGGGTCGCTGTTATGGTCGGTGATCACGTTATGTGGGGATCCCTATTCGGGTACAGAAGTGACACATACTTGCGTATGTCATGATGGCCCCGTTGCACTACTTTCCTAACGCTTTAGCCTTCTGACTTACACTTCCGCCTCAGCCCCCCTCATTATTGGCAGTAAAAATTGAATATTGTGTTATTGAATGTGTGGTATGAAGCTGTTCGTAGGGAAGAGAAGAGATGTAGTCGATGATTGGGAGCCCTGAATTCATGTCTTTGTTTCCTGCCTCTATTACACAGCTTTACCCTTCAAGCAACATTGGATGCATCTATGACATTGAAAGTTTGTGTCGTACCTGGATCCTATCACCGTCAGACAGGTATAAACGCCGAATTCGGCAAATATGCATGACAAGTAAAGACACAGGGTTGGGTGGGAATAAGTTGACAAAGTCTTTTAGATTAGGGTCGCTGTTATGGTCGGTGATCACGTTATGTGGGGATCCGTATTCTGGTACAGAAGTGACACATACTTTCGTATGTCATGATGGCCCCGTTGCACCACTTTCCTATCGCTTTAGCCTCCTGACTATCATTTCTGCCTCAGCCCCCCTCATTATTGGCAGTAAAAATTGAATATTGTGTTATTGAATGAGTCTTATGAAGCCGTTCCTATGGAAGAGAAGAGATGTAGTCGATGATTAGGAGCCGTGAATTCATGTCTTTGTTTCCTGCCTCCATTACACAGCTTTACCCTTCAAGCAACATTGGATGCATCTATGACATTGAAAGTTTGTGTCGTACCTGGATCCTATCACCGTCAGACAGGTATAAACGCCGAATTCGGCAAATAAGCATGACAAGTAAAAACACAGATTTGAGTGGGAATAAGTTGACACAGTCTTTTAGATTAGGGTCGCTGTTATGGTCGGTGATCACGTTATGTGGGGATCCCTATTCGGGTACAGAAGTGACACATACTTTCGTATGTCATGAAGTCCCCGTTGCACTACTTTTCTATTGCTTTAGTCGTCTGACTAACATATCCGCCTCAGCTAACCCTTGGTATTGGCAGAAAAAATTGAATATTGTGTTACTGAATGAGTCGTATGAAGCCGTTCCTAGGGAAGAGAAGAGATGTAGTCGATGATTGGGAGCCCTGAATTCATGTCTTTGTTTCCTGCCTTCATTACACAGCTTTACCCTTCAAGCAACATTGGATGCATCTATGACACTGAAGGTTTGTGTCGTACCTGGATCCTATCACCGTCAGACAGGTATAAACGCCAAATTCGGCAAATAAGCATGACAAGTAAAGACACAGGGTTGGGTGGGAATGTTGACACAGTCTTTTAGATTATGGTCGCTGTTATGGTCGGTGATCACGTTATGTGGGGATCCCCATTCGGGTACAGAAGTGACACATACTTTCGTATGTCATGATGGCCCCGTTGCACTACTTTCCTAACGCTTTTGCCTTCTGACTAACATTTCCGCCTCAGCCCCCCTCATTATTGGGTGTAAAAATTGAATATTGTGTTACTGAATGAGTCGTATGAAGCCGTTCCTAGGGAAGAGAAGAGATGTAGTCGATGATTCGGAGCCCTGAATTCATGTCTTTGTTTCCTGCCATCATTACACAGCTTTACCCTTCAAGCAACATTGTATGCATCTATGACATTTGAAGTTTGTGTCGTACCTGGATCCTATCACCGTCAGATTGGTATAAACGCCGAATTCGGCAAACAAGCATGACAAGTAAAGACACAGGGTTGGGTGGGAATATGTTGACACAGTCTTTTAGATTAGGGTCGCTGTTATGGTCGGTGATCACGTTATGTGAGGATCCCTATTCGGGTACAGAAGTGACACATACTTTCGTATGTCATGATGGCCCCGTTGCACTACTTTCCTAACGCTTTAGCCTTCTGACTAACATTTCCGCCTCAGCCCCTCTCATTATTGGCAGTAAAAATTGAATATTGTGTTATTGAATGTGTGGTGTGAAGCTGTTCCTAGGGAAGAGAAGAGATGTAGTCGATGATTGGGAGCACTGAATTCATGTCTTTGTTTCCTGCCTTCATTACACAGCTTTACCCTTCAAGCAACATTGAATGCATCCATGACATTGAAAGTTTGTGTCGTACCTGGATCCTATCACCGTCAGACAGGTATAAACGCCGAATTCGGCAAATAAGCATGACAAGTAAAGACACAGGGTTGGGTGGGAATAAGTTGACACAGTCTTTTAGATTAGGGTCGCTGTTATGGTCGGTGATCACGTTATGTGGGGATCCCTATTCGGGTACAGAAGTGACACATACTTTCGTATGTCACGATGGCCCCGTTGCACTACTTTCCTATCGCTTTAGCCTTCTGACTAACATTTCCGCCTCAGCCCCCCTCATTATTGGAAGTAAAAATTGAATATTGTGTTATTGAATGAGTCGTATGAAGCCGTTTTTAGGGGAGAGAAGAGATATAGTCGATGATAGGGAGTCCTGAATTCATGTCTTTGTTTCCTGCCTTCATTACACAGCTTTACCCTTCAAGCAACATTGAATGCATCCATGACATTGAAAGTTTGTGTCGTACCTGGATCCTATCACCGTCAGACAGGTATAAACGCCGAATTCGGCAAATAAGCATGACAAGTAAAGACACAGGGTTGGGTGGGAATAAGTTGACACAGTCTTTTAGATTAGGGTCGCTGTTATGGTCGGTGTTCACGTTATGTGGGGATCCGTATTCGGGTACAGAAGTGACACATACTTTCGTATGTCATGATGGCCCCGTTGCACTACTTTCCTAACGCTTTTGCTTTCTGACTAACATTTCCGCCTCAGCCCCCCTCATTATTGGCAGTAAAAATTTAATATTGTGTTATTGAATGAGTCGTATGAAGCCGTCCCTAGGGAAGAGAAGAGATGTAGTCGATGATTGGGAGTCCTGAATTCATGTCTTGGTTTCCTGCCTTCATTACACAGCTTTACCCTTCAAGCAACATTGGATGCATCTATGACATTGAAGGTTTGTGTCGTACCTGGATCCTATAACCGTCAGACAGGTATAAACGCCAAATTCGGCAAATAAGCATGACAAGTAAAGACACAGGGTTGGGTGGGAATAACGTGACACAGTTTTTTAGATTAGGGTCGCTGTTATGGTCGGTGATCACGTTATGTGGGGTTCCCTACTCGGGTACAGAAGTGACACATACTTTCGTATGTCATGAAGGCCCCGTTGCACTACTTTTCTATCGCTTTAGCCGTCTGACTAACATTTCCGCCTCAGCTAACCCTTGGTATTGGCAGTAAAAATTGAATATTGTGTTACTGAATGAGTCGTATGAAGCCGTTCCTAGAGAAGAGAAGAGATGTAGTCGATGATTGGGAGCCGTGAATTCATGTCTTTGTTTCCTGCCTTTATTACACAGCTTTACCCTTCATGCAACATTGGATGCAGCTATGACATTGAAAGTGTGTGTCGTACCTGGATCCTATCACCGTCAGACAGGTATAAACGCCGAATTCGGCAAATAAGCATGACAAGTAAAGACACAGGGTTGGGTGGGAATAAGTTGACACAGTCTTTTAGATTAGGGTCGCTGTTATGGTCGGTGTTCACGTTATGTGGGGATCCCTATTCGGGTACAGAAGTGACACATACTTTCGTATGTCATGACGGCCCCGTTGCACTACTTTCCTAACGCTTTTGCTTTCTGACTAACATTTCCGCCTCAGCCCCCCTCATTATTGGCAGTAAAAATTGAATATTGTGTTATTGAATGAGTTGTATGAAGCCGTCCCTAGGGAAGAGAAGAGATGTGGTCGATGATTGGGAGTCCTGAATTCATGTCTTTGTTTCCTGCCTTCATTACACAGCTTTACCCTTCAAGCAACATTGGATGCATCTATGACATTGAAAGTTTGTGTCGTACCTGGATCCTATCACCGGTAGACAGGTATAAACACCGAATTCGGCAAATAAGCATGACAAGTAAAGACACAGGGTTGGGTGGGAATGTTGATACAGTCTTTTAGATTAGGGTCGCTGTTATGGTCGGTGATCACGTTATGTGGGGATCCCCATTCAGGTACAGAAGTGACACATACTTGCGTATGTCATGATGGCCCCGTTGCACTACTTTCCTAACGCTTTAGCCTTCTGACTTACACTTCCGCCTCAGCCCCCCTCATTATTGGCAGTAAAAATTGAATATTGTGTTATTGAATGTGTGGTATGAAGCTGTTCGTAGGGAAGAGAAGAGATGTAGTCGATGATTGGGAGCCCTGAATTCATGTCTTTGTTTCCTGCCTCTATTACACAGCTTTACCCTTCAAGCAACATCGGATGCATCTATGACATTGAAAGTTTGTGTCGTACCTGGATCCTATCACCGTCAGACAGGTATAAACGCCGAATTCGGCAAATATGCATGACAAGTAAAGACACAGGGTTGGGTGGGAATAAGTTGACAAAGTCTTTTAGATTAGGGTCGCTGTTATGGTCGGTGATCACGTTATGTGGGGATCCGTATTCTGGTACAGAAGTGACACATACTTTCGTATGTCATGATGGCCCCGTTGCACCACTTTCCTATCGCTTTAGCCTCCTGACTATCATTTCTGCCTCTGCCCCCCTCATTATTGGCAGTAAAAATTGAATATTGTGTTATTGAATGAGTCGTATGAAGCCGTTCCAATGGAAGAGAAGAGATGTAGTCGATGATTAGGAGCCGTGAATTCATGTCTTTGTTTCCTGCCTCCATTACACAGCTTTACCCTTCAAGCAACATTGGATGCATCTATGACATTGAAAGTTTGTGTCGTAACTGGATCCTATCACCGTCAGACAGGTATAAACGCCGAATTCGGCAAATAAGCATGACAAGTAAAAACACAGATTTGAGTGGGAATAAGTTGACACAGTCTTTTAGATTAGGGTCGCTGTTATGGTCGGTGATCACGTTATGTGGGGATCCCTATTCGGGTACAGAAGTGACACATACTTTCGTATGTCATGAACTCCCCGTTGCACTACTTTTCTATTGCTTTAGTCGTCTGACTAACATTTCCGCCTCAGCTAACCCTTGGTATTGGCAGAAAAAATTGAATATTGTGTTACTGAATGAGTCGTATGAAGCCGTTCCTAGGGAAGAGAAGAGATGTAGTCGATGATTGGGAGCCCTGAATTCATGTCTTTGTTTCCTGCCTTCATTACACAGCTTTACCCTTCAAGCAACATTGGATGCATCTATGACACTGAAGGTTTGTGTCGTACCTGGATCCTATCACCGTCAGACAGGTATAAACGCCAAATTCGGCAAATAAGCATGACAAGTAAAGACACAGGGTTGGGTGGGAATGTTGACACAGTCTTTTAGATTATGGTCGCTGTTATGGTCGGTGATCACGTTATGTGGGGATCCCCATTCGGGTACAGAAGTGACACATACTTTCGTATGTCATGATGGCCCCGTTGCACTACTTTCCTAACGCTTTTGCCTTCTGACTAACATTTCCGCCTCAGCCCCCCTCATTATTGGGTGTAAAAATTGAATATTGTGTTACTGAATGAGTCGTATGAAGCCGTTCCTAGGGAAGAGAAGAGATGTAGTCGATGATTGGGAGCCCTGAATTCATGTCTTTGTTTCCTGCCTTCATTACACAGCTTTACCCTTCAAGCAACATTGCATGCATCTATGACATTGAAAGTTTGTGTCGTACCTGGATCCTATCACCGTCAGATTGGTATAAACGCCGAATTCGGCAAACAAGCATGACAAGTAAAGACACAGGGTTGGGTGGGAATATGTTGACACAGTCTTTTAGATTAGGGTCGCTGTTATGGTCGGTGATCACGTTATGTGAGGATCCCTATTCGGGTACAGAAGTGACACATACTTTCGTATGTCATGATGGCCCCGTTGCACTACTTTCCTAACGCTTTAGCCTTCTGACTAACATTTCCGCCTCAGCCCCTCTCATTATTGGCAGTAAAAATTGAATATTGTGTTATTGAATGTGTGGTGTGAAGCTGTTCCTAGGGAAGAGAAGAGATGTAGTCGATGATTGGGAGCACTGAATTCATGTCTTTGTTTCCTGCCTTCATTACACAGCTTTACCCTTCAAGCAACATTGGATGCATCTATGACATTGAAAGTTTGTGTCGTACCTGGATCTTATCACCGTCAGACAGGTATAAACGCCGAATTCGGCAAATAAGCATGACAAGTAAAGACACAGGGTTGGGTGGGAATAACTTGACACAGTTTTTTAGATTAGGGTCGCTGTTATGGTCGGTGATGACGTTATGTGGGGATCCCTATTCGGGTACAGAAGTGACACATACTTTCGTATGTAACGATGGCCCCGTTGCACTACTTTCCTAACGCTTTAGCCTTCTGACTTACACTTCCGCCTCAGCCCCCTTCATTATTGGCAGTAAAAATTGAATATTGTGTTATTGAATGTGTGGTATGAAGCTGTTCGTAGGGAAGAGAAGAGATGTAGTCGATGATTGGGAGCCCTGAATTCATGTCTTTGTTTCCTGCCTCTATTACACAGCTTTACCCTTCAAGCAACATTGGATGCATCTATGACATTGAAAGTTTGTGTCGTACCTGGATCCTATCACCGTCAGACAGGTATAAACGCCGAATTCGGCAAATAAGCATGACAAGTAAAAACACAGATTTGAGTGGGAATAAGTTGACACAGTCTTTTAGATTAGGGTCACTGTTATGGTCGGTGATCACGTTATGTGGGGATCCCTATTCGGGTACAGAAGTGACACTTACTATCGTATGTCATGAAGTCCCCGTTGCACTACTTTTCTATTGCTTTAGTCGTCTGACTAACATATCCGCCTCAGCTAACCCTTGGTATTGGCAGAAAAAATTGAATATTGTGTTACTGAATGAGTCGTATGAAGCCGTTCCTAGGGAAGAGAAGAGATGTAGTCGATGATTGGGAGCCCTGAATTCATGTCTTTGTTTCCTGCCTTCATTACACAGCTTTACCCTTCAAGCAACATTGGATGCATCTAAGACACTGAAGGTTTGTGTCGTACCTGGATCCTATCACCGTCAGACAGGTATAAACGCCAAATTCGGCAAATAAGCATGACAAGTAAAGACACAGGGTTGGGTGGGAATGTTGACACAGTCTTTTAGATTAGGGTCGCTGTTATGGTCGGTGATCACGTTATGTGGGGATCCCCATTCGGGTACAGAAGTGACACATACTTTCGTATGTCATGATGGCCCCGTTGCACTACTTTCCTAACGCTTTTGCCTTCTGACTAACATTTCCGCCTCAGCCCCCCTCATTATTGGGTGTAAAAATTGAATATTGTGTTACTGAATGAGTCGTATGAAGCCGTTCCTAGGGAAGAGAAGAGATGTAGTCGATGATTGGGAGCCCTGAATTCATGTCTTTGTTTCCTGCCTTCATTACACAGCTTTACCCTTCAAGCAACATTGCATGCATCTATGACATTTGAAGTTTGTGTCGTACCTGGATCCTATCACCGTCAGATTGGTATAAACGCCGAATTCGGCAAACAAGCATGACAAGTAAAGACACAGGGTTGGGTGGGAATATGTTGACACAGTCTTTTAGATTAGGGTCGCTGTTATGGTCGGTGATCACGTTATGTGAGGATCCCTATTCGTGTACAGAAGTGACACATACTTTCGTATGTCATGATGGCCCCGTTGCACTACTTTCCTAACGCTTTAGCCTTCTGACTAACATTTCCGCCTCAGCCCCTCTCATTATTGGCAGTAAAAATTGAATATTGTGTTATTGAATGTGTGGTGTGAAGCTGTTCCTAGGGAAGAGAAGAGATGTAGTCGATGATTGGGAGCACTGAATTCATGTCTTTGTTTCCTGCCTTCATTACACAGCTTTACCCTTCAAGCAACATTGGATGCATCTATGACATTGAAAGTTTGTGTCGTACCTGGATCTTATCACCGTCAGACAGGTATAAACGCCGAATTCGGCAAATAAGCATGACAAGTAAAGACACAAGGTTGGGTGGGAATAACTTGACACAGTTTTTTAGATTAGGGTCGCTGTTATGGTCGGTGATCACGTTATGTGGGGATCCCTATTCGGGTACAGAAGTGACACATACTTTCGTATGTCATGAAGTCCCCGTTGCACTACTTTTCTATCGCTTCAGCCAACTGACTAACATTTCCGCCTCAGGTAACCCTTGGTATTGGCAGTACAAATTGAATATTGTGTTACTGAATGAGTCATATGAAGCCTTTCCTAGGGAAGAGAAGGGATGTAGTCGATGATTGGGAGCCCTGAATTCATGTCTTTGTTTCCTGCCTTTATTACACAGCTTTACCCTTCAAGCAACATTGGATGCATCTATGACATTGAATGTTTGTGTCGTACCTGGATCCTATCACCGTCAGACAGGTATAAACGCCGAATTCGGCAAATAAGCATGACAAGTAAAGGCACAGGGTTGGGCGAGAATAAGTTGACACAGTCTTTTAGATTAGGGTCGCTGTTATGGTCGGTGTTCGCGTTATGTGGGGATCCCCATTCGGGTACAGAAGTGACATACTTTCGTATGTCATGATGGCCCCGTTGCACTACTTTCCTAACGCTTTAGCCTTCTGACTAACATTTCCGCCTCAGCCCCTCTCATTATTGGCAGTAAAAATTGAATATTGTGTTATTGAATGTGTGGTATGAAGCTGTTCCTAGGGAAGAGAAGAGATGTAGTCGATGATTGGGAGCCCTGAATTCATGTCTTTGTTTCCTGCCTTCATTACACAGCTTTACCCTTCAAGCAACATTGGATGCATCTATGACATTGAATGTTTGTGTCGTACCTGGATCCTATCACCGTCAGACAGGTATAAACGCCGAATTCGGCAAATAAGCATGACAAGTAAAGACGCAGTGTTGAGTGGGAATAACTTGACACAATTTTTTATATTAGGGTCGCTGTTATGGTCGGTGATCACGTTATGTGGGGATCCGTATTCGGGTACAGAAGTGACACAAACTTTCGTATGTCATGATGGCCCCGTTGCACTACTTTCCTATCGCTTTAGCCTTCTGACTAACATTTCCGCCTCAGCCCCCCTCTTAATTGGCAGTAAAAATTGAATATTGTGTTATTGAATGAGTGGTATGAAGCCGTTCCTAGGGAAGAGAAGAGATGTAGTCGATGATTGGGAGCCCTGAATTCATGTCTTTGTTTCCTGCCTTTATTACACAGCTTTACCCTTCAAGCAACATTGGATGCATCTATGACATTGATAGTTTGTGTCGTACCTGGATCCTATCACCGTCAGACAAGTATAAACCCCAAATTCGGCAAATAAGCATGACAAGTAAAAACACAGAGTTGGGTGGGAATAAGTTCACACAGTCTTTTAGATTAGGGTCTCTGTTATGGTCGGTGATCACGTTATGTGGGGATCCGTATTCGGGTACAGAAGTGACACATACTTTCGTATGTCATGAAGGCTCCGTTGCACTACTTTTCTATCGCTTTAGACGTCTGACTAACATTTCCGCCTCAGCTAACCCTTGGTATTGGCAGTAAAAATTGAATATTGTGTTACTGAATGAGTCGTATGAAGCCGTTCCTAGGGAAGAGAAGAGATGTAGTCGATGATTGGGAGCCCTGAATTCATGTCTTTGTTTCCTGCCTTTATTACACAGCTCTACCCTTCAAGCAACATTGGATGCATCTATGACATTGAAAGTTTGTGTTGTACCTGGATCCTATCACCGTCAGACAGGTATAAACGCCGAATTCGGCAAATAAGCATGACAAGTAAAGACACAGGGTTGGGTGGGAATAAGTTGACACAGTCTTTTAGATTAGGGTCGCTGTTATGGTCGGTGATCACGTTATGTGGGGATCCCCATTCGGGTACAGAAGTGACACATACTTTCGTATGTCATGATGGCCACGTTGCACTACTTTCCTAACGCTTTTGCCTTCTGACTAACATTTCCGCCTCAGCCCCTCTCATTATTGGCAGTAAAAATTGAATATTGTGTTATTGAGTGTGTCTTATGAAGAGAAGAGAGGTAGTCGATGATTGGGAGCCCTGAATTCATGTCCATGTTTCTTGCCCCCATTACACAGCTTTACTCTTCAAGTAACATTGGATGCATCTATGACATTGAATGCTTGTGTCGTACCTGGATCCTATCACCGTCAGACAGGTATAAACGCCGAATTCGGCAAATAAGCATGACAAGTAAAGACACAGGGTTGGGTGGGAATAAGTTGACACAGTCTTTTAGATTAGGGTCGCTGTTAGGGTCGGTGATCACGCTATGTGGGGATCCCCATTCGGGTACATAAGTGACACATACTTTCGTATGTCATGATGGCCCCGTTGCACTACTTTCCTAACGCTTTTGCCTTCTGACTAACATTTCCGCCTCAGCCCCCCTCATTATTGGCAGTAAAAATTGAATATTGTGTTATTGAATGTGTCTTATGAAGCCATTCCTAGGGCGGAGAATGGATGTAGTCGATGATTGGGAGCCCTGAATTCATGTCTTTCTTTCCTGCCTTCATTACACAGCTTTACCCTTCAAGCAACATTGGATGCATCTATGACATTGGCATCTATGACATTGAAAGTGTGTGTCGTACCCGGATCCTATCACCGTCAGACAGGTATAAACGCCGAATTCGGCAAATAAGCATGACAAGTAAAGACACAGGGTTGGGTGGGAATAAGTTGACACAGTCTTTTAGATTAGGGTCGCTGTTATGGTCGGTGTTCACGTTATGTGGGGATCCCTATTCGGGTACAGAAGTGACACATACTTTCGTATGTCATGATGGCCCCGTTGCACTACTTTCCTAACGCTTTTGCTTTCTGACTAACATTTCCGCCTCAGCCCCCCTCATTATTGGCAGTAAAAATTGAATATTGTGTTATTGAATGAGTCGTATGAAGCCTTTCCTAGGGAACAGAAGAGATCTAGTCGATGATTGTTGATCCTGAATTCATGTCTTTGTTTCCTGCCTTCATTACACAGCTTTACCCTTCAAGCAACATCGGATGCATCTATGACATTGAAGGTTTGTTTCGTACCTGGATCCTATCACCGTCAGACAGGTATAAACGCCGAATTCGGCAATGAAGCATGACAAGTAAAAACACAGAGTTGGGTGGGAATAAGTTGACACAGTCTTTTAGATTAGGGTCGCTGTTATGGTCGGTGATCACGTTATGTGGGGATCCCTATTCGGGTACAGAAGTGACACATACTTTCGTATGTCACGATGGCCCCGTTGCACTACTTTCCTATCGCTTTAGCCTTCTGACTAATATTTCCGCCTCAGCCCCCCTCATTATTGGAAGTAAAAATTGAATATTGTGTTATTGAATGAGTCGTATGAAGCCGTTTTTAGGGGAGAGAAGAGATATAGTCGATGATTGGGAGTCCTGAATTCATGTCTTTGTATCCTGTCTTCATTACACAGCTTTACCCTTCAAGCAACATTGAATGCATCCATGACATTGAAAGTTTGTGTCGTACCTGGATCCTATCACCGTCAGACAGGTATAAACGCCGAATTCGGCAAATAAGCATGATAAGTAAAGACACAGGGTTGGGTGGGAATAAGTTGACACAGTCTTTTAGATTAGGGTCGCTGTTATGGTCGGTGTTCACGTTATGTGGGGATCCGTATTCGGGTACAGAAGTGACACATACTTTCGTATGTCATGATGGCCCCGTTGCACTACTTTCCTAACGCTTTCGCTTTCTGACTAACATTTCCGCCTCAGCCCCCCTCATTATTGGCAGTAAAAATTGAATATTGTGTTATTGAATGAGTCGTATGAAGCCGTCCCTAGGGAAGAGAAGAGATGTAGTCGATGATTGGGAGTCCTGAATTCATGTCTTTGTTTCCTGCCTTCATTACACAGCTTTACCCTTCAAGCAACATTGGATGCATCTATGACATTGAAGGTTTGTGTCGTACCTGGATCCTATAACCGTCAGACAGGTATAAACGCCAAATTCGGCAAATAAGCATGACAAGTAAAGACACAGGGTTGGGTGGGAATAACGTGACACAGTTTTTTAGATTAGGGTCGCTGTTATGGTCGGTGATCACGTTATGTGGGGTTCCCTACTCGGGTACAGAAGTGACACATACTTTCGTATGTCATGAAGGCCCCGTTGCACTACTTATCTATCGCTTTAGCCGTCTGACTAACATTTCCGCCTCAGCTAACCCTTGGTATTGGCAGTAAAAATTGAATATTGTGTTACTGAATGAGTCGTATGAAGCCGTTCCTAGAGAAGAGAAGAGATGTAGTCGATGATTGGGAGTCCTGAATTCATGTCTTTGGTTCCTGCCTTTATTACACAGCTTTACCCTTCAAGCAACATTGGATGCATCTATGACATTGAAAGTGTGTGTCGTACCTGGATCCTATCACCGTCAGACAGGTATAAACGCCGAATTCGGCAAATAAGCATGACAAGTAAAGACACAGGGTTGGGTGGGAATAAGTTGACACAGTCTTTTAGATTAGGGTCGCTGTTATGGTCGGTGTTCACGTTATGTGGGGATCCCTATTCGGGTACAGAAGTGACACATACTTTCGTATGTCATGATGGCCCCGTTGCACTACTTTCCTAACGCTTTTGCTTTCTGACTAACATTTCCGCCTCAGCCCCCCTCATTATTGGCAGTAAAAATTGAATATTGTGTTATTGAATGAGTTGTATGAAGCCGTCCCTAGGGAAGAGAAGAGATGTAGTCGATGATTGGGAGTCCTGAATTCATGTCTTTGTTTCCTGCCTTCATTACACAGCTTTACCCTTCAAGCAACATTGGATGCATCTATGACATTGAAGGTTTGTGTCGTACCTGGATCCTATCACTGTCAGACAGGTATAAAAGCCAAATTCGGCAAATAAGCATGACAAGTAAAGACACAGGGTTAAGAGGGGAATAACTTGACACAGTTTTTTAGATTAGGGTCGCTGTTATGGTCGGTGATCACGTTATGTGGGGTTCCCTACTCGGGTACAGAAGTGACACATACTTTCGTATGTCATGAAGGCCCCGTTGCACTACTTTTCTATCGCTTTAGCCGTCTGACTAACATTTCCGCCTCAGCTAACGCTTGGTATTGGCAGTAAAAATTGAATATTGTGTTACTGAATGAGTCTTATGAAGCCGTTCCTTGGGAAGAGACGAGATGTAGTCTACGATTGGGAGCCCTGAATTCATGTCTTTGTTTCCTGCCCTTATTACACAGTTTTACCTTCAAGCAACATTGGATGCATCTATGACATTGAAAGATTGTGTCGTACCTGGATCCTATCACCGGTAGACAGGTATAAACACCGAATTCGGCAAATAAGCATGACAAGTAAAGACACAGGGTTGGGTGGGAATGTTGACACAGTCTTTTAGATTAGGGTCGCTGTTATGCTCGGTGATCACGTTATGTGGGGATCCCCATTCAGGTACAGAAGTGACACATACTTGCGTATGTCATGATGGCCCCGTTGCACTACTTTCCTAACGCTTTAGCCTTCTGACTTACACTTCGCCTCAGCCCCCCTCATTATTGGCAGTAAAAATTGAATATTGTGTTATTGAATGCGTGGTATGAAGCTGTTCGTAGGGAAGAGAAGAGATGTAGTCGATGATTGGGAGCCCTGAATTCATGTCTTTGTTTCCTGCCTCTATTACACAGCTTTACCCTTCAAGCAACATTGGATGCATCTATGACATTGAAAGTTTGTGTCGTACCTGGATCCTATCACCGTCAGACAGGTATAAACGCCGAATTCGGCAAATATGCATGACAAGTAAAGACACAGGGTTGGGTGGGAATAAGTTGACAAAGTCTTTTAGATTAGGGTCGCTGTTATGGTCGGTGATCACGTTATGTGGGGATCCGTATTCTGGTACAGAAGTGACACATACTTTCGTATGTCATGATGGCCCCGTTGCACCACTTTCCTATCGCTTTAGCCTCCTGACTATCATTTCTGCCTCAGCCCCCCTCATTATTGGCAGTAAAAATTGAATATTGTGTTATTGAATGAGTCGTATGAAGCCGTTCCTATGGAAGAGAAGAGATGTAGTCGATGATTAGGAGCCGTGAATTCATGTCTTTGTTTCCTGCCTCCATTACACAGCTTTACCCTTCAAGCAACATTGGATGCATCTATGACATTGAAAGTTTGTGTCGTACCTGGATCCTATCACCGTCAGACAGGTATAAACGCCGAATTCGGCAAATAAGCATGACAAGTAAAAACACAGATTTGAGTGGGAATAAGTTGACACAGTCTTTTAGATTAGGGTCGCTGTTATGGTCGGTGATCACGTTATGTGGGGATCCCTATTCGGCTACAGAAGTGACACATACTTTCGTATGTCATGAAGTCCCCGTTACACTACTTTTCTATTGCTTTAGTCGTCTGACTAACATATCCGCCTCAGCTAACCCTTGGTATTGGCAGAAAAAATTGAATATTGTGTTACTGAATGAGTCGTATGAAGCCGTTCCTAGGGAAGAGAAGAGATGTAGTCGATGATTGGGAGCCCTGAATTCATGTCTTTGTTTCCTGCCTTCGTTACACAGCTTTACCCTTCAAGCAACATTGGATGCATCTATGACATTGAAAGTTTGTGTCGTACCTGGATCCTATCACCGTCAGACAGGTATAAACGCCAAATTCGGCAAATAAGCATGACAAGTAAAGACACAGGGTTGGGTGGGAATGTTGACACAGTCTTTTAGATTATGGTCGCTGTTATGGTCGGTGATCACGTTATGTGGGGATCCCCATTCGGGTACAGAAGTGACACATACTTTCGTATGTCATGATGGCCCCGTTGCACTACTTTCCTAACGCTTTTGCCTTCTGACTAACATTTCCGCCTCAGCCCCCCTCATTATTGGGTGTAAAAATTGAATATTGTGTTACTGAATGAGTCGTATGAAGCCGTTCCTAGGGAAGAGAAGAGATGTAGTCGATGATTGGGAGCACTGAATTCATGTCTTTGTTTCCTGCCTTCGTTACACAGCTTTACCCTTCAAGCAACATTGGATGCATCTATGACATTGAAAGTTTGTGTCGTACCTGGATCCTATCAACGTCAGACAGGTATAAACGCCGAATTCGGCAAATAAGCATGACAAGTAAAGACACAGGGTTGGGTGGGAATAACTTGACATAGTTTTTTAGATTAGGGTCGCTGTTATGGTCGGTGATCACGTTATGTGGGGATCCCTATTCGGGTACAGAAGTGACACATACTATCGTATGTAACGATGGCCCTGTTACACTACTTTCCTATCGCTTTAGCCTTCTGACTAACATTTCCGCCTCAGCCCCCCTCATTATTGGCAGTAAAAATTGAATATTGTGTTACTGAATGAGTCGTATGAAGCCTTTCCTAGGGAACAGAAGAGATGTAGTCGATGATTGGGAGTCCTGAATTCATGTCTTTGTTTCCTGCCTTCGTTACACAGCTTTACCCTTCAAGGAACATTGGATGCATCTATGACATTGAAAGTTTGTGTCGTACCTGGATCCTATCACCGTCAGACAGGTTTAAACGCCGAATTCGGCAAATAAGCATGACAAGTAAAGACACAGGGTTGGGTGGGAATAAGTTGACACAGTCTTTTAGATTAGGGTCGCTGTAATGGTCGGTGATCACGTTATGTGAGGATCCCTATTCGGGTACAGAAGTGTCACATACTTTCGTATGTCATGAAGGCCCCGTTGCACTACTTTTCTATCGCTTTAGCCGGCTAACATTTCCGCCTCTGCTAACCCATGGTATTGGCAGTAAAAACTGAATATTGTGTTACTGAATGAGTCGTATGAATCCGTTCCTAGGGAAGAGAAGAGATGTAGTCGATGATTGGGAGTCCTGAATTCATGTCTTTGTTTCCTGCCTTCATTACACAGCTTTACCCATCAAGCAACATTGGATGCATCTATGACATTGAAAGTTTGTGTCGTACCCGGATCCTATCACCGTCAGACAGGTATAAACCCCGAATTCGGCAAATAAGCATGACAAGTAAAGACACAGGGTTGGGTGGGAATACCTTGACATAGTTTTTTAGTTTAGGGTCGCTGTTGTGGTCGGTGATCACGTTATGTGGGGATCCGTATTCGGGTACAGAAGTGACACATACTTTCGTATGTCAAGATGGCCCCGTTGCACCACTTTCCTATCGCTTTAGCCTTCTGACTTACATTTACGCCTCAGCCCCCCTCATTATTGGCAGCAAAATTGAATATTGTGTTATTCAATGAGTCGTATGATGCCGTTCCTAGGGAAGAGAAGAGATGTAGTCGATGATTGGGATTCCTGAATTCATGTCTTTGTTTCCTGCCTTCATTACACAGCTTTACCCTTCAAGCAACATTGGATGCATGTATGACATTGAAAGTTTGTGTCGTACCTGGATCCTATCACCGTCAGACAGGTATAAACGCCGAATTCGGCAAATAAGCATGACAAGTAAAGACACAGGGTTGGGTGGGAATAAGTTGACACAGTCTTTTAGATTAGGGTCGCTGTTATGGTCGGTGATCACGTTATGTGGGGATCCCTATTCGGGTACAGAAGTGACACATACTTTCGTATGTCACGATGGCCCCGTTGCACTACTTTCCTAACGCTTTTGCCTTCTGACTAACATTTCCGCCTCAGCCCCCCTCGTTATTGGTAGTAAAAATTGAATATTGTGTTACTGAATGAGTCGTATGAAGCCGTTCCTAGGGAAGAGAAGAGATGTAGTCGATGATTGTTGATCCTGAATTCATGTCTTTGTTTCCTGCCTTCATTACACAGCTTTACCCTGCAAGCAACATTGGATGCATCTATGACATTGAAGCTTTGTGTCGTACCTGGTTCCTATCACCGTCAGACAGGTATAAACGCCGAATTCGGCAATGAAGCATGACAAGTAAAAACACAGAGTTGGGTGGGAATAAGTTGACACAGTCTTTTAGATTAGGGTCGCTGTTATGGTCGGTGATCACGTTATGTGGGAATCCGTATTCGGGTACAGAAGTGACACATACTTTCGTATGTCAAGATGGCCCCGTTGCACCACTTTCCTAACGCTTTAGCCTTCTGACTTACATTTCCGCCTCAGCCCCTCTCATTATTGGCAGTAAAAATTGAATATTGTGTTATTGAATGTGTGGTGTGAAGCTGTTCCTAGGGAAGAGAAGAGATGTAGTCGAGATTGGGAGCACTGAATTCATGTCTTTGTTTCCTGCCTTCATTACACAGCTTTACCCTTCAAGCAACATTGGATGCTTCTATGACATTGGAAGTTTGTGTCGTACCTGGATCCTATCACCGTCAGACAGGTATAAACGCCGAATTCGGCAATGAAGCATGACAAGTAAAGACACAGGGTTGGGTGGGAATAAGTTGACACAGTCTTTTGATTAGGGTTGCTGTTATGGTCGGTGATCACGTTATGTGGGGATCCCTATTCGGGTACAGAAGTGACACATACTTTCGTATGTCATGATGGCCCCGTTGCACTACTTTTCTATCGGTTTAGCCGTCTGACTAACATTTCCGCCTCAGCTAACCCTTGGTATTGGCAGTAAAAACTGAATATTGTGTTACTGAATGAGTCGTATGAAGCCGTTCCTAGGGAAGAGAAGAGATGTAGTCGATGATTGGGAGTCCTGAATTCATGTCTTTGTTTCCTGCCTTCATTACACAGTTTTACCCTTCAAGCAACATTGGATGCATCTATGACATTGAAAGTTTGTGTCGTACCTGGATCCTATCACCGTCAGACAGGTATAAACGCCGAATTCGGCAAATAAGCATGACAAGTAAAGACACAGGGTTGGATATGAATAAGTTGACACAGTCTTTTAGATTAGGGTCGCTGTTATGGTCGGTGATCACGTTATGTGGGGATCCCTATTCGGGTACAGAAGTGACACATACTTTCGTATGTCATGAAGGCCCCGTTGCACTACTTTTCTATCGCTTTAGCCGGCTAACATTTCCGCCTCTGCTAACCCATGGTATTGGCAGTAAAAACTGAATATTGTGTTACTGAATGAGTGGTATGAATCCGTTCCTAGGGAAGAGAAGAGATGTAGTCGATGATTGGGAGCCCTGAATTCATGCCTTTGTTTCCTGAACCCATTACACAGCTTTACCGTTCAGGCAACATTGGATGCATCTATGACATTGACAGTTTGTGTCGTACCTGGATCCTATCACCGTCAGACAGGTATAAACGCCGAATTCGGCAAATAGGCATGACAAATAAAGACACAGGGTTGGGTGGGAATAAGTTGACACAGTCTTTTAGATTAGGGTCGCTGTAATGGTCGGTGATCACGTTATGTGAGGATCCCTATTCGGGTACAGAAGTGTCACATACTTTCGTATGTCATGAAGGCCCCGTTGCACTACTTTTCTATCGGTTTAGCCGTCTGACTAACATTTCCGCCTCAGCTAACCCTTGGTATTGGCAGTAAAAATTGAATATTGTGTTACTGAATGAGTCGTATGAAGCCGTTCCTAGGGAAGAGAAGAGATGTAGTCGATGATTGGGAGTCCTGAATTCATGTCTTCGTTTCCTGCCTTCATTACACAGCTTTACCCATCAAGCAACATTGGATGCATCTATGACATTGAAAGTTGGTGTCGTACCTGGATCCTATCACCGTCAGACAGGTATAAACGCCGAATTCGGCAAATAAGCATGACAAGTAAAGACACAGGGTTGGGTGGGAATACCTTGACACAGTTTTTTAGTTTAGGGTCGCTGTTGTGGTCGGTGATCACGTTATGTGGGGATCCGTATTCGGGTACAGAAGTGACACATACTTTCGTATGTCACGATGGCCCCGTTGCACCACTTTCCTATCGCTTTAGCCTTCTGACTTACATTTCCGCCTCAGCCCCCCTCATTATTGGCAGTAAAAATTGAATATTGTGCTATTGAATGAGTCGTATGAAGCCGTTCCTAGGGAAGAGAAGAGATGTAGTCGATGATTGGGAGTCCTGAATTCATGTCTTCGTTTCCTGCCTTCATTACACAGCTTTACCCATCAAGCAACATTGGATGCATCTATGACATTGAAAGTTTGTGTCGTACCTGGATCCTATCACCGTCAGACAGGTATGAACGCCGAATTCGGCAAATAAGCATGACAAGTAAAGACACAGGGTTGGGTGGGAATACCATGACACAGTTTTTTAGTTTAGGGTCGCTGTTGTGGTCGGTGATCACGTTATGTGGGGATCCGTATTCGGGTACAGAAGTGACACATACTTTCGTATGTCACGATGGCCCCGTTGCACCACTTTCCTATCGCTTTAGCCTTCTGACTTACATTTACGCCTCAGCCCCCCTCATTATTGGCAGCAAAATTGAATATTGTGTTATTCAATGAGTCGTATGATGCCGTTCCTAGGGAAGAGAAGAGATGTAGTCGATGATTGGGAGTCCTGAATTCATGTCTTTGTTTCCTGCCTTTATTACACAGCTTTACCCTTCAAGCAACAGTGGATGCATCTGTGACATTGAAAGTTTGTGTCGTACCTGGATCCTATCACCGTCAGACAGGTATAAACGCCAAATTCGGCAAATAAGCATGACAAGTAAAGACACAGGGTTGGGTGGGAATGTTGACACAGTCTTTTAGATTATGGTCGCTGTTATGGTCGGTGATCACGTTATGTGGGGATCCCCATTCGGGTACAGAAGTGGCACATACTTTCGTATGTCACGATGGCCCCGTTGCACTACTTTCCTAACGCTTTTGCCTTCTGACTAACATTTCCGCCTCAGCCCCCCTCGTTATTGGTAGTAAAAATTGAATATTGTGTTACTGAATGAGTCGTATGAAGCCGTTCCTAGGGAAGAGAAGAGATGTAGTCGATGATTGGGAGCCCTGAATTCATGTCTTTGTTTCCTGCCTTCATTACACAGCTTTACCCTTCAAGCAACATTGCATGCATCTATGACATTGAAAGTTTGTTTCGTACCTGGATTCTATCACCGTCAGATTGGTATAAACGCCGAATTCGGCAAACAAGCATGACAAGTAAAGACACAGGGTTGGGTGGGAATATGTTGACACAGTCTTTTAGATTAGGGTCGCTGTTATGGTCGGTGATCACGTTATGTGAGGATCCCTATTCGGGTACAGAAGTGACACATACTTTCGTATGTCATGATGGCCCCGTTGCACTACTTTCCTAACGCTTTAGCCTTCTGACTAACATTTCCGCCTCAGCCCCTCCCATTATTGGCAGTAAAAATTGAATATTGTGTTATTGAATGTGTGGTGTGAAGCTGTTCCTAGGGAAGAGAAGAGATGTAGTCGATGATTGGGAGCACTGAATTCATGTCTTTGTTTCCTGCCTTCATTACACAGCTTTACCCTTCAAGCAACATTGGATGCATCTATGACATTGGAAGTTTGTGTCGTACCTGGATCCTATCACCGTCAGACAGGTATAAACGCCGAATTCGGCAAATAAGCATGACAAGTAAAGACACAGGGTTGGGTGGGAATAACTTGACACAGTTTTTTAGATTAGGGTCGCTGTTATGGTCGGTGATCACGTTATGTGGGGATCCCTATTCGGGTACAGAAGTGACACATACTTTCGTATGTAACGATGGCCCTGTTACACTACTTTCCTATCGCTTTAGCCTTCTGACTAACATTTCCGCCTCAGCCCCCCTCATTATTGGCAGTAAAAATTGAATATTGTGTTATTGAATGAGTCGTATGAAGCCTTTCCTAGGGAACAGAAGAGATGTAGTCGATGATTGTTGATCCTGAATTCATGTCTTTGTTTCCTGCCTTCATTACACAGCTTTACCCTGCAAGCAACATTGGATGCATCTATGACATTGAAAGGTTTGTGTCGTACCTGGTTCCTATCACCGTCAGACAGGTATAAACGCCGAATTCGGCAAATAAGCATGACAAGTAAAGACACAGGGTTGGGTGGGAATAACTTGACACAGTTTTTTAGATTAGGGTCGCTGTTATGGTCGGTGATCACGTTATGTGAGGATCCCTATTCGGGTACAGAAGTGACACATACTTTCGTATGTCATGATGGCCCCGTTGCACCACTTTCCTATCGCTTTAGCCTTCTGACTTACATTTCCGCCTCAGCCCCCCTCATTATTGGCAGTAAAAATTGAATATTGTGCTATTGAATGAGTCGTATGAAGCCGTTCCTAGGGAAGAGAAGAGATGTAGTCGATGATTGGGAGTCCTGAATTCATGTCTTTGTTTCCTGCCTTCATTACACAGCTTTACCCTTCAAGCAACATTGGATGCATCTATGACATTGAAAGTTTGTGTCGTACCTGGATCCTATCACCGTCAGACAGGTATAAACGCCGAATTCGGCAAATAAGCATGACAAGTAAAGACACAGGGTTGGGTGCGAATAAGTTGACACAGTCTTTTAGATTAGGGTCGCTGTTATGGTCGGTGATCACGTTATGTGGGGATCCCTATTCGGGTACAGAAGTGACACATACTTTCGTATGTCATGAAGGCCCCGTTGCACTACTTTTCTATCGCTTTAGCCGTCTGACTAACATTTCCGCCTCAGCTAACCCTTTGTATTGGCAGTAAAAATTGAATATTGTGTTACTGCATGAGTCGTATGAAGCCGTTCCTTGGAAAGAGAAGAGATGTAGTCGATGATTGGGAGCCCTGAATTCATGTCTTTGTTTCCTGCCTTCATTACACAGCTTTACCCTTCAAGCAACATTGGATGCATCTATGAAATTGAAAGTTTGTGCCGTACCTGGATCCTATCACCGTCAGACAGGTATAAACGCCGAATTCGGCAAATAAGCCTGACAAGTAAAGACACAGGGTTGGGTGGGTATAAGTGGACACAGTTTTTTAGATTGGGGTCTCTGTTATGGTCGGTGATCACGTTATGTGGGGATCCCTATTCGGGTACAGAAGTGACACATACTTTCGCATGTCATGATGGCCCCGTTGCACTACTTTCCTAACGCTTTAGCCTTCTGACTAACATTTCCGCCTCAGCCCCTCTCATTATTGGCAGTAAAAATTGAATATTGTGTTATTGAATGTGTGCTATGAAGCTGTTCCTAGGGAAGAGAAGAGATGTAGTCGATGATTGGGAGCCCTGAATTCATGTCTTTGTTCCCTGCCTTTAATACACAGCTTTACCCTTCAAGCAACATTGGATGCATCTATGACATTGAAAGTTTCTGTCGTACCTGGATCCTATCATCGTCAGACAGGTATAAACGCCGAATTCGGCAAATCAGCATGACAAGTAAAGACACAGGGTTGGGTGGGAATAAGTTGACACAGCCTTATAGATTAGGGTCGCTGTTATGGTCGGTGATCACGTTATGTGAGGATCCCTATTCGGGTACAGAAGTGACACTTACTTTCGTATGTCATGATGGCCCCGTTGTACTACTTTCCTAACGCTTTTGCCTTCTGACTAACATTTCCGCCTCAGCCCCCTTCATTATTGGCAGTAAAAATTGAATATTGTGTTATTGAATGAGTCGTATGAAGCCGTTCCTAGGGAAGAGAAGAGATGTAGTCGATGATTGGGAGTCCTGAATTCATGTCTTTGTTTCCTGCCTTCATTACACAGCTTTACCCTTCAAGCAACATTGGATGCATCTATGACATTGAAAGATTGTGTCGTACCTGGATCCTATCACAGTCAGACAGGTATAAACGCCGAATTCGGCAAATAAGCATGACAAATAAAGACACAGGGTTGGGTGGGAATAAGTTGACACAGTCTTTTAGATTAGGGTCGCTGTTATGGTCGGTGATCACGTTATGTGGGGATCCCTATTCGGGTACAGAAGTGACACATACTTTCGTATGTCATGAACGCCCCGTTGCACTACTTTTCTATCGCTTTAGCCGGCTAACATTTCCGCCTCTGCTAACCCATGGTATTGGCAGTAAAAACTGAATATTGTGTTACTGAATGAGTCGTATGAAGCCGTTCCTAGGGAAGAGAAGAGATGTAGTCGATGATTGGGAGCCCTGAATTCATGTCTTTGTTTCCTGCCTTCATTACACAGCTTTACCCTTCAAGCAACATTGGATGCATCTATGACATTGAAAGTTTGTGTCGTACCTGGATCCTATCACCGTCAGACAGGTATAAACGCCGAATTCGGCAAATAAGCACGACAAGTAAAGACACAGGGTTGGGTGGCAATAACTTGACACAGTTTCTTAGACTAGGGTCTCTGGTATGGTCGGTGATCACGTTATGTGGGGGATCCCTATTCGGGTACAGAAGTGACACATACTTTAGCATGTCATGATGGCCCCGTTGCACTACTTTCCTAACGCTTTAGCCTTCTGACTAACATTTCCGCCTCGGCCCCTCTCATTATTGGCAGTAAAAATTGAATATTGTGTAATTGAATGTGTGGTATGAAGCTGTTCCTAGGGAAGAGAAGAGATGTAGTCGATGATTGGGAGCCCTGAATTCATGTCTTTGTTTCCTGCCTTTATTACACAGCCTTACCCTTCAAGCAAAATTGGATGCATCTATGACATTGAAAGTTTGTGCCGTAAATGGATCCTATCACCGTCAGACAGGTATAAACGCCGAATTCGGCAAATAAGCATGACAAGTAAAGACACAGGGTTGGGTGGGAATAAGTTGACACAGTCTTCTAGATTAGGGTCGCTGTTATGGTCGGTGATCACGTTATGTGAGGATCTCTATTCGGGTACAGAAGTGACACACACTTTCGTATGTCATGATGGCCCCGTTGCACTACTTTCCTAACGCTTTTGCCTTCTGACTAACATTTCCGCCTCAGCCCCCCTCATTATTGGCAGTAAAAATTGAATATATTGTTATTGAATGAGTCGTATGAAGCCGTTCCTAGGGAAGAGAAGAGATGTAGTCGATGATTGGGAGTCCTGAATTCATGTCTCTGTTTCCTGCCTTCATTACACAGCTTTACCCTTCGAGCAACATTGGATGCATCTATGACATTGACAGTTTGTGTCGTACCTAGATCCTATCACCGTCAGACAGGTATAAACGCCGAATTCGGCAAATAAGCATGACAAGTAAAGACACAGGGTTGGGTGGGAATAACTTGACACAGTTTTTTAGTTTAGGGTCGCTGTTATGGTCGGTGATCACGTTATGTGGGGATCCGTATTCGGGTACAGAAGTGACACATACTTTCGTATGTCATGATGGCCCCGTTGCACTACTTTCCTAACGCTTTAGCCTTCTGACTAACATTTCCGCCTCAGCCCCTCTCATTATTGGCAGTAAAAATTGAATATTGTGTTAATGAATGTGTGGTATGAAGCTGCTCCTAGGGAAGAGAAGAGATGTAGTCGATGATTGGGAGCCCTGAATTCATGTCTTTGTTTCCTGCCATCATTACACAGCTTTACCCTTCAAGCAACATTGGATGCATCTATGACATTGAATGTTTGTGTCGTACCTGGATGCTATCACCGTCAGACAGGTATAAACGCCGAATTCGGCAAATAAGCATGACAACTAAAGACACAGGGTTGGGTGGGAATAACTTAACACAGTTCTTTAGATTAGGGTCGCTGTTACGGTCGGTGATCACGTTATGTGGGGATCCCTATTCGGGTACAGAAGTGACACATACTTTCGTATATCATGATGGCCCCGTTGCACTACTTTCCTAACGCTTTTGCCTTCTGACTAACATTTCCGCCTCAGCACCTCTCATTAATGGCAGTAAAAATTGAATATTGTGTTATTGAATGTGTGGTATGAAGCTGTTCCTAGGGAAGAGAAGAGATGTAGTCGATGAATGCGAGCACTGAATTCATGTCTTTGTTTCCTGCCTTTATTACACAGCTTTACCCTTCAAGCAACATTGGATGCATCTATGACATTGAAAGATTGTGTCGTTCCTGGATCCTATCACCGTCAGACAAGTATAAACGCCGAATTCGGCAAATAAGCATGACAAGTAAAGACACAGGGTTGGGTGAGAATAAGTTGACACTGTCTTTTAGATAAGGGTCGCTGTTATGGTCGTTGATCACGTTATGTGGGGATCCGTATTCGGGTACAGAAGTGACACATACTTTCGCATGTTATGATGGTCCCGTTGCACTACTTTCCTATCGCTTTAGCCTTCTGACTAACATTTCCGCCTCAGCCCCCCTCATTATTGGCAGTAAAAATTGAATATTGTGTTATTGAATGAGTCGTATGAAGCCGTTCCTAGGGAAGAGAAGAGATGTAGTCGATGATTGGGAGCCCTGAATTCATGTCTTTGTTTCCTGCCTTTATTACACAGCTTTACCCTTCGAGCAACATTGGCTGCATCTATGACATTGAAAGTTTGTGTCATACCTGGATCCTATCACCGTCAGACAGGTATAAACGCCGAATTCGGCAAATAAGCATGACAACTAAAGACACAGGGTTGGGTGGGAATAAGTGGACACAGTCTTTTAGATTAGGGTCGCTGTTATGGTCGGTGATCACGTTATGTGGGGATCCCCATTCGGGTACAGAAGTGACACATACTTTCGTATGTCATGATGGCCCCGTTGCACTACTTTACTAACGCTTTTGCCTTCTGACTAACTTATCCGCCTCAGCACCTCTCATTATTGGCAGTAAAAATTGAATATTGTGTTATTGAATGTGTGGTATGAAGCTGTTCCTAGGGAAGAGAAGAGATGTAGTCGATGATTGCGAGCACTGAATTCATGTCTTTGATTCCTGCCTTTATTACACAGCTTTACCCTTCAAGCAACATTGGATGCATCTATGACATTGAAAGTTTGTGTCGTACCTGGATCCTATCACCGTCAGACAAGTATAAACGCCGAATTCGGCAAATAAGCATTACAAGTAAAGACACAGGGTTGGGTGGGAATTAGTTGACACTGTCTTTTAGATTAGGGTCGCTCTTATGGTCGGGGATCACGTTAAGTGGGGATCCCCATTCGGGTACAGAAGTGACACATACTTTCGTATGTCATGATGGCCCCGTTGCACTACTTTCCTAACGTTTTGCTCTCTGACTAACATTTCGGCCTCAGCCCCCCTCAATATTGGCAGTAAAAATTGAATATTGTGTTACTGAATGAGTCGTATGAAGCCGTTCCTAGGGAAGAGAAGAGATGTAGTCGATGATTGGGAGCCCTGAATTCATGTCTTTGTTTCCTGCCTTCATTACACAGCTTTACCCTTCAAGCAACATTGCATGCATCTATGACATTGAAAGTTTGTTTCGTACCTGGATCCTAACACCGTCAGATTGGTATAAACGCCGAATTCGGCAAACAAGCATGACAAGTAAAGACACAGGGTTGGGTGGGAATATGTTGACACAGTCTTTTAGATTAGGGTCGCTGTTATGGTCGGTGATCACGTTATGTGAGGATCCCTATTCGGGTACAGAAGTGACACATACTTTCGTATGTCATGATGGCCCCGTTGCACTACTTTCCTAACGCTTTAGCCTTCTGACTAACATTTCCGCCTCAGCCCCTCTCATTATTGGCAGTAAAAATTGAATATTGTGTTATTGAATGTGTGGTGTGAAGCTGTTCCTAGGGAAGAGAAGAGATGTAGTCGATGATTGGGAGCACTGAATTCATGTCTTTGTTTCCTGCCTTCATTACACAGCTTTACCCTTCAAGCAACATTGGATGCATCTATGACATTGGAAGTTTGTGTCGTACCTGGATCCTATCACCGTCAGACAGGTATAAACGCCGAATTCGGCAAATAAGCATGACAAGTAAAGACACAGGGTTGGGTGGGAATAACTTGACACAGTCTTTTAGATTAGGGTCGCTGTTATGGTCGGTGATCACGTTATGTGGGGATCCCTATTCGGGTACAGAAGTGACACATACTTTCGTATGTAACGATGGCCCTGTTACACTACTTTCCTATCGCTTTAGCCTTCTGACTAACATTTCCGCCTCAGCCCCCCTCATTATTGGCAGTAAAAATTGAATATTGTGTTATTGAATGAGTCGTATGAAGCCTTTCCTAGGGAACAGAAGAGATGTAGTCGATGATTGTTGATCCTGAATTCATGTCTTTGTTTCCTGCCTTCATTACACAGCTTTACCCTGCAAGCAACATTGGATGCATCTATGACATTGAAGGTTTGTGTCGTACCTGGTTCCTATCACCGTCAGACAGGTATAAACGCCGAGTTCGGCAATGAAGCATGACAAGTAAAAACACAGAGTTGGGTGGGAATAAGTTGACACAGTCTTTTAGATTAGGGTCGCTGTTATGGTCGGTGATCACGTTATGTGGGAATCCGTATTCGGGTACAGAAGTGACACATACTTTCGTATGTCAAGATGGCCCCGTTGCACCACTTTCCTAACGCTTTAGCCTTCTGACTTACATTTCCGCCTCAGCCCCTCTCATTATTGGCAGTAAAAATTGAATATTGTGTTATTGAATGTGTGGTGTGAAGCTGTTCCTAGGGAAGAGAAGAGATGTAGTCGATGATTGGGAGCACTGAATTCATGTCTTTGTTTCCTGCCTTCATTACACAGCTTTACCCTTCAAGCAACATTGGATGCATCTATGACATTGGAAGTTTGTGTCGTACCTGGATCCTATCACCGTCAGACAGGTATAAACGCCGAATTCGGCAATGAAGCATGACAAGTAAAGACACAGGGTTGGGTGGGAATAACTTGACACAGTCTTTTGATTAGGGTTGCTGTTATGGTCGGTGATCACGTTATGTGGGGATCCCTATTCGGGTACAGAAGTGACACATACTTTCGTATGTCATGATGGCCCCGTTGCACCACTTTCCTATCGCTTTAGCCTTCTGACTTACATTTCCGCCTCAGCCCCCCTCATTATTGGCAGTAAAAATTGAATATTGTGCTATTGAATGAGTCGTATGAAGCCGTTCCTAGGGAAGAGAAGAGATGTAGTCGATGATTGGGAGTCCTGAATTCATGTCTTTGTTTCCTGCCTTCATTACACAGCTTTACCCTTCAAGCAACATTGGATGCATCTATGACATTGAAAGTTTGTGTCGTACCTGGAACCTATCACCGTCAGACAGGTATAAACGCCGAATTCGGCAAATAAGCATGACAAGTAAAGACACAGGGTTGGATGGGAATAAGTTGACACAGTCTTTTAGATTAGGGTCGCTGTTATGGTCAGTGATCACGTTATGTGGGGATCCCTATTCGGGTACAGAAGTGACACATACTTTCGTATGTCATGAAGGCCCCGTTGCACTACTTTTCTATCGCTTTAGCCGGCTAACATTTCCGCCTCTGCTAACCCATGGTATTGGCAGTAAAAACTGAATATTGTGTTACTGAATGAGTCGTATGAATCCGTTCCTAGGGAAGAGAAGAGATGTAGTCGATGATTGGGAGCCCTGATTTCTTGTCTTTGTTTCCTGCCCCCATTACACAACTTTACCGTTCAAGTAACATTGGATGCATCTATGACATTGAAAGTTTGTGTCGTACCTGGATCCTATCACCGTCAGACAGGTATAAACGCCGAATTCGGCAAATAGGCATGACAAATAAAGACACAGGGTTGGGTGGGAATAAGTTGACACAGTCTTTTAGATTAGGGTCGCTGTAATGGTCGGTGATCACGTTATGTGAGGATCCCTATTCGGGTACAGAAGTGTCACATACTTTCGTATGTCATGAAGGCCACGTTGCACTACTTTTCTATCGGTTTAGCCGTCTGACTAACATTTCCGCCTCAGCTAACCCTTGGTATTGGCAGTAAAAATTGAATATTGTGTTACTGAATGAGTCGTATGAAGCCGTTCCTAGGGAAGAGAAGAGATGTAGTCGATGATTGGGAGTCCTGAATTCATGTCTTTGTTTCCTGCCTTCATTACACAGCTTTACCCATCAAGCAACATTGGATGCATCTATGACATTGAAAGTTTGTGTCGTACCTGGATCCTATCACCGTCAGACAGGTATAAACGCCGAATTCGGCAAATAAGCATGACAAGTAAAGACACAGGGTTGGGTGGGAATACCTTGACACAGTTTTTTAGTTTAGGGTCGCTGTTGTGGTCGGTGATCACGTTATGTGGGGATCCGTATTCGGGTACAGAAGTGACACATACTTTCGTATGTCAAGATGGCCCCGTTGCACCACTTTCCTATCGCTTTAGCCTTCTGACTTACATTTACGCCTCAGCCCCCCTCATTATTGGCAGCAAAATTGAATATTGTGTTATTCAATGAGTCGTATGATGCCGTTCCTAGGGAAGAGAAGAGATGTAGTCGATGATTGGGAGTCCTGAATTCATGTCTTTGTTTCCTGCCTTCATTACACAGCTTTACCCTTCAAGCAACATTGGATGCATGTATGACATTGAAAGTTTGTGTCGTACCTGGATCATATCACCGTCAGACAGGTATAAACGCCGAATTCGGCAAATAAGCATGACAAGTAAAGACACAGGGTTGGGTGGGAATAAGTTGACACAGTCTTTTAGATTAGGGTCGCTGTTATGGTCGGTGATCACGTTATGTGGGGATCCCTATTCGGGTACAGAAGTGACACATACTTTCGTATGTCATGAAGGCCCCGTTGCACTACTTATCTATCGCTTTAGCCGGCTAACATTTCCGCCTCTGCTAACCCATGGTATTGTCAGTAAAAACTGAATATTGTGTTACTGAATGAGTCGTATGAATCCGTTCCTAGGGAAGAGAAGAGATGTAGTCGATGATTGGGAGCCCTGAATTCATGTCTTTGTTTCCTGCCTTCATTACACAGCTTTACCCTTCAAGCAACATTGCATGCATCTATGACATTGAAAGTTTGTTTCGTACCTGGATCCTATCACCGTTAGATTGGTATAAACGCCGAATTCGGCAAACAAGCATGACAAGTAAAGACACAGGGTTGGGTGGGAATATGTTGACACAGTCTTTTAGATTAGGGTCGCTGTTATGGTCGGTGATCACGTTATGTGAGGATCCCTATTCGGGTACAGAAGTGACACATACTTTCGTATGTCATGATGGCCCCGTTGCACTACTTTCCTAACGCTTTAGCCTTCTGACTAACATTTCCGCCTCAGCCCCTCTCATTACTGGCAGTAAAAATTGAATATTGTGTTATTGAATGTGTGGTGTGAAGCTGTTCCTAGGGAAGAGAAGAGATGTAGTCGATGATTGGGAGCACTGAATTCATGTCTTTGTTTCCTGCCTTCATTACACAGCTTTACCCTTCAAGCGACATTGGATGCATCTATGACATTGGAAGTTTGTGTCGTACCTGGATCCTATCACCGTCAGACAGGTATAAACGCCGAATTCGGCAAATAAGCATGACAAGTAAAGACACAGGGTTGGGTGGGAATAACTTGACACAGTCTTTTAGATTAGGGTCGCTGTTATGGTCGGTGATCACGTTATGTGGGGATCCCTATTCGGGTACAGAAGTGACACATACTATCGTATGTAACGATGGCCCTGTTACACTACTTTCCTATCGCTTTAGCCTTCTGACTAACATTTCCGCCTCAGCCCCCCTCATTATTGGCAGTAAAAATTGAATATTGTGTTATTGAATGAGTCGTATGAAGCCTTTCCTAGGGAACAGAAGAGATGTAGTCGATGATTGTTGATCCTGAATTCATGTCTTTGTTTCCTGCCTTCATTACACAGCTTTACCCTGCAAGCAACATTGGATGCATCTATGACATTGAAGGTTTGTGTCGTACCTGGTTCCTATCACCGTCAGACAGGTATAAACGCCGAATTCGGCAATGAAGCATGACAAGTAAAAACACAGAGTTGGGTGGGAATAAGTTGACACAGTCTTTTAGATTAGGGTCGCTGTTATGGTCGGTGATCACGTTATGTGGGAATCCGTATTCGGGTACAGAAGTGACACATACTTTCGTATGTCAAGATGGCCCCGTTGCACCACTTTCCTAACGCTTTCGCCTTCTGACTTACATTTCCGCCTCAGCCCCTCTCATTATTGGCAGTAAAAATTGAATATTGTGTTATTGAATGTGTGGTGTGAAGCTGTTCCTAGGGAAGAGAAGAGATGTAGTCGATGATTGGGAGCACTGAATTCATGTCTTTGTTTCCTGCCTTCATTACACAGCTTTACCCTTCAAGCAACATTGGATGCATCTATGACATTGGAAGTTTGTGTCGTACCTGGATCCTATCACCGTCAGACAGGTATAAACGCCGAATTCGGCAATGAAGCATGACAAGTAAAGACACAGGGTTGGGTGGGAATAAGTTGACACAGTCTTTTGATTAGGGTTGCTGTTATGGTCGGTGATCACGTTATGTGGGGATCCCTATTCGGGTACAGAAGTGACACATACTTTCGTATGTCATGAAGGCCCCGTTGCACTACTTTTCTATCGGTTTAGCCGTCTGACTAACATTTCCGCCTCAGCTAACCCTTGGTATTGGCAGTAAAAACTGTATATTGTGTTACTGAATGAGTCGTATGAAGCCGTTCCTAGGGAAGAGAAGAGATGTAGTCGATGATTGGGAGTCCTGAATTCATGTCTTTGTTTCCTGCCTTCATTACACAGTTTTACCCTTCAAGGAACATTGGATGCATCTATGACATTGAAAGTTTGTGTCGTACCTGGATCCTATCACCGTCAGACAGGTATAAACGCCGAATTCGGCAAATAAGCATGACAAGTAAAGACACAGGGTTGGATGGGAATAAGTTGACACAGTCTTTTAGATTAGGGTCGCTGTTATGGTCGGTGATCACGTTATGTGGGGATCCCTATTCGGGTACAGAAGTGACACATACTTTCGTATGTCATGAAGGCCCCGTTGCACTACTTTTCTATCGCTTTAGCCGGCTAACATTTCCGCCTCTGCTAACCCATGGTATTGGCAGTAAAAACTGAATATTGTGTTACTGAATGAGTCGTATGAATCCGTTCCTAGGGAAGAGAAGAGATGTAGTCGATGATTGGGAGTCCTGAATTCATGTCTTTGTTTCCTGCCCCCATTACACAGCTTTACCGTTCAAGCAACATTGGATGCATCTATGACATTGAAAGTTTGTGTCGCACCTGGATCCTATCACCGTCAGACAGGTATAAACGCCGAATTCGGCAAATAAGCATGACAAGTAAAGACACAGGGTTGGGTGGGAATACCTTGACACAGTTTTTTAGTTTAGGGTCGCTGTTGTGGTCGGTGATCACGTTATGTGGGGATCCGTATTCTGGTACAGAAGTGACACATACTTTCGTATGTCATGATGGCCCCGTTGCACTACTTTCCTAACGCTTTAGCCTTCTGACTAACATTTCCGCCTCAGCCCCTCTCATTATTGGCAGTAAAAATTGAATATTGTGTTAATGAATGTGTGGTATGAAGCTGCTCCTAGGGAAGAGAAGAGATGTAGTCGATGATTGGGAGCCCTGAATTCATGTCTTTGTTTCCTGCCTTCATTACACAGCTTTACCCTTCAAGCAACATTGGATGCATCTATGACATTGAATGTTTGTGTCGTACCTGGATGCTATCACCGTCAGACAGGTATAAACGCCGAATTCGGCAAATAAGCATGACAACTAAAGACACAGGGTTGGGTGGGATTAACTTAACACAGTTCTTTAGATTAGGGTCGCTGTTACGGTCGGTGATCACGTTATGTGGGGATCCCTATTCGGGTACAGAAGTGACACATACTTTCGTATATCATGATGGCCCCGTTGCACTACTTTCCTAACGCTTTTGCCTTCTGACTAACATTTCCGCCTCAGCACCTCTCATTAATGGCAGTAAAAATTGAATATTGTGTTATTGAATGTGTGGTATGAAGCTGTTCCTAGGGAAGAGAAGAGATGTAGTCGATGAATGCGAGCACTGAATTCATGTCTTTGTTTCCTGCCTTTATTACACAGCTTTACCCTTCAAGCAACATTGGATGCATCTATGACATTGAAAGATTGTGTCGTTCCTGGATCCTATCACCGTCAGACAAGTATAAACGCCGAATTCGGCAAATAAGCATGACAAGTAAAGACACAGGGTTGGGTGAGAATAAGTTGACACTGTCTTTTAGATAAGGGTCGCTGTTATGGTCGTTGATCACGTTATGTGGGGATCCGTATTCGGGTACAGAAGTGACACATACTTTCGCATGTTATGATGGCCCCGTTGCACTACTTTCCTATCGCTTTAGCCTTCTGACTAACATTTCCGCCTCAGCCCCCCTCATTATTGGCAGTAAAAATTGAATATTGTGTTATTGAATGAGTCGTATGAAGCCGTTCCTAGGGAAGAGAAGAGATGTAGTCGATGATTGGGAGCCCTGAATTCATGTCTTTGTTTCCTGCCTTTATTACACAGCTTTACCCTTCGAGCAACATTGGCTGCATCTATGACATTGAAAGTTTGTGTCATACCTGGATCCTATCACCGTCAGACAGGTATAAACGCCGAATTCGGCAAATAAGCATGACAACTAAAGACACAGGGTTGGGTGGGAATAAGTGGACACAGTCTTTTAGATTAGGGTCGCTGTTATGGTCGGTGATCACGTTATGTGGGGATCCCCATTCGGGTACAGAAGTGACACATACTTTCGTATGTCATGATGGCCCCGTTGCACTACTTTACTAACGCTTTTGCCTTCTGACTAACTTATCCGCCTCAGCACCTCTCATTATTGGCAGTAAAAATAGAATATTGTGTTATTGAATGTGTGGTATGAAGCTGTTCCTAGGGAAGAGAAGAGATGTAGTCGATGATTGCGAGCACTGAATTCATGTCTTTGATTCCTGCCTTTATTACACAGCTTTACCCTTCAAGCAACATTGGATGCATCTATGACATTGAAAGTTTGTGTCGTACCTGGATCCTATCACCGTCAGACAAGTATAAACGCCGAATTCGGCAAATAAGCATTACAAGTAAAGACACAGGGTTGGGTGGGAATTAGTTGACACTGTCTTTTAGATTAGGGTCGCTCTTATGGTCGGGGATCACGTTAAGTGGGGATCCCCATTCGGGTACAGAAGTGACACATACTTTCGTATGTCATGATGGCCCCGTTGCACTACTTTCCTAACGTTTTGCTCTCTGACTAACATTTCGGCCTCAGCCCCCCTCAATATTGGCAGTAAAAATTGAATATTGTGTTACTGAATGAGTCGTATGAAGCCGTTCCTAGGGAAGAGAAGAGATGTAGTCGATGATTGGGAGCCCTGAATTCATGTCTTTGTTTCCTGCCTTCATTACACAGCTTTACCCTTCAAGCAACATTGCATGCATCTATGACATTGAAAGTTTGTTTCGTACCTGGATCCTATCACCGTCAGATTGGTATAAACGCCGAATTCGGCAAACAAGCATGACAAGTAAAGACACAGGGTTGGGTGGGAATATGTTGACACAGTCTTTTAGATTAGGGTCGCTGTTATGGTCGGTGATCACGTTATGTGAGGATCCCTATTCGGGTACAGAAGTGACACATACTTTCGTATGTCATGATGGCCCCGTTGCACTACTTTCCTAACGCTTTAGCCTTCTGACTAACATTTCCGCCTCAGCCCCTCTCATTATTGGCAGTAAAAATTGAATATTGTGTTATTGAATGTGTGGTGTGAAGCTGTTCCTAGGGAAGAGAAGAGATGTAGTCGATGATTGGGAGCACTGAATTCATGTCTTTGTTTCCTGCCTTCATTACACAGCTTTACCCTTCAAGCAACATTGGATGCATCTATGACATTGGAAGTTTGTGTCGTACCTGGATCCTATCACCGTCAGACAGGTATAAACGCCGAATTCGGCAAATAAGCATGACAAGTAAAGACACAGGGTTGGGTGGGAATAACTAGACACAGTCTTTTAGATTACGGTCGCTGTTATGGTCGGTGATCACGTTATGTGGGGATCCCTATTCGGGTACAGAAGTGACACATACTTTCGTATGTAACGATGGCCCTGTTACACTACTTTCCTATCGCTTTAGCCTTCTGACTAACATTTCCGCCTCAGCCCCCCTCATTATTGGCAGTAAAAATTGAATATTGTGTTATTGAATGAGTCGTATGAAGCCTTTCCTAGGGAACAGAAGAGATGTAGTCGATGATTGTTGATCCTGAATTCATGTCTTTGTTTCCTGCCTTCATTACACAGCTTTACCCTGCAAGCAACATTGGATGCATCTATGACATTGAAGGTTTGTGTCGTACCTGGTTCCTATCACCGTCAGACAGGTATAAACGCCGAATTCGGCAATGAAGCATGACAAGTAAAAACACAGAGTTGGGTGGGAATAAGTTGACACAGTCTTTTAGATTAGGGTCGCTGTTATGGTCGGTGATCACGTTATGTGGGAATCCGTATTCGGGTACAGAAGTGACACATACTTTCGTATGTCAAGATGGCCCCGTTGCACCACTTTCCTAACGCTTTAGCCTTCTGACTTACATTTCCGCCTCAGCCCCTCTCATTATTGGCAGTAAAAATTGAATATTGTGTTATTGAATGTGTGGTGTGAAGCTGTTCCTAGGGAAGAGAAGAGATGTAGTCGATGATTGGGAGCACTGAATTCATGTCTTTGTTTCCTGCCTTCATTACACAGCTTTACCCTTCAAGCAACATTGGATGCATCTATGACATTGGAAGTTTGTGTCGTACCTGGATCCTATCACCGTCAGACAGGTATAAACGCCGAATTCGGCAATGAAGCATGACAAGTAAAGACACAGGGTTGGGTGGGAATAACTTGACACAGTCTTTTGATTAGGGTTGCTGTTATGGTCGGTGATCACGTTATGTGGGGATCCCTATTCGGGTACATAAGTGACACATACTTTCGTATGTCATGATGGCCCCGTTGCACCACTTTCCTATCGCTTTAGCCTTCTGACTTACATTTCCGCCTCAGCCCCCCTCATTATTGGCAGTAAAAATTGAATATTGTGCTATTGAATGAGTCGTATGAAGCCGTTCCTAGGGAAGAGAAGAGATGTAGTCGATGATTGGGAGTCCTGAATTCATGTCTTTGTTTCCTGCCTTCATTACACAGCTTTACCCTTCAAGCAACATTGGATGCATCTATGACATTGAAAGTTTGTGTCGTACCTGGATCCTATCACCGTCAGACAGGTATAAACGCCGAATTCGGCAAATAAGCATGACAAGTAAAGACACAGGGTTGGATGGGAATAAGTTGACACAGTCTTTTAGATTAGGGTCGCTGTTATGGTCGGTGATCACGTTATGTGGGGATCCCTATTCGGGTACAGAAGTGACACATACTTTCGTATGTCATGAAGGCCCCGTTGCACTACTTTTCTATCGCTTTAGCCGGCTAACATTTCCGCCTCTGCTAACCCATGGTATTGGCAGTAAAAACTGAATATTGTGTTACTGAATGAGTCGTATGAATCCGTTCCTAGGGAAGAGAAGAGATGTAGTCGATGATTGGGAGCCCTGATTTCATGTCTTTGTTTTCTGCCCCCATTACACAGCTTTACCGTTCAAGCAACATTGGATGCATCTATGACATTGAAAGTTTGTGTCGTACCTGGATCCTATCACCGTCAGACAGGTATAAACGCCGAATTCGGCAAATAGGCATGACAAATAAAGACACAGGGTTGGGTGGGAATAAGTTGACACAGTCTTTTAGATTAGGGTCGCTGTAATGGTCGGTGATCACGTTATGTGAGGATCCCTATTCGGGTACAGAAGTGTCACATACTTTCGTATGTCATGAAGGCCACGTTGCACTACTTTTCTATCGGTTTAGCCGTCTGACTAACATTTCCGCCTCAGCTAACCCTTGGTATTGGCAGTAAAAATTGAATATTGTGTTACTGAATGAGTCGTATGAAGCCGTTCCTAGGGAAGAGAAGAGATGTAGTCGATGATTGGGAGTCCTGAATTCATGTCTTTGTTTCCTGCCTTCATTACACAGCTTTACCCATCAAGCAACATTGGATGCATCTATGACATTGAAAGTTTGTGTCGTACCTGGATCCTATCACCGTCAGACAGGTATAAACGCCGAATTCGGCAAATAAGCATGACAAGTAAAGACACAGGGTTGGGTGGGAATACCTTGACACAGTTTTTTAGTTTAGGGTCGCTGTTGTGGTCGGTGATCACGTTATGTGGGGATCGGTATTCGGGTACAGAAGTGACACATACTTTCGTATGTCAAGATGGCCCCGTTGCACCACTTTCCTATCGCTTTAGCCTTCTGACTTACATTTACGCCTCAGCCCCCCTCATTATTGGCAGCAAAATTGAATATTGTGTTATTCAATGAGTCGTATGATGCCGTTCCTAGGGAAGAGAAGAGATGTAGTCGATGATTGGGAGTCCTGAATTCATGTCTTTGTTTCCTGCCTTCATTACACAGCTTTACCCTTCAAGCAACATTGGATGCATGTATGACATTGAAAGTTTGTGTCGTACCTGGATCCTATCACCGTCAGACAGGTATAAACGCCGAATTCGGCAAATAAGCATGACAAGTAAAGACACAGGGTTGGGTGGGAATAAGTTGACACAGTCTTTTAGATTAGGGTCGCTGTTATGGTCGGTGATCACGTTATGTGGGGATCCCTATTCGGGTACAGAAGTGACACATACTTTCGTATGTCATGAAGGCCCCGTTGCACTACTTATCTATCGCTTTAGCCGGCTAACATTTCCGCCTCTGCTAACCCATGGTATTGTCAGTAAAAACTGAATATTGTGTTACTGAATGAGTCGTTTGAATCCGTTCCTAGGGAAGAGAAGAGATGTAGTCGATGATTGGGAGCCCTGAATTCAAGTCTTTGTTTCCTGCCTTTATTACACAGCTTTACCCTTCAAGCAACAGTGGATGCATCTGTGACATTGAAAGTTTGTGTCGTACCTGGATCCTATCACCGTCAGACAGGTATAAACGCCAAATTCGGCAAATAAGCATGACAAGTAAAGACACAGGGTTGGGTGGGAATGTTGACACAGTCTTTTAGATTATGGTCGCTGTTATGGTCGGTGATCACGTTATGTGGGGATCCCCATTCGGGTACAGAAGTGACACATACTTTCGTATGTCACGATGGCCCCGTTGCACTACTTTCCTAACGCTTTTGCCTTCTGACTAACATTTCCGCCTCAGCCCCCCTCGTTATTGGTAGTAAAAATTGAATATTGTGTTACTGAATGAGTCGTATGAAGCCGTTCCTAGGGAAGAGAAGAGATGTAGTCGATGATTGGGAGCCCTGAATTCATGTCTTTGTTTCCTGCCTTCATTACACAGCTTTACCCTTCAAGCAACATTGCATGCATCTATGACATTGAAAGTTTGTTTCGTACCTGGATCCTATCACCGTCAGATTGGTATAAACGCCGAATTCGGCAAACAAGCATGACAAGTAAAGACACAGGGTTGGGTGGGAATATGTTGTCACAGTCTTTTAGATTAGGGTCGCTGTTATGGTCGGTGATCACGTTATGTGGGAATCCGTATTCGGGTACAGAAGTGACACATACTTTCGTATGTCAAGATGGCCCCGTTGCACCACTTTCCTAACGCTTTAGCCTTCTGACTTACATTTCCGCCTCAGGCCCTCTCATTATTGGCAGTAAAAATTGAATATTGTGTTATTGAATGTGTGGTGTGAAGCTGTTCCTAGGGAAGAGAAGAGATGTAGTCGATGATTGGGAGCACTGAATTCATGTCTTTGTTTCCTGCCTTCATTACACAGCTTTACCCTTCAAGCAACATTGGATGCATCTATGACATTGGAAGTTTGTGTCGTACCTGGATCCTATCACCGTCAGACAGGTATAAACGCCGAATTCGGCAATGAAGCATGACAAGTAAAGACACAGGGTTGGGTGGGAATAAGTTGACACAGTCTTTTGATTAGGGTTGCTGTTATGGTCGGTGATCACGTTATGTGGGGATCCCTATTCGGGTACAGAAGTGACACATACTTTCGTATGTCATGAAGGCCCCGTTGCACTACTTTTCTATCGGTTTAGCCGTCTGACTAACATTTCCGCCTCAGCTAACCCTTGGTATTGGCAGTAAAAACTGTATATTGTGTTACTGAATGAGTCGTATGAAGCCGTTCCTAGGGAAGAGAAGAGATGTAGTCGATGATTGGGAGTCCTGAATTCATGTCTTTGTTTCCTGCCTTCATTACACAGTTTTACCCTTCAAGCAACATTGGATGCATCTATGACATTGAAAGTTTGTGTCGTACCTGCATCCTATCACCGTCAGACAGGTATAAACGCCGAATTCGGCAAATAAGCATGACAAGTAAAGACACAGGGTTGGATGGGAATAAGTTGACACAGTCTTTTAGATTAGGGTCGCTGTTATGGTCGGTGATCACGTTATGTGGGGATCCCTATTCGGGTACAGAAGTGACACATACTTTCGTATGTCATGAAGGCCCCGTTGCACTACTTTTCTATCGCTTTAGCCGGCTAACATTTCCGCCTCTGCTAACCCATGGTATTGGCAGTAAAAACTGAATATTGTGTTACTGAATGAGTCGTATGAATCCGTTCCTAGGGAAGAGAAGAGATGTAGTCGATGATTGGGAGTCCTGAATTCATGTCTTTGTTTCCTGCCCCCATTACACAGCTTTACCGTTCAAGCAACATTGGATGCATCTATGACATTGAAAGTTTGTGTCGTACCTGCATCCTATCACCGTCAGACAGGTATAAACGCCGAATTCGGCAAATAAGCATGACAAGTAAAGACACAGGGTTGGGTGGGAATACCTTGACACAGTTTTTTAGTTTAGGGTCGCTGTTGTGGTCGGTGATCACGTTATGTGGGGATCCGTATTCTGGTACAGAAGTGACACATACTTTCGTATGTCAAGATGGCCCCGTTGCATCACTTTCCTATCGCTTTAGCCTTCTGACTTACATTTACGCCTCAGCCCCCCTCATTATTGGCAGCAAAATTGAATATTGTGTTATTCAATGAGTCGTATGATGCCGTTCCTAGGGAAGAGAAGAGATGTAGTCGATGATTGGGAGTCCTGAATTCATGTCTTTGTTTCCTGCCTTCATTACACAGCTTTACCCTTCAAGCAACATTGGATGCATGTATGACATTGAAAGTTTGTGTCGTACCTGGATCCTATCACCGTCAGACAGGTATAAACGCCGAATTCGGCAAATAAGCATGACAAGTAAAGACACAGGGTTGGGTGGGAATAAGTTGACACAGACTTTTAGATTAGGGTCGCTGTTATGGTCGGTGATCACGTTATGTGGGGATCCCTATTCGGGTACAGAAGTGACACATACTTTCGTATGTCATGAAGGCCCCGTTGCACTACTTATCTATCGCTTTAGCCGGCTAACATTTCCGCCTCTGCTAACCCATGGTATTGTCAGTAAAAACTGAATATTGTGTTACTGAATGAGTTGTATGAATCCGTTCCTAGGGAAGAGAAGAGATGTAGTCGATGATTGGGAGCCCTGAATTCAAGTCTTTGTTTCCTGCCTTTATTACACAGCTTTACCCTTCAAGCAACAGTGGATGCATCTGTGACATTGAAAGTTTGTGTCGTACCTGGATCCTATCACCGTCAGAAAGGTATAAACGCCAAATTCGGCAAATAAGCATGACAAGTAAAGACACAGGGTTGGGTGGGAATGTTGACACAGTCTTTTAGATTATGGTCGCTGTTATGGTCGGTGATCACGTTATGTGGGGATCCCCATTCGGGTACAGAAGTGACACATACTTTCGTATGTCACGATGGCCTCGTTGCACTACTTTCCTAACGCTTTTGCCTTCTGACTAACATTTCCGCCTCAGCCCCCCTCGTTATTGGTAGTAAAAATTGAATATTGTGTTACTGAATGAGTCGTATGAAGCCGTTCCTAGGGAAGAGAAGAGATGTAGTCGATGATTGGGAGCCCTGAATTCATGTCTTTGTTTCCTGCCTTCATTACACAGCTTTACCCTTCAAGCAACATTGCATGCATCTATGACATTGAAAGTTTGTTTCGTACCTGGATCCTATCACCGTCAGATTGGTATAAACGCCGAATTCGGCAAACAAGCATGACAAGTAAAGACACAGGGTTGGGTGGGAATATGTTGACACAGTCTTTTAGATTAGGGTCGCTGTTATGGTCGGTGATCACGTTATGTGAGGATCCCTATTCGGGTACAGAAGTGACACATACTTTCGTATGTCATGATGGCCCCGTTGCACTACTTTCCTAACGCTTTAGCCTTCTGACTAACATTTCCGCCTCAGCCCCTCCCATTATTGGCAGTAAAAATTGAATATTGTGTTATTGAATGTGTGGTGTGAAGCTGTTCCTAGGGAAGAGAAGAGATGTAGTCGATGATTGGGAGCACTGAATTCATGTCTTTGTTTCCTGCCTTCATTACACAGCTTTACCCTTCAAGCAACATTGGATGCATCTATGACATTGGAAGTTTGTGTCGTACCTGGATCCTATCACCGTCAGACAGGTATAAACGCCGAATTCGGCAAATAAGCATGACAAGTAAAGACACAGGGTTGGGTGGGAATAACTTGACACAGTTTTTTAGATTAGGGTCGCTGTTATGGTCGGTGATCACGTTATGTGGGGATCCCTATTCGGGTACAGAAGTGACACATACTTTCGTATGTAACGATGGCCCTGTTACACTACTTTCCTATCGCTTTAGCCTTCTGACTAACATTTCCGCCTCAGCCCCCCTCATTATTGGCAGTAAAAATTGAATATTGTGTTATTGAATGAGTCGTATAATGCCTTTCCTAGGGAACAGATGAGATGTAGTCGATGATTGTTGATCCTGAATTCATGTCTTTGTTTCCTGCCTTCATTACACAGCTTTACCCTGCAAGCAACATTGGATGCATCTATGACATTGAAGGTTTGTGTCGTACCTCGTTCCTATCACCGTCAGACAGGTATAAACGCCGAATTCGGCAAATAAGCATGACAAGTAAAGACACAGGGTTGGGTGGGAATAACTTGACACAGTTTTTTAGATTAGGGTCGCTGTTATGGTCGGTGATCACGGTATGTGAGGATCCCTATTCGGGTACAGACGTGACACATAGTTTCGTATGTCATGATGGCCCCGTTACACCACTTTCCTATCGCTTTAGCCTTCTGACTTACATTTCCGCCTCAGCCCCCCTCATTATTGGCAGTAAAAATTGAATATTGTGCTATTGAATGAGTCGTATGAAGCCGTTCCTAGGGAAGAGAAGAGATGTAGTCGATGATTGGGAGTCCTGAATTCATGTCTTTGTTTCCTGCCTTCATTACACAGCTTTACCCTTCAAGCAACATTGGATGCATCTATGACATTGAAAGTTTGTGTCGTACCTGGATCCTATCACCGTCAGACAGGTATAAACGCCGAATTCGGCAAATAAGCATGACAAGTAAAGACACAGGGTTGGGTGCGAATAAGTTGACACAGTCTTTTAGATTAGGGTCGCTGTTATGGTCGGTGATCACGTTATGTGGGGATCCCTATTCGGGTACAGAAGTGACACATACTTTCGTATGTCATGAAGGCCCCGTTGCACTACTTTTCTATCGCTTTAGCCGGCTAACATTTCCGCCTCAGCTAACCCATGGTATTGGCAGTAAAAACTGAATATTGTGTTACTGAATGAGTCGTATGAATCCGTTCCTAGGGAAGAGAAGAGATGTAGTCGATGATTGGGAGCCCTGAATTCAAGTCTTTGTTTCCTGCCTTTATTACACAGCTTTACCCTTAAAGCAACAGTGGATGCATCTATGACATTGAAAGTGTGTATTGTACCTGGATCCTATCCCCGTCAGACAGGTATAATCACCGAATTCGGCAAATAAGCATGACAAGTAAAGACACAGGGTTGGGTGGGAATAAGTTGACACAGTCTTTTAGATTAGGGTCGCTGTTATGGTCGGTGATCACGTTATGTGGGGATCCCAATTCGGGTACAGAAGTGACACATACTTTCGTATGTCATGAAGGCCCCGTTGCACTACTTTTCTAATGCTTTAGCCGTCTGACTAACATTTCCGCCTCAGCTAACCCTTTGTATTGGCAGTAAAAATTTAATATTGTGTTACTGCATGAGTCGTATGAAGCCGTTCCTTGAAAAGAGAAGAGATGTAGTCGATGATTGGGAGCCCTGAATTCATGTCTTTGTTTCCTGCCTTCATTACACAGCTTTACCCTTCAAGCAACATTGGATGCATCTATGAAATTGAAAGTTTGTGCCGTACCTGGATCCTATCACCGTCAGACAGGTATAAACGCCGAATTCGGCAAATAAGCCTGACAAGTAAAGACACAGGGTTGGGTGGGAATAAGTGGACACAGTTTTTTAGATTGGGGTCTCTGTTATGATCGGTGATCACGTTATGTGGGGATCCCTATTCGGGTACAGAAGTGACACATACTTTCGCATGTCATGATGGCCCCGTTGCACTACTTTTCAATCGCTTGAGCCGGCTAACATTTCCGCCTCTGCAAACCCGTGGTATTGGCAGTAAAAACTGAATATTGTGTTACTGAATGAGTCGTGTGAAGCCGTTCCTAGGGAAGAGAAGAGATGTAGTCGATGATTGGGAGTCCTGAATTCATGTCTTTGTTTCCTGCCTTCATTACACAGCTTTACCCTTCAAGCAACATTGGATGCATCTATGACATTCAAAGATTGTGTCGTACCTGGATCCTATCACAGTCAGACAGGTATAAACGCCGAATTCGGCAAATAAGCATGACAAATAAGGACACAGGGTTGGGTGGGAATAAGTTGACACAGTCTTTTAGATTAGGGTCGCTGTTATGGTCGGTGATCACGTTATGTGGGGATCCCTATTCGGGTACAGAAGTGACACATACTTTCGTATGTCATGAACGCCCCGTTGCACTACTTTTCTATCGCTTTAGCCGGCTAACATTTCCGCCTCTGCTAACCCATGGTATTGGCAGTAAAAACTGAATATTGTGTTACTGAATGAGTCGTATGAAGCCGTTCCTAGGGAAGAGAAGAGATGTAGTCGATGATTGGGAGCCCTGAATTCATGTCTCTGTTTCCTGCCTTCATTACACAGCTTTACCCTTCAAGCAACATTGGATGCATCTATGACATTGAAAGTTTGTGTCGTACCTGGATCCTATCACCGTCAGACAGGTATAAACGCCGAATTCGGCAAATAAGCACGACAAGTAAAGACACAGGGTTGGGTGGCAATAACTTGACACAGTTTTTTAGACTAGGGTCTCTGGTATGGTCGGTGATCACGTTATGTGGGGGATCCCTATTCGGGTACAGAAGTGACACATACTTTCGCATGTCATGATGGCCCCGTTGCACTACTTTCCTAACGCTTTAGCCTTCTGACTAACATTTCCGCCTCGGCCCCTCTCATTATTGGCAGTAAAAATTGAATATTGTGTTATTGAATGTGTGGTATGAAGCTGTTCCTAGGGAAGAGAAGAGATGTAGTCGATGATTGGGAGCCCTGAATTCATGTCTTTGTTTCCTGCCTTTATTACACAGCCTTACCCTTCAAGCAAAATTGGATGCATCTATGACATTGAAAGTTTGTGCCGTAAATGGATCCTATCACCGTCAGACAGGTATAAACGCCGAATTCGGCAAATAAGCATGACAAGTAAAGACACAGGATTGGGTGGGAATAACATGACACAGTTTTTTAGTTTAGGGTCGCTGTTATGGTCGGTGATCACGTTATGTGGGGATCCGTATTCGGGTACAGAAGTGACACATACTTTCGTATGTCATGATGGCCCCGTTGCACTACTTTCCTAACGCTTTAGCCTTCTGACTAACATTTCCGCCTCAGCCCCTCTCATTATTGGCAGTAAAAATTGAATATTGTGTTACTGAATGTGTGGTATGAAGCTGCTCCTAGGGAAGAGAAGAGATGTAGTCGATGATTGGGAGCCCTGAATTCATGTCTTTGTTTCCTGCCTTCATTACACAGCTTTACCCTTCAAGCAACATTGGATGCATCTATGACATTGAAAGATTGTGTCGTTCCTGGATCCTATCACCGTCACACAAGTATAAACGCCGAATTCGGCAAATAAGCATGACAAGTAAAGACACAGGGTTGGGTGAGAATAAGTTGACACTGTCTTTTAGATAAGGGTCGCTGTTATGGTCGGTGATCACGTAAATTGGGGATCCCCATTCGGGTACAGAAGTGACACATACTTTCGTATGTCATGATGGACCCGTTGCACTTCTTTCCTAACGCTTTTGCCTTCTGACTAACATTTCCGCCTCCGCCCCCCTCATTATTGGCAGTAAAGATTGAATATTGAGTTATTGAATGAGTCGTATGAAGCCGTTCCTAGGGAAGAGAAGAGATGTAGTCGATGATTGGGAGCCCTGAATTCATGTCTTTGTTTCCTGCCTTTATACCACAGCTTTACCCTTCGAGCAACATTGGCTGCATCTATGACATTGAAAGTTTGTGTCATACCTGGATCCTATCACCGTCAGACAGGTATAAACGCCGAATTCGGCAAATAAGCATGACAACTAAAGACACAGGGTTGGGTGGGAATAAGTGGACACAGTCTTTTAGATTAGGGTCGCTGTTATGGTCGGTGATCACGTTATGTGGGGATCCCCATTCGGGTACAGAAGTGACACATACTTTCGTATGTCATGATGGCCCCGTTGCACTACTTTACTAACGCTTTTGCCTTCTGACTAACTTATCCGCCTCAGCACCTCTCATTATTGGCAGTAAAAATTGAATATTGTGTTATTGAATGTGTGGTATGAAGCTGTTCCTAGGGAAGAGAAGAGATGTAGTCGATGATTGCCAGCACTGAATTCATGTCTTTGATTCCTGCCTTTATTACACAGCTTTACCCTTCAAGCAACATTGGATGCATCTATGACATTGAAAGTTTGTGTCGTACCTGGATCCTATCACCGTCAGACAAGTATTAACGCCGAATTCGGCAAATAAGCATTACAAGTAAAGACACAGGGTTGGGTGAGAATTAGTTGACACTGTCTTTTAGATTAGGGTCGCTCTTATGGTCGGGGATCACGTTAAGTGGGGATCCCCATTCGGGTACAGAAGTGACACATACTTTCGTATGTCATGATGGCCCCGTTGCACTACTTTCCTAACGTTTTGCTCTCTGACTAACATTTCGGCCTCAGCCCCCCTCAATATTGGCAGTAAAAATTGAATATTGTGTTATTGAATGAGTCGTATGAAGCCGTTCCTAGGGAAGAGATGTGATGTAGTCGATGGTTGGAAGCCCTGAATTCATGTCTTTGTTTCCTGCCTCCATTACACAGCTTTACTCTTCAAGCAACATTGGATGCATCTACGACATTGAAAGTTTGTGCCGTACCTGGATCCTATCACCGTCACACAGGTATAAACTCCGAATTCGGCAAATAAGCATGACAAGTAAAGACACAGCGTTGGGTGGGAATAACTTGACACAGTTTTTTAGATTAGGGTCGCTGTTATGTTCGTTGATCACGTTATGTGGGGATCCGTATTCGGGTACAGAAGTGACACATACTTTCGCATGTCATGATGGCCCCGTTGCACTACTTTCCTATCGCTTTAGCCCTCTGACTAACATTTCCGCCTCAGCCCCCCTCATTATTGGCAGTAAAAATTGAATATTGTGTTATTGAATGACTCGTATGAAGCCGTTCCTAGGGAAGAGAAGAGATGTAGTCGGTGATTGGGAGCCCTGAATTCATGTCTTTGTTTCGTGCCTTTATTACACAGCTTTACCCTTCAAGCAACATTGGATGCATCTATGACATTGAAAGTTTGTGTCGTACCTGGATCCTATCACCGTCAGACAGGTATAAACGCCGAATTCGGCAAATAAGCATGACAAGTAAAGACACTGGGTTGGGTGGGAATAAGCTGACACAGTCTTTTAGATTAGGGTCGCTGTTATGGTAGGTGATCACGTTATGTGGGGATCCCTATTCGGGTACAGAAGTGACACATACTTTCGTATGTCATGAAGGCCCCGTTGCACTACTTTTCTATCGCCTTAGCCGGCTAACATTTCCGCCTCTGCAAACCCGTGGTATTGGCAGTAAAAACTGAATATTGTGTTACTGAATGAGTCGTGTGAAGCCGTTCCTAGGGAAGAGAAGAGATGTAGTCGATGATTGGGAGTCCTGAATTCATGTCTTTGTTTCCTGCCTTCATTACACAGCTTTACCCTTCAAGCAACATTGGATGCATCTATGACATTCAAAGATTGTGTCGTACCTGGATCCTATCACAGTCAGACAGGTATAAACGCCGAATTCGGCAAATAAGCATGACAAATAAGGACACAGGGTTGGGTGGGAATAAGTTGACACAGTCTTTTAGATTAGGGTCGCTGTTATGGTCGGTGATCACGTTATGTGGGGATCCCTATTCGGGTACAGAAGTGACACATACTTTCGTATGTCATGAACGCCCCGTTGCACTACTTTTCTATCGCTTTAGCCGGCTAACATTTCCGCCTCTGCTAACCCATGGTATTGGCAGTAAAAACTGAATATTGTGTTACTGAATGAGTCGTATGAAGCCGTTCCTAGGGAAGAGAAGAGATGTAGTCGATGATTGGGAGCCCTGAATTCATGTCTCTGTTTCCTGCCTTCATTACACAGCTTTACCCTTCAAGCAACATTGGATGCATCTATGACATTGAAAGTTTGTGTCGTACCTGGATCCTATCACCGTCAGACAGGTATAAACGCCGAATTCGGCAAATAAGCACGACAAGTAAAGACACAGGGTTGGGTGGCAATAACTTGACACAGTTTTTTAGACTAGGGTCTCTGGTATGGTCGGTGATCACGTTATGTGGGGGATCCCTATTCGGGTACAGAAGTGACACATACTTTCGCATGTCATGATGGCCCCGTTGCACTACTTTCCTAACGCTTTAGCCTTCTGACTAACATTTTCGCCTCGGCCCCTCTCATTATTGGCAGTAAAAATTGAATATTGTGTTATTGAATGTGTGGTATGAAGCTGTTCCTAGGGAAGAGAAGAGATGTAGTCGATGATTGGGAGCCCTGAATTCATGTCTTTGTTTCCTGCCTTTATTACACAGCCTTACCCTTCAAGCAAAATCGGATGCATCTATGACATTGAAAGTTTGTGCCGTAAATGGATCCTATCACCGTCAGACAGGTATAAACGCCGAATTCGGCAAATAAGCATGACAAGTAAAGACACAGGGTTGGGTGGGAATAACTTGACACAGTTTTTTAGTTTAGGGTCGCTGTTATGGTCGGTGATCACGTTATGTGGGGATCCGTATTCGGGTACAGAAGTGACACATACTTTCGTATGTCATGATGGCCCCGTTGCACTACTTTCCTAACGCTTTAGCCTTCTGACTAACATTTCCGCCTCAGCCCCTCTCATTATTGGCAGTAAAAATTGAATATTGTGTTACTGAATGTGTGGTATGAAGCTGCTCCTAGGGAAGAGAAGAGATGTAGTCGATGATTGGGAGCCCTGAATTCATGTCTTTGTTTCCTGCCTTCATTACACAGCTTTACCCTTCAAGCAACATTGGATGCATCTATGACATTGAATGTTTGTGTCGTACCTGGATCCTATCACCGTCAGACAGGTATAAACGCCGAATTCGGCAAATAAGCATGACAACTAAAGACACAGGGTTGGGTGGGATTAACTTAACACAGTTCTTTAGATTAGGGTCGTCGTTTACGGTCGGTGATCACGTTATGTGGCGATCCCTATTCGGGTACAGAAGTGACACATACTTTCGTATATCATGATGGCCCCGTTGCACTACTTTCCTAACGCTTTTGCCTTCTGACTAACATTTCCGCCTCAGCACCTCTCATTAGTGGCAGTAAAAATTGAATATTGTGTTATTGAATGTGTGGTATGAAGCTGTTCCTAGGGAAGAGAAGAGATGTAGTCGATGAATGCGAGCACTGAATTCATGTCTTTGTTTCCTGCCTTTATTACACAGCTTTACCCTTCAAGCAACATTGGATGCATCTATGACATTGAAAGATTGTGTCGTTCCTGGATCCTATCACCGTCAGACAAGTATAAACGCCGAATTCGGCAAATAAGCATGACAAGTAAAGACACAGGGTTGGGTGAGAATAAGTTGACACTGTCTTTTAGATAAGGGTCGCTGTTATGGTCGGTGATCACGTAATGTGGGGATCCCCATTCGGGTACAGAAGTGACACATACTTTCGTATGTCATGATGGACCCGTTGCACTTCTTTCCTAACGCTTTTGCCTTCTGACTAACATTTCCGCCTCCGCCCCCCTCATTATTGGCAGTAAAGATTGAATATTGAGTTATTGAATGAGTCGTATGAAGCCGTTCCTAGGGAAGAGAAGAGATGTAGTCGATGATTGGGAGCCCTGAATTCATGTCTTTGTTTCCTGCCTTTATTACACAGCTTTACCCTTCGAGCAACATTGGCTGCATCTATGACATTGAAAGTTTGTGTCATACCTGGATCCTATCACCGTCAGACAGGTATAAACGCCGAATTCGGCAAATAAGCATGACAACTAAAGACACAGGGTTGGGTGGGAATAAGTGGACACAGTCTTTTAGATTAGGGTCGCTGTTATGGTCGGTGATCACGTTATGTGGGGATCCCCATTCGGGTACAGAAGTGACACATACTTTCGTATGTCATGATGGCCCCGTTGCACTACTTTACTAACGCTTTTGCCTTCTGACTAACTTATCCGCCTCAGCACCTCTCATTATTGGCAGTAAAAATTGAATATTGTGTTATTGAATGTGTGGTATGAAGCTATTCCTAGGGAAGAGAAGAGATGTAGTCGATGATTGCCAGCACTGAATTCATGTCTTTGATTCCTGCCTTTATTACACAGCTTTACCCTTCAAGCAACATTGGATGCATCTATGACATTGAAAGTTTGTGTCGTACCTGGATCCTATCACCGTCAGACAAGTATAAACGCCGAATTCGGCAAATAAGCATTACAAGTAAAGACACAGGGTTGGGTGAGAATTAGTTGACACTGTCTTTTAGATTAGGGTCGCTCTTATGGTCGGGGATCACGTTAAGTAGGGATCCCCATTCGGGTACAGAAGTGACACATACTTTCGTATGTCATGATGGCCCCGTTGCACTACTTTCCTAACGTTTTGCTCTCTGACTAACATTTCGGCCTCAGCCCCCCTCAATATTGGCAGTAAAAATTGAATATTGTGTTATTGAATGAGTCGTATGAAGCTGTTCCTAGGGAAGAGAAGAGATGTAGTCGGTGATTGGGAGCCCTGAATTCATGTCTTTGTTTCGTGCCTTTATTACACAGCTTTACCCTTCAAGCAACATTGGATGCATCTATGACATTGAAAGTTTGTGTCGTACCTGGATCCTATCACCGTCAGACAGGTATAAACGCCGAATTCGGCAAATAAGCATGACAAGTAAAGACACTGGGTTGGGTGGGAATAAGTTGACACAGTCTTTTAGATTAGGGTCGCTGTTATGGTAGGTGATCACGTTATGTGGGGATCCCTATTCGGGTACAGAAGTGACACATACTTTCGTATGTCATGAAGGCCCCGTTGCACTACTTTTCTATTGCTTTAGCCGGCTAACATTTCCGCCTCTGCTAACCCATGGTATTGGCAGTAAAAACTGAATATTGTGTTACTGACTGAGTCGTATGAAGCCGTTCCTAGGGAAGAGAAGAGATGTAGTCGATGATTGGGAGTCCTGAATTCATGTCTTTGTTTCCTGCCTTCATTACAGAGCTTTACCCTTCAAGCAACATTGGATGCATCTATGACATTGAAAGTTTGTGTCGTACCTGGATCCTATCACCGTCAGACAGGTATAAACACCGAATTCGGCAAATAAGCATGACAAGTAAAGACACAGGGTTGGGTGGGAATAAGTTGACACACTCTTTTAGATTAGGGTCGCTGTTATGGTCGGTGATCACGTTATGTGGGGATCCCTATTCGGGTACAGAAGTGACACATACTTTCGTATGTCATGAAGGCCCCGTTGCACTACTTTTCTATCGCTTTAGCCGTCTGACTAACATTTCCGCCTCAGCTAACCCTTGGTATTGGCAGTAAAAATTGAATATTGTGTTACTGAATGAGTCGTATGAAGCCGTTCCTTGGGAAGAGAAGAGATGTAGTCGATGATTGGGAGCCCTGAATTCATGCCTTTGTTTCCTGCCTTCATTACACAGCTTTACCCTTCAAGGAACATTGGATGCATCTATGACATTGAATGTTTGTGTCGTACCTGGATCCTATCACCGTCAGACAGGTATAAACGCCGAATTCGGCAAATAAGCATGACAACTAAAGACACAGGGTTGGGTGGGATTAACTTGACACAGTTTTTTAGATTAGGGTCGCTGTTATGATGGGTGATCACGTTTTGTGGTGATCCCTATTCGGGTACAGAAGTGACACATACTTTCGTATGTCATGATGGCCCCGTTGCACTACTTTCCTAACGCTTTAGCCTTCTGACTAACATTTCCGCCTCAGCCCCTCTCATTATTGGCAGTAAAAATTGAATATTGTGTTACTGAATGTGTGGTATGAAGCTGCTCCTAGGGAAGAGAAGAGATGTAGTCGATGATTGGGAGCCCTGAATTCATGTCTTTGTTTCCTGCCTTCATTACACAGCTTTACCCTTCAAGCAACATTGGATGCATCTATGACATTGAAAGATTGTGTCGTACCTGGATCCTATCACCGTCAGACAAGTATAAACGCCGAATTCGGCAAATAAGCATGACAAGTAAACACACAGGGTTGGGTGACAATAAGTTGACACTGTCTTTTAGATAAGGGTCGCTGTTATGGTCGGTGATCACGTAATGTGGGGATCCCCATTCGGGTACAGAAGTGACACATACTTTCGTATGTCATGATGGACCCGTTGCACTTCTTTCCTAACGCTTTTGCCTTCTGACTAACATTTCCGCCTCCGCCCCCCTCATTATTGGCAGTAAAGATTGAATATTGAGTTATTGAATGAGTCGTATGAAGCCGTTCCTAGGGAAGAGAAGAGATGTAGTCGATGATTGGGAGCCCTGAATTCATGTCTTTGTTTCCTGCCGCCATTACACAGCTTTACTCTTCAAGCAACATTGGATGCATCTATGACATTGAAAGTTTGAGTCGTACCTGGATCCTATCACCGTCTGACAGGTATAAACGCCGAATTCGGCAAATAAGCATGACAAGTAAAGACACAGGGTTGGGTGGGAATAACTTGACACAGTTTTTTAGATTAGGGTCGCTGTTATGGTCGTTGATCACGTTATGTGGGGATCCGTATTCGGGTACAGAAGTGACACATTCTTTCGCATGTTATGATGGCCCCGTTGCACTACTTTCCTATCGCTTTAGCCTTCTGACTAACATTTCCGCCTCAGCCCCCCTCATTATTGGCAGTAAAAATTGAATATTGTGTTATTGAATGAGTCGTATGAAGCCGTTCCTAGGGAAGAGAAGAGATGTAGTCGATGATTGGGAGCCCTGAATTCATGTCTTTGTTTCCTGCCTTTATTACACAGCTTTACCCTTCAAGCAACATTGGATGCATCTATGACATTGAAAGTTTGTGTCGTACCTGGATCCTATCACCGTCAGACAAGTATAAACGCCGATTTCGGCAAATAAGCATTACAAGTAAAGACACAGGGTTGGGTGAGAATTAGTTGACACTGTCTTTTAGATTAGGTTCGCTCTTATGGTCGGGGATCACGTTAAGTGGGGATCCCCATTCGGGTACAGAAGTGACACATACTTTCGTATGTCATGAAGGCCCCGTTGCACTACTCTTCTATCGCTTTAGCCGCCTAACATTTCCGCCTCTGCTAACCCATGGTATTGGCAGTAAAAACTGAATATTGTGTTACTGACTGAGTCGTATGAAGCCGTTCCTAGGGAAGAGAAGAGATGTAGTCGATGATTGGGAGTCCTGAATTCATGTCTTTGTTTCCTGCCTTCAGTACACAGCTTTACTCTTCAAGCAACATTGGATGCACCTATGACATTGAAAGTTTGTGTCGTACCTGGATCCAATCATCGTCAGACAGGTATAAACGCCGAATTCGGCAAATAAGCATGACAAGTAAAGGCACAGGGTTGGGTGGGAATAAGTTGACACAGTCTTCTAGATTAGGGTCGCAGTTATGGTCGGTGATTACGTTATGTAGGGATCCCTATTCGGGTACAGAAGTGACACATACTTTCGTATGTCAAGATGGCCCCGTTGCACCACTATCCTATCGCTTTATCCTTCTGACTAACATTTCCGCCTCAGCCCATCTCATTATTGGCAGTAAAAATTGAATATTGTGTTATTGAATGAGTCGTATGAAGCCGTTCGTAGGGAAGAGAAGAGATGTAGTCGATGATTGGGAGTCCTGAATTCATGTCTTTGTTTCCTGCCTTCATTACACAGCTTTACCCTTCAAGCAACATTGGATGCATCTATGACATTGAAAGTTTGTGTCGTACCTGGATCCTATCACCGTCAGACCGGTATAAACACCGAATTCGGCATATAAGCATGACAAGTAAAGACACTGGGCTGGGTGGGAATAAGTTGACACACTCTTTTAGATTAGGGTCGCTGTTATGGTCGGTGATCACGTTATGTGGGGATCCCTATTCGGGTACAGAAGTGACACATACTTTCGTATGTCATGAAGGCCCCGTTGCACTACTTTTCTATCGCTTTAGCCGTCTGACTAACATTTCCGTCTCAGCTAACCCTTGGTATTGGCAGTAAAAATTGAATATTGTGTTACTGAATGAGTCGTATGAAGCCGTTCCTTGGGAAGAGAAGAGATGTAGTCGATGATTGGGAGCCCTGAAGTCATGTCTTTGTTTCCTGCCTTTATTACACAGCTTTACCCTTCAAGCAACATTGGATGCATCTATGACATTGAAAGTTTGTGTCGTACCTGGATCCTATCACCGTCAGACAGGTATAAACGCCGAATTCGGCAAATAAGCATGACAACTAAAGACACAGGGTTGGGTGGGATTAACTTGACACAGTTTTTCAGATTAGGGTCGCTGTTATGATGGGTGATCACGTTTTGTGGTGATCCCTATTCGGGTACAGAAGTGACACATACTTTCGTATGTCATGATGGCCCCGTTGCACTACTTTCCTAACGCTTTAGCCTTCTGACTAACATTTCCGCCTCAGCCCCTTTCATTATTGGCAGTAAAAATTGAATATTGTGTTACTGAATGTGTGGTATGAAGCTGCTCCTAGGGAAGAGAAGAGATGTAGTCGATGATTGGGAGCCCTGAATTCATGTCTTTGTTTCCTGCCTTCATTACACAGCTTTACCCTTCAAGCAACATTGGATGCATCTATGACATTGAAAGATTGTGTCGTACCTGGATCCTATCACCGTCAGACAAGTATAAACGCCGAATTCGGCAAATTAGCATGACAAGTAAAGACACAGGGTTGGGTGAGAATAAGTTGATACTGTCTTTTAGATAAGGGTCGCTGTTATGGTCGGTGATAACGTAATGTGGGGATCCCCATTCGGGTACAGAAGTGACACATACTTTCGTATGTCATGATGGACCCGTTGCACTTCTTTCTTAACGCTTTTGCCTTCTGACTAACATTTCCGCCTCCGCCCCCCTCATTATTGGCAGTAAAGATTGAATATTGAGTTATTGAATGAGTCGTATGAAGCCGTTCCTAGGGAAGAGAAGAGATGTAGTCGATGATTGGGAGCCCTGAATTCATGTCTTTGTTTCCTGCCGCCATTACACAGCTTTACTCTTCAAGCAACATTGGATGCATCTATGACATTGAAAGTTTGTGTCGTACCTGGATCCTATCACCGTCTGACAGGTATAAACGCCGAATTCGGCAAATAAGCATGACAAGTAAAGACACAGGGTTGGGTGGGAATAACTTGACACAGTTTTTTAGATTAGGGTCGCTGTTATGGTCGTTGATCACGTTATGTGGGGATCCGTATTCGGGTACAGAAGTGACACATACTTTCGCATGTTATGATGGCCCCGTTGCACTACTTTCCTATCGCTTTAGCCTTCTGACTAACATTTCCGCCTCAGCCCCCCTCATTATTGGCAGTAAAAATTGAATATTGTGTTATTGAATGAGTCGTATGAAGCCGTTCCTAGGGAAGAGAAGAGATGTAGTCGATGATTGGGAGCCCTGAATTCATGTCTTTGTTTCCTGCCTTTATTACACAGCTTTACCCTTCAAGCAACATTGGATGCATCTATGACATTGAAAGTTTGTGTCGTACCTGGATCCTATCACCAACACACAGGTATAAACGCCGAATTCGGCAAATAAGCATGACAAGTAAAGACACAGGGTTGGGTGGGAATAAGTTGACACTGTCTTTTAGATTAGGGTCGCTGTTATGGTCGGTGATCACGTTATGTGGGGATCCCCATTCGGGTACAGAAGTGACACATACTTTCGTATGTCATGATGGACCCGTTGCACTTCTTTCTTAACGCTTTTGCCTTCTGACTAACATTTCCGCCTCCGCCCCCCTCATTATTGGCAGTAAAGATTGAATATTGAGTTATTGAATGAGTCGTATGAAGCCGTTCCTAGGGAAGAGAAGAGATGTAGTCGATGATTGGGAGCCCTGAATTCATGTCTTTGTTTCCTGCCGCCATTACACAGCTTTACTCTTCAAGCAACATTGGATGCATCTATGACATTGAAAGTTTGTGTCGTACCTGGATCCTATCACCGTCTGACAGGTATAAACGCCGAATTCGGCAAATAAGCATGACAAGTAAAGACACAGGGTTGGGTGGGAATAACTTGACACAGTTTTTTAGATTAGGGTCGCTGTTATGGTCGTTGATCACGTTATGTGGGGATCCGTATTCGGGTACAGAAGTGACACATACTATCGTATATCATGATGGCCCCGTTGCACTACTTTCCTAACGCATTTGCCATCTGACTAACATTTCCGCCTCAGCACCTCTCATTATTGGCAGTAAAAATTGAAAATTGTGTTATTGAATGTGTGGTATGAAGCTGTTCCAAGGGAGGAGAAGAGATGTAGTCGATGATTGCGAGCACTGAATTCATGTCTTTGCTTCCTGCCTTTACTACACAGCTTTACCCTTCTAGCAACATTGGATGCATCTATGACATTGAAAGTTTGTGTCGTACCTGGAACCTAACACCGTCAGACAGGTATAAACGCCGAATGCGGCAAATAAGCATGACAAGTAAAGACACAGGGTAGGGTGGGAATAACTTGACACAGTTATTTACATTAGGGTCGCTGTTATGGTCGTTGATCACGTTATGTGGGGATCCGTATTCGGGTACAGAAGTGACACATACTTTCGCATGGCATGATGGCCCCGTTGCACTACTTTCCTATCGCTTTAGCCTTCTGACTAACATTTCCGCCTCAGCCCCCCTCATTATTGGCGGTAAAAATTGAATATTGTGTTATTGAATGAGTCGTATGAAGCCGTTCCTAGGGTAGAGAAGGGATGTAGTCGGTGATTGGGAGCCGTGAATTCATGTCTTTGTTTCCTGCCTCCATTACACAGCTTTACCCTTCAAGCAACATTGGATGCATCTATGACACTGAAAGTTTGTGTCGTACCTGGATCCTATCACCGTCAGACAAGTATAAACGCCGAATTCGGCAAATAAACATGACAAGTAAAGACACAGGGTTGGGTGAGAATAAGTTGACACTGTCTTTTAGATTAGGGTCGCTGTTATGGTCGGTGATCACGTTATGTGGGGATCCCCATTCGGGTACAGAAGTGACACATACTTTCGTATGTCATGATGGCCCCGTTGCACTACTTTCCTAACGCTTTTGCCTTCTGACTAACATTTCCGCCTCAGCTAACCCTTGGTATTGGCAGTAAAAATTGAATATTGTGTTACTGAATGAGTCGTATGAAGCCGTTCCTTGGGAAGAGAAGAGATGTAGTCGATGATTGGGAGCCCTGAAGTCATGTCTTTGTTTCCTGCCTTGATTACACAGCTTTACCCTTCAAGCAACAATGGATGTATCTATGACATTGAAGGTTTGTGTCGTACCTGGATCCTATCACCGTCAGACAGGTATAAACGCCGAATTCGGCAAATAAGCATGACAAGTACAGACACAGGGTTGGGTGGGAATAAGTTGACACAGTCTTTTAGATTAGGGTCGCTGTTATGGTCGGTGATCACGTTGTGTGGGGATCCCTATTCGGGTACAGAAGTGACACATACTTTCGTATGTCATGATGGCCCCGTTGCACTACTTTCCTAACGCTTTAGCCTTCTGACTAACATTTCCGCCTCAACCCCTCTCATTATTGGCAGTAAAAATTGAATATTGTGTTACTGAATGTGTGGTATGAAGCTGCTCCTAGGGAAGAGAAGAGATGTAGTCGATGATTGGGAGCCCTGAATTCATGTCTTTGTTTCCTGCCTTCATTACACAGCTTTACCCTTGAAGCAACATAGGATGCATCTATGACATTGAATGTTTGTGTCGTACCTGGATCCTATCACCGTCAGACAGGTATAAACGCCGAATTCGGCAAATAAGCATGACAACTAAAGACACAAGGTTGGTTGGGATAAACTTGACACAGTTTTTTAGATTAGGGTCGCTGTTATGGTCGGTCATCACGTTAGGTGGGGATCCCTATTCGGGTACAGAAGTGACACATACTTTCGTATAGCATGATGGCCCCGTTGCACTACTTTCGTAACGCTTTTGCCTTCTGACTAACATTTCCGCCTCAGCACCTTTCATTATTGGCAGTAAAAATTGAATATCGTGTTATTGAATGTGTGGTATGAAGCTGTTCCACGGGAAGAGAAGAGATGTAGTCGATGATTGCGAGCACTGAATTCATGTTTTTGTTTCCTGCCTTTATTACACAGCTTTACCCTTCAAGCAACATTGGATGCATCTATGACATTGAAAGTTTGTGTCGTACCTGGATCCTATCACCGTCAGACAACTATAAACACCGAATTCGGCAAATAAGCATGACAAGTTAAGACACAGGGTTGGGTGAGAATAAGTTGACACTGTCTTTTAGATTAGGGTCGCTGTTATGGTCGGTGATCACGTTATGTGGGGATCCCCATTCGGGTACAGAAGTGACACATACTTTCGTATGTCATGATGGCCCCATTGCACTACTTTCCTAACGCTTTAGCCTTCTGACTAACATTTCCGCCTCAGCCCCTCTCATTATTGGCAGTAAAAATTGAATATTGTGTCACTGAATGTGTGGTATGAAGCTGCTCCTAGGGAAGAGAAGAGATGTAGTCGATGATTCGGAGTCCTGAATTCATGTCTTTGTTTCCTGCCTTCATTACACAGCTTTACCCTTCAAGCAATATTGGATGCATCTATGACATTGAATGTTTGTGTCGCACCTGGATCCTATCACCGTCAGACAAGTATAAACGCCGAATTCGGCAAATAAGCATGACAAGTAAAGACACAGGGTTGGGTGAGAATAAGTTGACACTGTCTTTTAGATAAGGGTCGCTGTTATGGTCGGTGATCACGTAATGTGGGGATCCCCATTCGGGTACAGAAGTGACACATACTTTCGTATGTCATGATGGACCCGTTGCACTTCTTTCCTAACGCTTTTGCCTTCTGACTAACATTTCCGCCTCCGCCCCCCTCATTATTGGCAGTAAAGATTGAATATTGAGTTATTGAATGAGTCGTATGAAGCCGTTCCTAGGGAAGAGAAGAGATGTAGTCGATGATTGGGAGCCCTGAATTCATGTCTTTGTTTCCTGCCGCCATTACACAGCTTTACTCTTCAAGCAACATTGGATGCATCTATGACATTGAAAGTTTGTGTCGTACCTGGATCCTATCACCGTCTGACAGGTATAAACGCCGAATTCGGCAAATAAGCATGACAAGTAAAGACACAGGGTTGGGTGGGAATAACTTGACACAGTTTTTTAGATTAGGGTCGCTGTTATGGTCGTTGATCACGTTATGTGGGGATCCGTATTCGGGTACAGAAGTGACACATACTTTCGCATGTTATGATGGCCCCGTTGCACTACTTTCCTATCGCTTTAGCCTTCTGACTAACATTTCATCCTCAGCCCCCCTCATTATTGGCAGTAAAAATTGAATATTGTGTTATTGAATGAGTCGTATGAAGCCGTTCCTAGGGAAGAGAAGAGATGTAGTCGATGATTGGGAGCCCTGAATTCATGTCTTTGTTTCCTGCCTTTATTACACAGCTTTACCCTTCAAGCAACATTGGATGCATCTATGACATTGAAAGTTTGTGTCGTACCTGGATCCTATCACCAACACACAGGTATAAACGCCGAATTCGGCAAATAAGCATGACAAGTAAAGACACAGGGTTGGGTGGGAATAAGTTGACACTGTCTTTTAGATTAGGGTCGCTGTTATGGTCGGTGATCACGTTATGTGGGGATCCCCATTCGGGTACAGAAGTGACACATACTTTCGTATGTCATGATGGCCCCGTTGCACTACTTTCCTAACGCTTTAGCCTTCTGACTAACATTTCCGCCTCAGCCCCTCTCATTATTGGCAGTAAAAATTGAATATTGTGTCACTGAATGTGTGGTATGAAGCTGCTCCTAGGGAAGAGAAGAGATGTAGTCGATGATTCGGAGCCCTGAATTCATGTCTTTGTTTCCTGCCTTCATAACACAGCTTTACCCTTCAAGCAATATTGGATGCATCTATGACATTGAATGTTTGTGTCGTACCTGGATCCTATCACCGTCAGACAGGTATAAACGCCGAATTCGGGAAATAAGCATGACAACTAAAAACACAGGGTTGGGTGGGATTAACTTGACACAGTTTTTTAGATTAGGGTCGCTGTTATGGTCGGTGATATCGTTATGTGTGGATCCCTATTCGGGTACAGAAGTGACACATACTATCGTATATCATGATGGCCCCGTTGCACTACTTTCCTAACGCATTTGCCATCTGACTAACATTTCCGCCTCAGCACCTCTCAATATTGGCAGTAAAAATTGAAAATTGTGTTATTGAATGTGTGGTATGAAGCTGTTCCAAGGGAGGAGAAGAGATGTAGTCGATGATTGCGAGCACTGAATTCATGTCTTTGCTTCCTGCCTTTACTACACAGCTTTACCCTTCTAGCAACATTGGATGCATCTATGACATTGAAAGTTTGTGTCGTACCTGGAACCTAACACCGTCAGACAGGTATAAACGCCGAATGCGGCAAATAAGCATGACAAGTAAAGACACAGGGTAGGGTGGGAATAACTTGACACAGTTATTTACATTAGGGTCGCTGTTATGGTCGTTGATCACGTTATGTGGGGATCCGTATTCGGGTACAGAAGTGACACATACTTTCGCATGGCATGATGGCCCCGTTGCACTACTTTCCTATCGCTTTAGCCTTCTGACTAACATTTCCGCCTCAGCCCCCCTCATTATTGGCGGTAAAAATTGAATATTGTGTTATTGAATGAGTCGTATGAAGCCGTTCCTAGGGTAGAAAAGGGATGTAGTCGGTGATTGGGAGCCGTGAATTCATGTCTTTGTTTCCTGCCTCCATTACACAGCTTTACCCTTCAAGCAACATTGGATGCATCTATGACACTGAAAGTTTGTGTCGTACCTGGATCCTATCACCGTCAGACAAGTATAAACGCCGAATTCGGCAAATAAACATGACAAGTAAAGACACAGGGTTGGGTGAGAATAAGTTGACACTGTCTTTTAGATTAGGGTCGCTGTTATGGTCGGTGATCACGTTATGTGGGGATCCCCATTCGGGTACAGAAGTGACACATACTTTCGTATGTCATGATGGCCCCGTTGCACTACTTTCCTAACGCTTTTGCCTTCTGACTAACATTTCCGCCTCAGCTAACCCTTGGTATTGGCAGTAAAAATTGAATATTGTGTTACTGAATGAGTCGTATGAAGCCGTTCCTTGGGAAGAGAAGAGATGTAGTCGATGATTGGGAGCCCTGAAGTCATGTCTTTGTTTCCTGCCTTTATTACACAGCTTTACCCTTCAAGCAACAATGGATGTATCTATGACATTGAAGGTTTGTGTCGTACCTGGATCCTATCACCGTCAGACAGGTATAAACGCCGAATTCGGCAAATAAGCATGACAAGTACAGACACAGGGTTGGGTGGGAATAAGTTGACACAGTCTTTTAGATTAGGGTCGCTGTTATGGTCGGTGATCACGTTGTGTGGGGATCCCTATTCGGGTACAGAAGTGACACATACTTTCGTATGTCATGATGGCCCCGTTGCACTACTTTCCTAACGCTTTAGCCTTCTGACTAACATTTCCGCCTCAACCCCTCTCATTATTGGCAGTAAAAATTGAATATTGTGTTACTGAATGTGTGGTATGAAGCTGCTCCTAGGGAAGAGAAGAGATGTAGTCGATGATTGGGAGCCCTGAATTCATGTCTTTGTTTCCTGCCTTCATTACACAGCTTTACCCTTGAAGCAACATAGGATGCATCTATGACATTGAATGTTTGTGTCGTACCTGGATCCTATCACCGTCAGACAGGTATAAACGCCGAATTCGGCAAATAAGCATGACAACTAAAGACACAAGGTTGGGTGGGATAAACTTGACACAGTTTTTTAGATTAGGGTCGCTGTTATGGTCGGTGATCACGTTAGGTGGGGATCCCTATTCGGGTACAGAAGTGACACATACTTTCGTATAGCATGATGGCCCCGTTGCACTACTTTCGTAACGCTTTTGCCTTCTGACTAACATTTCCGCCTCAGCACCTTTCATTATTGGCAGTAAAAATTGAATATCGTGTTATTGAATGTGTGGTATGAAGCTGTTCCACGGGAAGAGAAGAGATGTAGTCGATGATTGCGAGCACTGAATTCATGTTTTTGTTTCCTGCCTTTATTACACAGCTTTACCCTTCAAGCAACATTGGATGCATCTATGACATTGAAAGTTTGTGTCGTACCTGGATCCTATCACCGTCAGACAACTATAAACACCGAATTCGGCAAATAAGCATGACAAGTTAAGACACAGGGTTGGGTGAGAATAAGTTGACACTGTCTTTTAGATTAGGGTCGCTGTTATGGTCGGTGATCACGTTATGTGGGGATCCCCATTCGGGTACAGAAGTGACACATACTTTCGTATGTCATGATGGCCCCATTGCACTACTTTCCTAACGCTTTAGCCTTCTGACTAACATTTCCGCCTCAGCCCCTCTCATTATTGGCAGTAAAAATTGAATATTGTGTCACTGAATGTGTGGTATGAAGCTGCTCCTAGGGAAGAGAAGAGATGTAGTCGATGATTCGGAGTCCTGAATTCATGTCTTTGTTTCCTGCCTTCATTACACAGCTTTACCCTTCAAGCAATATTGGATGCATCTATGACATTGAATGTTTGTGTCGCACCTGGATCCTATCACCGTCAGACAGGTATAAACGCCGAATTCGGGAAATAAGCATGACAACTAAAAACACAGGGTTGGGTGGGATTAACTTGACACAGTTTTTTAGATTAGGGTCGCTGTTATGGTCGGTGATATCGTTATGTGGGGATCCCCATTCGGGTACAGAAGTGACACATACTATCGTATATCATGAAGGCCCCGTTGCACTACTTTCCTAACGCATTTGCCTTCTGACTAACATTTCCGCCTCAGCACCTCTCATTATTGGCAGTAAAAATTGAAAATTGTGTTATTGAATGTGTGGTATGAAGCTGTTCCAAGGGAGGAGAAGAGATGTAGTCGATGATTGCGAGCACTGAATTCATGTCTTTGCTTCCTGCCTTTACTACACAGCTTTCCCTTCAAGCAACATTGGATGCATCTATGACATTGAAAGTTTGTGTCGTACCTGGATCCTAACACCGTCAGACAGGTATAAACGCCGAATGCGGCAAATAAGCATGACAAGTAAAGACACAGGGTAGGGTGGGAATAACTTGACACAGTTATTTACATTAGGGTCGCTGTTATGGTCGTTGATCACGTTATGTGGGGATCCGTATTCGGGTACAGAAGTGACACATACTTTCGCATGGCATGATGGCCCCGTTGCACTACTTTCCTATCGCTTTAGCCTTCTGACTAACATTTCCGCCTCAGCCCCCCTCATTATTGGCAGTAAAAATTGAATATTGTGTTATTGAATGAGTCGTATGAAGCCGTTCCTTGGGAAGAGAAGAGATGTAGTCGATGATTGGGAGCCCTGAATTCATGTCTTTGTTTCCTGCCTTCATTACACAGCCTTACCCTTCAAGCAACATTGAATGCATCTATGACTTTGAAAGTTTGTGTCGTACCTGGATCCTATCACCGTCAGACAACTATAAACACCGAATTCGGCAAATAAGCATGACAAGTTAAGACACAGGGTTGGGTGAGAATAAGCTGACACTGTCTTTTAGATTAGGGTCGCTGTTATGGTCGGTGATCACGTTATGTGGGGATCCCCATTCGGGTACAGAAGTGACACATACTTTCGTATGTCATGATGGCCCCATTGCACTACTTTCCTAACGCTTTTGCCTTCTGACTAACATTTCCGCCTCCACCCCCCTCATTATTTGCAGTAAAAATTGAATATTGTGTTATTGAATGAGTCGTATGAAGCCGTTCCTAGGGAAGAGTAGAGATGTAGTCGATGATTGGGAGCCCTGAATTCATGTCTTTGTTTCCTGCCTCCATTACACAGCTTTACTCTTCAAGCAACATTGGATGCATCTATGACATTGAAAATTTATGTCGTACCTGGATCCTATCACCGTCAGACAGGTATAAACGCCGAATTCGGCAAATAAGCATGACAACTAAAGACACAGGGTTGGGTGGGAATAAGTTGACACAGTCTTTTAGAATAGGGTCGCTGTTATGGTCGGTGATCGCGTTATGTGGATATCCCCATTCGGGTACAGAAGTGACACATACTTTCGTATGTCATGATGGCACCGTTACACTGCTTTCCCATCGCTTTAGCCTTCTGATTAACATTTCCGCTTAAGCCCCCCTCATTATTGGCAGTAAAAATTTAATATTGTGTTATTGAATGGGTCGAATGAAGCCGTTCCTAAGGAAGAGAAGAGATGTAGTCGATGATTGGGAGTCCTGAATTCATGTCTCTGTTTCCTGCCTTCATTACACAGCCTTACCCTTCAAGCAACATTGGATGCATCTATGACATTGAAAGTTTGTGTCGTACCTGGATCCTATCACCGTCAGACATGTATAAACGCCGAATTCGGCAAATAAGCATGACAAGTGAAGACACAGGGTTGGGTGGGAAGAAGTTGACACACTCTTTTATATTAGGGTCGCTGTTATGGTCGGTGATCACGTTATGTGGGGATCCCTATTCGGTTACAGAAGTGACACATACTTTCGTATGTCATGAAGGCCCCGTTGCACTACATTTCTATCGCTATAGCCGTCTGACTAACATTTCCGCCTCAGCTAACTCTTGGTATTGGCAGTAAAAATTGAATATTGTGTTACTGAATGAGTCGTATGAAGCCGTTCCTTGGGAAGAGAAGAGATGTAGTCGATGATTGGGAGCCCTGAATTCATGTCTTTGTTTCCTGCCTTCATTACACAGCCTTACCCTTCAAGCAACATTGAATGCATCTACGACATTGAAAGTTTGTGTCGTACCTCGATCCTATCACCGTCAGACAGGTATAAACGCCGAATTCGGCACATAAGCATGACAAGTAAAGACACAGGGTTGGGTGGGAATAAGTTGACACAGTCTTTTAGATTAGGGTCGCTGTTATAGTCGGTGATCACGTTATGTGGGGATCCCTATTCGGGTACAGAAGTGACACATACTTTCGTATGTCATGATGGCACCGTTACACTGCTTTCCCATCGCTTTAGCCTTCTGATTAACATTTCCGCTTAAGCCCCCCTCATTATTGGCAGTAAAAATTGAATATTGTGTTATTGAATGAGTCGAATGAAGCCGTTCCTAGGGAAGAGAAGAGATGTAGTCGATGATTGGGAGCCCTGAATTCTTGTCTTTGTTTCCTGCCTTTATTACACAGTTTTACCCTTCAAGCAACATTGGATGCATCTATGACATCGAAAGTTTGTGTCGTACCTGGATCCTATCACCGTCAGACAAGTATAAACGCCGAATTCGGCAAATAAGCATGACAAGTAAAGACACAGGGTTGGGTGGGAATAAGTTGACACAGTCTTTTAGATTAGGGTCGCTGTTATGGTCGGTGATCACGTTATGTGGGGATCCCTATTCGGGTACAGAGGTGACACATACTTTCGTATGTCATGATGGCCCCGTTGCAGCACTTTCCTATCGCTTTAGCCTTCTGACTAACATTTCCGCCTCAGCCCCCCTCGTTATTGGCAGTAAAAATTGAATATTGTGTTATTGAATGAGTCGTATGAAGCCGTTCCTAGGGAAGAGAAGAGATGTAGTCGATGATTGAGAGTCCTGAATTCATGTCTTTGTTTCCTGCCTTTATTACATAGCTTTACCCTTCAAGCAACATTGGATGCATCTATGACATTGAAAGTTTGTGTCCTACCTGGATCCTATCACCGTCAGACAGGTATAAACGGCGAATTCGGCAAATAAGCATGACATGTGAGGACACAGGGTTGGGTGGGAAGAAGTTGACACACTCTTATAGAATAGGGTCGCTGTTATGGTCGGTGATCACGTTATGTGGGGATCCCTATTCGGGTACAGAAGTGACACATACTTTCGTATGTCATGAAGGCCCCGTTGCACTACTTTTCTATCGTTTTAGTCGTCTGACTAACATTTCCGCCTCAGCTAACCCTTGGTATTGGCAGTAAAAATTGAATATTGTGTTACTGAATGAGTCGTATGAAGCTGTTCCTTGGGAAGAGAAGAGATGTAGTTGATGATTGGGAGCCCTGAATTCATGTCTTTGTTTCCTGCCTTCATTACACAGATTTACCCTTCAAGCAACATTGGATGCATCTATGACATTGAATGTTTGTGTCGTACCTGGATCCTATCACCGTCAGACAGGTATAAACGCCGAATTCGGCAAATAAGCATGACAACTAAAGACACAGGGTTGGGTGGGATTAACTTGACACAGTTTTTTAGATTAGGGTCGCTGTTATGGTCGGTGATCACGTTATGTGGGGATCCCTATTCGGGTACAGAAGTGACACATACTTTCGTATATCATGATGGCCCCGTTGCACTACTTTCCTATCGCTTTTGCCTTCTGACTAACATTTCCGCCTCAGCACCTCTCATTATTGGCAGTAAAAATTGAATATCGTGTTATTGAATGTGTGGTATGAAGCTGCTCCCAGGGAAGAGAAGAGATGTAATCGATGATTGCGAGCACTGAATTCATGTCTTTGTTTCCTGCCTTTATTACACAGCTTTACCTTTCAAGCAACATTGGATGCATCTACGACATTGAAAGTTTGTGTCGTACCTGGATCCTAACACCGTCAGACAGGTGTAAATGCCGAATGCGGCAAATAAGCATGACAAGTAAAGACACAGGGTAGGGTGGGAATAACTTGACACAGTTATTTACATTAGGGTCGCTGTTATGGTCGTTGATCACGTTATGTGGGGATCCGTATTCGGGTACAGAAGTGACACATACTTTCGGATGTCATGAAGCCCCGTTGCACTACTTTTCTATCGGTTTAGCCGTCTGACTAACATTTCCGCCTCAGCTAACCCTTGGTATTGGCAGAAAAAATTGTATATTGTGTTACTGAATGAGTCGTATGAAGCCGTTCCTAGGGAAGAGAAGAGATGTAGTCGATGATTGGGAGTCCTGAATTCATGTCTTTGTTTCCTGCCTTCATTACACAGCTTTACCCTTCAAGCAACATTGGATGCATCTATGACATCGAAAGTTTGTGTCGTACCTGGATCCAATCACCGTCAGACACGTATAAACGCCGAATTCGGCAAATAAGCATGACAAGTAAAGACACATGGTTGGGTGGGAATAAGTTGACACAGTCTTTTAGATTAGGGTCGCTGTTATGGTCGGTGATCACGTTATGTGGGGATCCGTATTCGGGTACAGAAGTGACACATACTTTCGTATGTCATGAAGGCCCCGTTGCACTACTTTCCTATCGCTTTAGCCGTCTGACTAACATTTCCGCCTCAGCTAACCCTTTGTATTGGCAGTAAAAATTGAATATTGTGTTACTGAATGAATCGTATGAAGCCGTTCCTAGGGAAGAGAAGAGATGTAGTCGATGATTGGGAGCCCTGAATTCATGTCTTTGTTTCGTGCCTTTATTACACAGCTTTACCCTTCAAGCATCATTGGATGCATCTATGACATTGAAAGTTTGTGTCGTACCTGGATCCAATCACCGTCAGACACGTATAAACGCCGAATTCGGCAAATAAGCATGACAAGTAAAGACACAGGGTTGGGTGGGAATAAGTTGACACAGTCTTCTAGATTAGGGTCGCTGTTATGGTCGGTGATCACGTTATGTGGGGATCCCTATTCGGGTACAGAAGTGACACATACTTTCGTATGTCATGAAGGCCCCGTTGCACTACTTTTCTATCGCTTTAGCCGTCTGACTAACATTTCCGCCTCAGCTAACCCTTTGTATTGGCAGTAAAAATTGAATATTGTGTTACTGAATGAATCGTATGAAGCCGTTCCTAGGGAAGAGAAGAGATGTAGTCGATGATTGGGAGCCCTGAATTCATGACTTTGTTTCGTGCCTTTTCTACACAGCTTTACCCTTCAAGCATCATTGGATGCATCTATGACATTGAAAGTTTGTGTCGTACCTGGATCTTATCACCGTCAGAGAAGTATAAACGCCGAATTCGGCAAATAAGCATGACAAGTAAAGACACAGGGTTGGGAGGGATTAAGTTGACACCGTCTTTTAGATTAGGGTCGCTGTTATGGTCGGTGATCACGTTACGTGAGGACCCCTATTCGGGTACAGAAGTGACACATACTTTCGTATGTCATCATGGCCCCGTTGCACAACTTTCCTAACGCTTTTGCCTTCTGACTAACATTTCCGCCTCAGCCCCCCCTCATTACTGGCAGTAAAAATTGAGTATTGTGTTATTGAATGAGTCGTATGAAGCCGTTCCTAGGGAAGAGAAGAGATGTAGACGATGATTGGGAGCCCTGAATTCATGTCTTTGTTTCCTTCCCTCATTACACTGCTTTACCCTTCAACCAACATTGAAAGCATCTACGACATTGAAAGTTTGTGTCGTACCTGGATCCTATCACCGTCAGACAGGTATAAACGCCGAATACGGCACATAAGCATGACAAGTAAAGACACAGGGTTGGGTGGGAATAAGTTGACACAGTCATTTTGATTAGGGTCGCTGTTATGGTCGGTGATCACGTTATGTGGGGATCCTTATTCGGGTACAGAAGTGACACATACTTTCGTATGTCATGATGGCACCGTTGCACTGCTTTCCCATTGCTTTAGCCTTCTGATTAACATTTCCGCCTTGGCCCCCCTCATTATTGGCAGTAAAAATTGAATATTGTGTTATTGAATGAGTCGTATGAAGCCGTTCCTAGGGAAGAGAAGAGATGTAGTCGATGATTGGGAGCCCTGAATTCATGTCTTTGTTTCCTGCCTCCATTACACAGCTTTACTCTTCAAGCAACATTGGATGCATCTATGACATTGAAAGTTTGTGTCATACCTGGATCCTATCACCGTCAGACAGGTATAACCGCCGAATTCGCAAATAAGCATGACAACTAAAGACACAGGGTTGGGTGGGAATAAGTTGAAACAGTCTTTTAGATTAGGGTCGCTGTTATGTCCGGTGATCACGTTATGTGGGGATCCCCACTCGGGTACAGAAGTGACACATACTTTCGTATGTCATGATGGCCCCGTTGCACTACTTTACTAACGCTTTTGCCTTCTGACTATCATTTCCGCCTCAGCGCCCCTCATTATTGGCAGTAAAAATTGAATATTGTGCTATTGAATGAGTCGTATGAAGCCGTTCCTAGGGAAGAGAAGAGATGTAGTCGATGATTGGCAGCCGTGAATTCATGTCTTTGTTTCCTGCCTCCATTACACAGCTTTACCCTTCAAGCAACATTGGATGCATCTATGACATTGAAAGTTTGTGTCGTACCTGGATCCTATCACCGTCAGACATGTATAAACGCCGAATTCGGCAAATAAGCATGACAAGTGAAGACACAGGGTTGGGTGGGAAGAAGTTGACACACTCTTTTAGATTAGGGTCACTGTTATGGTCGGTGATCACGTTATGTGGGGATCCCTATTCGGGTGCAGAGGTGACACATACTTTCGTATGCCATGAAGGCCCCGTTGCACTACTTTTCTATCGCTTTAGCCGTCTGACTAACATTCCCGCCTCAACTAACCCTTGGTATTGGCAGTAAAAATTGAATATTGTGTTACTGAATGAGTCGTATGAAGCCGTTCCTTGGGAAGAGAAGAGATGTAGTCGATGATTGGGAGCCCTGAATTCATGTCTTTGTTTCCTGCCTTTATTACACAGCTTTACCCTTCAAGGAACATTGGATGCATCTATGACATTGAAAGTTTGTGTCGTACCTGGATCCAATCTTCGTCAGATAGGTATAAACGCCGAATTCGGCAAATAAGCATGACAAGTAAAGACACAGGGTTGGGTGGGAATAAGTTGACACAGTCTTCTAGATTAGGGTCGCTGTTATGGTCGGTGATTACGTTATGTGGGGATCCCTATTCGGGTACAGAAGTGACACATACTTTCATATGTCATGATGGCCCCGTTGCACTACTTTCCTATCGCTTTTGCCTTCTGATTAACATTTCCGCCTCCGCCCCCCTCATTATTGGCAGTAAAAATTGAATATTGTGTTATTGAATGAGTCGTATGAAGCCGTTCCTAGGGAAGAGAAGAGATGTAGTCGATGATTGGGAGCCCTGAATTCATGTCTTTGTTTCCTGCCTTTATTACACAGCTTTACCCTTCAAGCAACATTGGATGCATCTATGACATTGAAAGTTTGTGTCGTACCTGGATCCAATCTTCGTCAGATAGGTATAAACGCCGAATTCGGCAAATAAGCATGACAAGTAAAGACACAGGGTTGGGTGGGAATAAGTTGACACAGTCTTCTAGATTAGGGTCGCTGTTATGGTCGGTGATCACGTTATGTGGGGATCCGTATTCGGGTACAGAAGTGACACATACTTTCGTATGTCATGATAGCCCCGTTGCACTACTTTCCTAACGCTTTTGCCTTCTGTCTAACATTTCCGGCTCAGCCCCCCTCATTATTGGCAGTAAAAATTGAATATCGTGTTATTGAATGAGTCGTATGAAGCCGTTCCTAGGGAAGAGAAGAGATGTAGTCGATGATTGGGAGTCCTGAATTCATGTCTTTGTTTCCTGTCTTCATTACACAGCTTTACCCTTCAAGCAACATTGGATGCATCTATGACATTGAAGGTTTGTGCCGTACCTGGATCCTATCACCGTCAGACAGGTATAAACGCCGAATTTGGCAAATAAGCATGACAAGTAAAAACACAGAGTTGGGTGGGGATAAGTTGACACAGTCTTTTAGATTAGGGTCGCTGTTATGGCCGGTGATCACGTCATGTGGGGATCCGTATTCGGGTACAGAAGTGACACATACTTTCGTATGTCAAGATAGCCCCGTTGCACTACTTTCCTAACGCTTTTGCCTTCTGTCTAACATTTCCGACTCAGCCCCCCTCATTATTGGCAGTAAAAATTGAATATCGTGTTATTGAGTGAGTCGTATGAAGCCGTTCCTAGGGAAGAGAAGAGATGTAGTCGATGATTGGGAGTCCTGAATTCATGTCTTTGTTTCCTGCCTTCATTACACAGCTTTACCCTTCAAGCAACATTGGATGCATCTATGACATTGAAAGTTTGTGTCGTACCTGGATCCAATCACCGTCAGACAGGTATAAACGCCGAATTCGGCAAATAAGCATGAGAAGTAAAGACACAGGGTTGTGTAGGAATAAGTTGACACAGTCTTTTACACTCCTGGAAATTGAAATAAGAGCACCGTGAATTCATCGTCCCAGGAAGGGGAAACTTTATTGACACATTCCTGGGGTCAGATACATCACATGATCACACTGACTGAACCACAGGCACATAGACACAGGCAACAGAGCATGCACAATGCCGGCACTAGTACAGTGTATATCCACCTTTCGCAGCAATGCAGGCTGCTATTCTCCCATGGAGACGATCGTAGAGATGCTGGATGTAGTCCTGTGGAACGGCTTGCCATGCCATTTCCACCTGGCGCCTCAGTTGGATCAGCGTTCGTGCTGGACGTGCAGACGGCGTGAGACGACGCTTCATCCAGTCCCAAACATGCTCAATGGGGGACAGATCCGGAGAGCTTGCTGGCCAGGGTAGTTGACTTACACCTTCTAGAGCACGTTGGGTGGCACGGGATACATGCGGACGTGCATTGTCCTGTTGGAACAGCAAGTTCCCTTGCCGGTCTAGGAATGGTAGAACGATGGGTTCGATGACGGTTTGGATGTACCGTGCACTATTCAGTGTCCCCTCGACGATCACCAGTGGTGTACGGCCAGTGTAGGAGATCGCTCCCCACACCATGATGCCGGGTGTTGGCCCTGTGTGCCTCGGTCGTATGCAGTCCTGATTGTGGCGCTCACCTGCACGGCGCCAAACACGCATACGCCCATCATTGGCACCAAGGCAGAAGCGACTCTCATCGCTGAAGACGACACGTCTCTATTCGTCCCTCCATTCACGCCTGTCGCGACACCACTGGAGGCGGGCTGCACGATGTTGGGGCGTGAGCGGAAGACGGCCTAACGGTGAGCGGGACCGTAGCCCAGCTTCACGGAGACCGTTGCGAATGGTCCTCGCCGATACCCCAGGAGCAACAGTGTCCCTAATTTGCTGGGAAGTGGCGGTGCGGTCCCCTACGGCACTGCGTAGGATCCTACGGTCTTGGCGTGCATCCGTGCGTCGCTGCGGTCCGGTCCCAGGTCGACGGGCACGTGCACCTTCCGCCGACCACTGGCGACAACATCGATGTACTGTGGAGACCTCACGCCCCACGTGTTGAGCAATTCGGCGGTACGTCCACCCGGCCTCCCGCATGCCCACTATACGCCCTCGCTCAAAGTCCGTCAACTGCACATACGGTTCACGTCCACGCTGTCGCGGCATGCTACCAGTGTTAAAGACTGCGATGGAGCTCCGTATGCCACGGCAAACTGGCTGACACTGACGGCGGCGGTGCACAAATGCTGCGCAGCTAGCGCCATTCGACGGCCAACACCGCGGTTCCTGGAGTGTCCGCCGTGCCGTGCGTGTGATCATTGCTTGTACAGCCCTCTCGCAGTGTCCGGAGCAAGTATGGTGGGTCTGAAACACCGGTGTCAATGTGTTCTTTTTTTCCATTTCCAGGAGTGTAGATTAGGGTCGCTGTTATGGTCGGCGATCACGTTATGTGGGGATCCCTAATCGGGTACAGAAGTGACACATACTTTCGTATGTCATGAAGGCCCCGTTGCACTACTTTTCTATCGCTTCAGCCGTCTGACTAACTTTTCCGCCTCAGCTAAACCTTGGTATTGGCAGTAAAAAAGGAATATTGTGTTACTGAATGAGTCGTATGAAGCCGTTCCTAGGGAAGAGAAGAGATGTAGTCGATGATTGGGAGCCCTGAATTCATGTCTTTGTTTCGTGCCTTTATTACACAGCTTTACCCTTCAAGCAACATTGGATGCATCTATGACATTGAAAGTTTGTGTCGTACCTGGATCCAATCACCGTCAGACAGGTATAAACGCCGAATTCGGCAAATAAGCATGACAAGTAAAGACACAGGGTTGGGTGGGAATAAGTTGACACAGTCTTTTAGATTAGGTGCGCTGTTATGGTCGGTGATCACGTTATGTGGGGATCCCTACTCGGGTACAGAAGTGACACATACTTTCGTATGTCATGATGGCTCCGTTGCACTACTTTCCTAACGCTTTTGCCTTCTGACTAACATTTCCGCCTCAGCCCCCCTCATTATTGGCAGTAAAAATTGAATATTGTGTTATTGAATGAGTCGTATGATGCCGTTCCTAGGGAAGAGAAGAGATGTAGTCGATGATTGGGAGTCCTGAAATCATGTCTTTGTTTCCTTCCCTCGCTACACTGCTTTACCCTTCAAGCAACATTGAATGCATCTATGACTTTGAAAGTTTGTGTCGTACCTGGATCCTATCACCGTCAGACAGGTATAAACGCCGAATTCGGCACATAAGCATGACAAGTAAAGACACAGCGTTGGGTGGGAATAAGTTGACACAGTCTTTTAGATTAGGGTCGCTGTTATGGTCGGTGATCACGTTATGTGGGGATCCCTATTCGGGTACAGAAGTGACACATACTTTCGTATGTCATGATGGCACCGTTGCACTGCTTTCCTATCGCTTTAGCCTTCTGATTAACATTTCCGCCTCAGCCCCCCTCATTATTGGCAGTAAAAATTGAATATTGTGTTATTGAATGAGTCGTATGAAGCCGTTCCTAGGGAAGAGAAGAGATGTAGTCGATGATTGGGAGCCCTGAATTCATGTCTTTGTTTCCTGCTTTTATTACACAGCTTTACCCTTCAAGCAACATTGGATGCATCTATGACATTGAAAGTTTGTGTCGTACCTGGATCCTATCACCGTCAGACAGGTCTAAACGCCGAATTCGGCAAATAAGCATGACAAGTAAAGACACAGGGTTGGGTGGGAATAAGTTGACACAGTCTTTTAGATTAGGGTCGCTGTTATGGTCGATGATCACGTTATGTTGGGATCCCCATTCGGGTACAGAAGTGACACATACTTTCGTATGTCATGATGGCCCCGTTGCACTACTTTCCTAACGCTTTTGCCTTCTGACTAACATTTCCGCCTCAGCCCACCTCATTATTGGCAGTAAAAATTGAATATTGTGTTACTGAATGAGTCGTATGAAGCCGTTCCTATTGAAGAGATGAGATGTAGACGATGATTGGGAGCCCTGAATTCATGTCTTTGTTTCCTTCCCTCACTACAGTGCTTTACCCTTCATGCAACATTGGATGCATCTATGACATTGAAAGTTTGTGTCGTACCTGGATCCTATCACCGTCAGATAGGTATAAACGCCGAATTCGGCAAATAAGCATGACAAGTAAAGAGACAGGGTTGGGTGGGAATAACTTGACACACTTTTTTAGATTAGGGTCGCTGTTATGGTCGGTGATCAGGTTATGTGGTGATCCCTATTCGGGTACAGAAGTGACACATACTTTCGTATGTCATGATGGCCCCGTTGCACTACTGTCCTAACGCTTTAGCCTTCTGACTAACATTTCCGCCTCAGCCCCTCTCATTATTGGCAGTAAAAATTGAATATTGTGTTATTGAATGTGTGGTATGAAGCTGTTCTTACGGAAGAGAAGAGATGTAGTCGATGATTGGGAGCACTGAATTCATGTCTTTGTTTCCTGCCTTTATTACACAGCTTTACCCTTCAAGCAACATTGGATGCATCTATGACATTGGAAGTTTGTGTCGTACCTGGATCCTATCACCGACAGACAGGTATAAACGCCGAATTCGGCAAATAAGCATGACAAGTAAAGACACAGGGTTGGGTGGGAATAAGTTGACACAGTCTTTTAGATGAGGGTCGCTGTTATGGTCGGTGATCACGTTATTTGGGGATCCCTATTCGGGTACAGAAGTGACACATACTTTGGTATGTCATGATGGCACCGTTGCATTGCATTCCTAACGCTTTAGCCTTCTGATTAACATTTCCGCCTCAGTCCCCCTCATTATTGGCAGTAAAAATTGAATATTGTGTTATTGAAAGAGTCCTATGAAGCCGTTCCTATTGAAGAGATGAGATGTAGACGATGATTGGGTGCCCTGAATTCATGTCTTTGTTTCCTTCCCTCATTACACTGCTTTACCCTTCAAGCAACATTGGATGCATCTATGACATTGAAAGTTTGTGTCGTACCTGGATCCTATCACCGTCAGACAGGTATAAACGCCGAATTCGGCAAATAAGCATGACAAGTAAAGACACAGGGTTGGGTGGCAATAAGTTGACACAGTCTTTTAGATAAGGGTCGCTGTTATGGTCGGTGATCACGTTATTTGGGGATCCCTATTCGGGTACAGAAGTGACACATACTTTCGTATGTCATGATGGCACCGTTGCACTGCATTCCTAACGCTTTAGCCTTCTGATTAACATTTCCGCCTCAGCCCCCCTCATTATTGGCAGTATAAATTAAATATTGTGTTATTGAATGAGTCGTATGAAGCCGTTCCTATTGAAGAGATGAGATGTAGACGATGATTGGGAGCCCTGAATTCATGTCTTTGTTTCCTTCCCTCATTACACAGCTTTACCCTTCAAGCAACATTGGATGCATCTATGACATTGAAAGTTTGTGTCGTACCTGGATCCTATCACCGTCAGACTGGTATAAACGCCGAATTCGGCAAATAAGGATAACAAGTAAAGACACATGGTTGGGTGGCAATAAGTTGACACAGTCTTTTAGATGAGGGTCGCTGTTATGGTCGGTGATCACGTTATGTGGGGATCCCTATTCGCGTACAGAAGTGACACATACTTTCGTATGTCATGATGGCACCGTTGCACTGCATTCCTAACGCTTTAGCCTTCTGATTAACATTTCCGCCTCAGCCCCCCTCATTATTGACAGTAAAAATTGAATATTGTGTTATTGAATGAGTCGTATGAAGCTGTTCCTAGGGAAGAGAAGAGATGTAGTCGATGATTGGGAGCCCTGAATTCATGTCTTTGTTTCCTGCCTTTATTACACAGCTTTACCCTTCAAGCAACATTGGATGCATCTATGACATTGAAAGTTTGTGTCGTACCTGGATCCTATCACCGTCAGACAGGTATAAGCGCCGAATTCGGCAAATAAGCATGACAAGTACAGACACGGGGTTGGGTGGGAATAAGTTGACACAGTCTTTTAGATTAGGGTCGCTGTTATGGTCGGTGATCACGTTATGTGGGGATCCCTAGTCGGGTACAGAAGTGACACATACTTTCGTATGTCATGATGGCACCGTTGCACTGCTTTCCTATCGCTTTAGCCCTCTAATTAACATTTCCGCCTCAGCCCCCCTCATTATTGGCAGTTAAATTTGAATATTGTGTTATTGAATGAGTCGTATGAAGCCGTTCCTAGGGAAGAGAAGAGATGTAGTCGATGATTGGGAGCCCTGAATTCATGTCTTTGTTTCCTGCCTTTATTACACAGCTTTACCCTTCAAGCAACATTGGATGCATCTATGACATTGAAAGTTTGTGTCGTACCTGGATCCTATCACCGTCAGACAGGTATAAACGCCGAATTCGGCAAATAAGTATGACAAGTAAAGACACAGGGTTGGGTGGGAATAAGTTGACACAGTCTTTTAGATTAGGGTCGCTGTTATGGTCGGTGATCACGTTATGTGGGGATCCCCATTCGGGTACAGAAGTGACACATACTTTCGTATGTCATGATGGCCCCGTTGCACTACTTTCCAAACGCTTTAGCCTTCTGACTAACATTTCCGCCTCAGCCCCCCTCATTATTGGCAGTAAAAATTGAATATTGTGTTATTGAATGTGTCTTATGAAGCCATTCCTAGGGAAGAGAAGAGATGTAGTCGATGATTGGGAGCCCTGAATTCATGTCTTTGTTTCCTACCCTCATTACACAGCTTTACCTTTCAAGCAACATTGGAGGCATCTATGACATTGAAATTTTGTGTCGTACCTGGATCCTATCACCGTCAGACACGTATAAACGCCGAATTCGGCAAAGAAACATGACAAGTAAAGACACAGGATTGGGTGGGAATAACTTGACACAGTTCTTTAGATTAGGGTCGTTGTTATGGTCGGTGATCACGTTATGTGGTGATCCCTATTAGGGCACAGAAGTGACACATACTTTCGTATGTCATGATGGCCCCGTTGAACTACTTTCCTAGCGCTTTAGCCTTCTGACTAACGTTTCCGCCTCAGCCCCTCTCATTATTGGCAGTAAAAATTGAATATTGTGTTATTGAATGTGTGGCATCAAGCTGTTCCTAGGGAAGAGAAGAGATGTAGTCGATGATTGGGAGCACTGAATTCATGTCTTTGTTTCCTGCCTATATTACACAGCTTTACCCTTCAAGCAACATTGGATGCATCTATGACATTGGAAGTTTGTGTCGTACCTGGATCCTATCACCGACAGACAGGTATAAACGCCGAATTCGGCAAATAAGCATGACAAGTAAAGACACAGGGTTGGATGGGAATAAGTTGACACAGTCTTTTAGATTAGGGTCGCTGTTATGGTCGGTGATCACGTTAAGTGGGGATCCGTATTCGGGTACAGAAGTGACACATACATTCGTATGTCATGATGGCCCCGTTGCACTACTTTCCTAACGCTTTTGCCTTCTGACTAACATTTCCGCCTCAGCCCCTCTCATTATTGGCAGTAAAAATTGAATATTGTGTTATTGAATGTGTGGCATCAAGCTGTTCCTAGGGAAGAGAAGAGATGTAGTCGATGATTGGGAGCACTGAATTCATGTCTTTGTTTCCTGCCTTTATTACACAGCTTTACCCTTCAAGCAACATTGGATGCATCTATGACATTGGAAGTTTGTGTCGTACCTGGATCCTATCACCGACAGACAGGTATAAACGCCGAATTCGGCAAATAAGCATGACAAGTAAAGACACAGAGTTGGGTGGGAATAAGTTGACACAGTCTTTTAGATGAGGGTCGCTGTTATGGTCGGTGATCACGTTATTTGGGGATCCCTATTCGGGTACAGAAGTGACACATACTTTCGTATGTCATGATGGCACCGTTGCACTGCATTCCTAACGCTTTAGCCTTCTGATTAACATTTCCGCCTCAGTCCCAGTCATTATTGGCAGTAAAAATTGAATCTTGTGTTATTGAATGAGTCGTATGAAGCCGTTCCTATTGAAGAGATGAGATATAGACGATGATTGGGAGCCCTGAATTCATGTCTTTTGTTTCCTTCCCTCATTACACTGCTTTACCCTTCAAGCAACATTGGATGCATCTATGACATTGAAAGTTTGTGTCGTACCTGGATCCCATCACCGTCAGACAGGTATAAACGCCGAAATCGGCACATAAGCATGACAAGTAAAGACACAGGGTTCGGTGGGAATAACAGTCTTTTAGATTAGGGTCGCTGTTATGGTCGGTGATCACGTTATGTGGGGATCCGTATTCGGGTACAGATGTGACACATACTTTCGTATGTCATGATGACACCGTTGCACTGCTTTCCTATCGCTTTAGCCTTCTGATTAACATTTCCGCCTCAGCCCATCTCATTATTGGCAGTAAAAATTGAATATTGTGTTATTGAATGAGTCGTATGAAGCCGTTCCTAGGGAAGAGAAGAGATGTAGTCGATGATTGGGAGCCCTGAATTCATGTCTTTGTTTCCTGCCTTTATTACACAGCTTTACCCTTCAAGCACCATTGGATGCATCTATGACATTGAAAGTCTGTGTCGTACCTGGATCCTATCACCGTCAGACAGGTATAAACGCCGAATTCGGCAAATAAGCATGACAAGTACAGACACAGGGTTGGGTGGGAATAAGTTGACACAGTCTTTTAGATTAGGGTCGCTGTTATGGTCGGTGATCACGTTATGTGGGGATCCCTAGTCGGGTACAGAAGTGACATATACTTTCGTATGTCATGATGGCACCGTTGCACTGCTTTCCTATCGCTTTAGCCCTCTAATTAACATTTCCGCCTCAGCCCCCCTCATTATTGGCAGTTAAATTTGAATATTGTGTTATTGAATGAGTCGTATGAAGCCGTTCCTAGGGAAGAGAAGAGATGTAGTCGATGATTGGGAGCCCTGAATTCCTGTCTTTGTTTCCTGCCTTTATTACACAGCTTTACCCTTCAAGCAACATTGGATGCATCTATGACATTGAAAGTTTGTGTCGTACCTGGATCCTATCACCGTCAGACAGGTATAAACGCCGAATTCGGCAAATAAGTATGACAAGTAAAGACACAGGGTTGGGTGGCAAGAAGTTGACACAGTCTTTTAGATGAGGGTCGCTGTTATGGTCGGTGATCACGTTATGTGGGGATCCCTATTCGGGTACAGTAGTGACACATACTTTCGTATGTCATGATGGCACCGTTGCACTGCATTCCTAACGCTTTAGCCTTCTGATTAACATTTCCGCCTCAGCCCCCCTCATTATTGGCAGTAAAAATTGAATATTGTGTTATTGAATGAGTCGTATGAAGCCGTTTCTATTGAAGAGAAGAGAAGTAGACGATGATTGGGAGCCCTGAATTCATGTCTTTGTTTCCTTCCCTCATTACACTGCTTTACCCTTCAAGCAACATTGAATGCATCTATGACATTGAATGTTTGTGTCGTACCTGGATCCCATCACCGTCAGACAGGTATAAACGCCGAATTCGGCACATAAGCATGACAAGTAAAGACACAGGGTTCGGTGGGAATAACAGTCTTTTAGATTAGGGTCGCTGTTATGGTCGGTGATCACGTTATGTGGGGATCCGTATTCGGGTACAGATGTGACACATACTTTCGTATGTCATGATGACACCGTTGCACTGCTTTCCTATCGCTTTAGCCTTCTGATTAACATTTCCGCCTCAGCCCATCTCATTATTGGCAGTAAAAATTGAATATTGTGTTATTGAATGAGTCGTATGAAGCCGTTCCTAGGGAAGAGAAGAGATGTAGTCGATGATTGGGAGCCCTGAATTCATGTCTTTTTTTCCTGCCTTTATTGCACAGCTTTACCCTTCAAGCACCATTGGATGCATCTATGACATTGAAAGTCTGTGTCGTACCTGGATCCTATCACCGTCAGACAGGTATAAACGCCGAATTCGGCAAATAAGCATGACAAGTACAGACACAGGGTTGGGTGGGAATAAGTTGACACAGTCTTTTAGATTAGGGTCGCTGTTATGGTCGGTGATCACGTTATGTGGGGATCCCCATTCGGGTACAGAAGTGACACATACTTTCGTATGTCATGATGGCCCCGTTGCACTACTTTCCTAACGCTTTAGCCTTCTGACTAACATTTCCGCCTCAGCCCCCCTCATTATTGGCAGTAAAAATTGAATATTGTGTTATTGAATGTGTCTTATGAAGCCAATCCTAGGGAAGAGAAGAGATGTAGTCGATGATTGGGAGCCCTGAATTCATGTCTTTGTTTCCTTCCCTCATTACACTGCTTTACCCTTCAAGCAACATTGAATGCATCTATGACATTGAAAGTTTGTGTCGTACCTGGATCCTATCACCGTCAGACAGGTATAAACGCCGAATTCGGCAAATAAGCATGACAAGTAAAGACACAGGGTTGGGTGGGAATAACTTGACACAGTTTTTTAGATTAGGGTCGCTGTTATGGTCGGTGATCACATTATGTGGTGATCCCTATTAGGGTACAGAACTGATACATACACTCCTGGAAATGGAAAAAAAAACACATTGACACCGGTGTGTCGGACCCACCGTACTTGCTCTGGACACTGCGAGAGGGCTGTACAAGCAATGATCACACTCACGGCACAGCGGACACACCAGGAACGGCGGTGTTGGCCGTCGAATGGCGCTAGCTGCGCAGCATTTGTGCACCGCCGCCGTCAGTGTCAGCCAGTTTGCCGTGGCATACGGAGCTCCATCGCAGTCTTTAACACTGGTAGCATGCCGCGACAGCGTGGACGTGAACCGTATGTGCAGTTGACGGACTTTGAGCGAGGGCGTATAGTGGGCATGCGGGAGGCCGGGTGGACGTACCGCCGAATTGCTCAACACGTGGGGCGTGAGGTCTCCACAGTACATCGATGTTGTCGCCAGTGGTCGGCGGAAGGTGCACGTGCCCGTCGACCTGGGACCGGACCGCAGCGACGCACGGATGCACGCCAAGACCGTAGGATCCTACGCAGTGCCGTAGGGGACCGCACCGCCACTTCCCAGCAAATTAGGGACACTGTTGCTCCTGGGGTATCGGCGAGGACCATTCGCAACGGTCTCCGTGAAGCTGGGCTATGGTCCCGCACACCGTTAGGCCGTCTTCCGCTCACGCCCCAACATCGTGCAGCCCGCCTCCAGTGGTGTCGCGACAGGCGTGAATGGAGGGACGAATGGAGACGTGTCGTCTTCAGCGATGAGAGTCGCTTCTGCCTTGGTGCCAATGATGGGCGTATGCGTGTTTGGCGCCGTGCAGGTGAGCGCCATAATCAGGACTGCATACGACCGAGGCACACAGGGCCAACACCCGGCATCATGGTGTGGGGAGCGATCTCCTACACTGGCCGTACACCACTGGTGATCGTCGAGGGGATACTGAATAGTGCACGGTACATCCAAACCGTCATCGAACCCATCGTTCTACCATTCCTAGACCGGCAAGGGAACTCGCTGTTCCAACAGGACAATGCACGTCCGCATGTATCCCGTGCCACCCAACGTGCTCTAGAAGGTGTAAGTCAACTACCCTGGCCAGCAAGATCTCCGGATCTGTCCCCCATTGAGCATGTTTGGGACTGGATGAAGCGTCGTCTCACGCGGTCTGCACGTCCAGCACGAACGCTGGTCCAACTGAGGCGCCAGGTGGAAATGGCATGGCAAGCCGTTCCACAGGACTACATCCAGCATCACTACGATCGTCTCCATGGGAGAATAGCAGCCTGCATTGCTGCGAAAGGTGGCTATACACTGTACTAGTGCCGACATTGTGCATGCTCTGTTGCCTGTGTCTATGTGCCTGTGGTTCTGTCAGTGTGATCATGTGATGTATCTGACCCCAGGAATGTGTCAATAAAGTTTCCCCTTCCTGGGACAATGAATTCACGATGTTCTTATTTCAATTTCCAGGAGTGTACTTTCGTATGTCATGATGGCCCCGTTGCACTACTACTCTAACGCTTTAGCTTTCTGACTAACATTTCCGCCTGAGCCCCACTCATTATTGGCAGTAAAAATTGAATATTGTGTTACTGAATGAGTCGTATGAAGCCGTTCCTAGGGAAGGGAAGAGATGTAGACGATGATTGGGAGCCCTGAATTAATGTCTTTGTTTCCTTCCCTCATTACACTGCTTTACCCTTCAAGCAACATTGAATGCATCTATGACATTGAAAGTTTGTGTCGTACCTGGATCCTATCACCGTCAGACAGGTATAAACGCCCAATTCGGTACATAAGCATGACAAGTAAAGACACAGGGTTGGGTGGGAATAAGTTGACACAGTCTTTTAGATTAGGGTCGCTGTTATGGTCGGTGATCACGTTATGTGGGGATCCCTATTCGGGTACAGAAGTGACACATACTTTCGTATGTCATGATGGCCCCGTAGCACTACTTTCCTAACGCTTTTGCCTTCTGACTAACATTTCCGCCTCAGCCCACCTCATTATAGGCAGTAAAAATTGAATATTGTGTTACTGAATGAGTCGTATGAAGCCGTTCCTATTGAAGAGAAGGGATGTAGTCGATGATTGGGAGTCCTGAATTGATGTCTTTGTTTCCTGCCTTCGTTACACAGCTTTACCCTTCAAGCAACATTGGATGCATCTATGACATTGAAAGTTTGTGTCGTACCTGGATCCTATCACCGTCAGACAGGTATAAACGCCGAATTCGGCAAATAAACATGACAAGTAAAGACACAGGGTTGGGTGGGAATAACTTGACACACTTTTTTAGATTAGGGTCGCTGTTATGGTCGGTGATCACGTTATGTGGTGATCCCTATTCGGGTACAGAAGTGACACGTACTTTCGTATGTCATGATGGCCCCGTTGCACTACTGTCCTAACGCTTTAGCCTTCTGACTAACATTTCCGCCTCAGCCCCTCTCATTATTGGCAGTAAAAATTGAATATTGTGTTATTGAATGTGTGGTATGAAGCTGTTCTTACGGAAGAGAAGAGATGTAGTCGATGATTGGGAGCACTGAATTCATGTCTTTGTTTCCTGCCTTTATTACACAGCTTTACCCTTCAAGCAACATTGGATGCATTTATGACATTGGAAGTTTGTGTCGTACCTGGATCCTATCACCGACAGACAGGTATAAACGCCGAATTCGGCAAATAAGCATGACAAGTAAAGACACAGGGTTGGGTGGGAATAAGTTGACACAGTCTTTTAGATGAGGGTCGCTGTTATGGTCGGTGATCACGTTATTTGGGGATCCCTATTCGGGTACAGAAGTGACACATACTTTCGTATGTCATGATGGCACCGTTGCATTGCATTCCTAACGCTTTAGCCTTCTGATTAACATTTCCGCCTCAGTCCCCCTCATTATTGGCAGTAAAAATTGAATATTGTGTTATTGAATGAGTCCTATGAAGCCGTTCCTATTGAAGAGATGAGATGTAGACGATGATTGGGTGCCCTGAATTCATGTCTTTGTTTCCTTCCCTCATTACACAGCTTTACCCTTCAAGCAACGTTGGATGCATCTATGACATTGAAAGTTTGTGTCGTACCTGGATCCTATCACCGTCACACAGGTATAAACGCCGAATTCGGCAAATAAGGATAACAAGTAAAGACACATGGTTGGGTGGCAATAAGTTGACACAGTCTTTTAGATGAGGGTCGCTGTTATGGTCGGTGATCACGTTATGTGGGGATCCCTATTCGGGTACAGAAGTGACACATACTTTCGTATGTCATGATGGCACCGTTGCACTGCATTCCTAACGCTTTAGCCTTCTGATTAACATTTCCGCCTCAGCCCCCCTCAATATTGACAGTAAAAATTGAATATTGTGTTATTGAATGAGTCTTATGAAGCTGTTCCTAGGGAAGAGAAGAGATGTAGTCGATGATTGGGAGCCCTGAATTCATGTCTTTGTTTCCTGCCTTTATTACACAGCTTTACCCTTCAAGCAACATTGGATGCATCTATGACATTGAAAGTTTGTGTCGTACCTGGATCCTATCACCGTCAGACAGGTATAAACGCCGAATTCGGCAAATAAGCACGACAAGTACAGACACAGGGTTGGGTGGGAATAAGTTGACACAGTCTTTTAGATTAGGGTCGCTGTTATGGTCGGTGATCACGTTATGTGGGGATCCCTAGTCGGGTACAGAAGTGACACATAGTTTCGTATGTCATGATGGCACCGTTGCACTGCTTTCCTATCGCTTTAGCCCTCTAATTAACATTTCCGCCTCAGCCCCCCTCATTATTGGCAGTTAAATTTGAATATTGTGTTATTGAATGAGTCGTATGAAGCCGTTCCTAGGGAAGAGAAGAGATGTAGTCGATGATTGGGAGCCCTGAATTCATGTCTTTGTTTCCTGCCTTTATTACACAGCTTTACCCTTCAAGCAACATTGGATGCATCTATGACATTGAAAGTTTGTGTCGTACCTGGATCCTATCACCGTCACACAGGTATAAACGCCGAATTCGGCAAATAAGTATGACAAGTAAAGACACAGGGTTGGGTGGGAATAAGTTGACACAGTCTTTTAGATTAGGGTCGCTGTTATGGTCGGTGATCACGTTATGTGGGGATCCCTATTCGGGTACAGAAGTGACACATACTTTCGTATGTCATGATGGCACCGTTGCACTGCATTCCTAACGCTTTAGCCTTCTGATTAACATTTCCGCCTCAGCCCCCCTCATTATTGACAGTAAAAATTGAATATTGTGTTATTGAATGAGTCGTATGAAGCTGTTCCTAGGGAAGAGAAGAGATGTAGTCGATGATTGGGAGCCCTGAATTCATGTCTTTGTTTCCTGCCTTTATTACACAGCTTTACCCTTCAAGCAACATTGGATGCATCTATGACATTGAAAGTTTGTGTCGTACCTGGATCCTATCACCGTCAGACAGGTATAAACGCCGAATTCGGCAAATAAGCACGACAAGTACAGACACAGGGTTGGGTGGGAATAAGTTGACACAGTCTTTTAGATTAGGGTCGCTGTTATGGTCGGTGATCACGTTATGTGGGGATCCCTAGTCGGGTACAGAAGTGACACATAGTTTCGTATGTCATGATGGCACCGTTGCACTGCTTTCCTATCGCTTTAGCCCTCTAATTAACATTTCCGCCTCAGCCCCCCTCATTATTGGCAGTTAAATTTGAATATTGTGTTATTGAATGAGTCGTATGAAGCCGTTCCTAGGGAAGAGACGAGATGTAGTCGATGATTGGGAGCCCTGAATTCATGTCTTTGTTTCCTGCCTTTATTACACAGCTTTACCCTTCAAGCAACATTGGATGCATCTATGACATTGAAAGTTTGTGTCGTACCTGGATCCTATCACCATCAGACAGGTATAAACTCCGAATTCGGCAAATAAGTATGACAAGTAAAGACACAGGGTTGGGTGGGAATAAGTTGACACAGTCTTTTAGATTAGGGTCGCTGTTATGGTCGGTGATCACGTTATGTGGGGATCCCCATTCGGGTACAGAAGTGACACATACTTTCGTATGTCATGATGGCCCCGTTGCACTACTTTCCAAACGCTTTAGCCTTCTGACTAACATTTCCGCCTCAGCCCCCCTCATTATTGGCAGTAAAAATTGAATATTGTGTTATTGAATGTGTCTTATGAAGCCATTCCTAGGGAAGAGAAGAGATGTAGTCGATGATTGGGAGCCCTGAATTCGTGTCTTTGTTTCCTTCCCTCATTACACTGCTTTACCCTTCAAGCAACATTGAATGCATCTATGACATTGAAAGTTTGTGTCGTACCTGGATCCTATCACCGTCAGACAGGTATAAACGCCGAATTCGCCAAATAAGCATGACAAGTAAAGACACAGGGTTGGGTGGGAATAACTTGACACAGTTTTTTAGATTAGGGTCGCTGTTATGGTCGGTGATCACGTTATGTGGTGATCCGTATTCGGGTACAGTAGTGACACATACTTTCGTATGTCATGATGGCCCCGTTGCACTACTTTCCTAACCCTTTAGCCTTCTGACTAACGTTTCCGCCTCAGCCCCTCTCATTATTGGCAGTAAAAATTGAATATTGTGTTATTGAATGTGTGGCATCAAGCGGTTCCTAGGGAAGAGAAGAGATGTGGTCGATGATTGGGAGCCCTGAATTCATGTCTTTGGTTCCTACCTTCATTACACAGCTTTACCCTTCAAGCAACATTGGATGCATCTATGTCATTGCAAGTTTGTGTCGTACCTGGATCCTATCACCGTCAGACACGTATAAACGCCGAATTCGGCAAATAAGCATGACAAGTAAAGACACAGGGTTGGGTGGCAAGAAGTTGACACAGTCTTTTACATGAGGGTCGCTGTTATGGTCGGTGATCACGTTATGTGGGGATCCCTATTCGGGTACAGAAGTGACACATACTTTCGTATGTCATGATGGCACCGTTGCGCTGCATTCCTAACGCTTTAGCCTTCTGATTAACATTTCCGCCTCAGCCCCCCTCATTATTGGCAGTAAAAATTGAATCTTGTGTTATTGAATGAGTCGTATGAAGCCGTTCCTATTGAAGAGATGAGATATAGACGATGATTGGGAGCCCTGAATTCATGTCTTTGTTTCCTTCCCTCATTACACTGCTTTACCCTTCAAGCAACATTGGATGCATCTATGACATTGAAAGTTTGTGTCGTACCTGGATCCTATCACCGTCAGACAGGTATAAACGCCGAATTCGGCAAATAAGCATGACAAGTAAAGACACAGGGTTGGGTGGCAAGAAGTTGACACAGTCTTTTAGATGAGGGTCGCTGTTATGGTCGGTGATCACGTTATGTGGGGATCCCTATTCGGGTACAGAAGTGACACATACTTTCGTATGTCATGATGGCACCGTTGCGCTGCATTCCTAACGCTTTAGCCTTCTGATTAACATTTCCGCCTCAGCCCCCCTCATTATTGGCAGTAAAAATTGAATATTGTGTTATTGAATGAGTCGTATGAAGCCGTTTCTATTGAAGAGAAGAGAAGTAGACGATGATTGGGAGCCCTGAATTCATGTCTTTGTTTCCTTCCCTCATTACACTGCTTTACCCTTCAAGCAACATTGAATGCATCTATGACATTGAAATTTTGTGTCGTACCTTGATCCTATCACCGTCAGACACGTATAAACGCCGAATTCGGCAAATAAGCATGACAAGTAAAGACACAGGGTTGGGTGGGAATAACTAGACACAGTTCTTTAGATTAGGGTCGCTGTTATGGTCGGTGATCACGTTATGTGGTGATCCCTATTAGGGCACAGAAGTGACTTATACTTTCGTATGTCATGATGGCCCCGTTGTACTACTTTCCTAACGCTTTAGCCTTCTGACTAACATTTCTGCCTCAGCCCCTCTCATTATTGGCAGTAAAAATTGAATATTGTGTTATTGAATGAGTCGTATGAAGCCGTTCCTAGGGAAGAGAAGAGATGTAGACGATGATTGGGAGCCCTGAATTCATGTCTTTGTTTCCTGCCTTTATTACACAGCTTTACACTTCAAGCAACATTGGATGCATCTATGACATTGAAAGTTGGTGTCGTACCTGGATCCTATCACCGTCAGACAGGTATAAACGCCGAATTCGGCAAATAAGCATGACAAGTAAAGACACAGGGTTGGGTGGGAATAAGTTGACACAGTCTTTTAGATTAGGGTCGCTGTTATGGTCGGTGATCACGTTATGTTGGGATCCCCATTCGGGTACAGAAGTGACACATACTTTCGTATGTCATGATGGCCCCGTTGCACTACTTTCCTAACGCTTTAGCCTTCTGACTAACATTTCCGCCTCAGGCCCCCTCATTATTGGCAGTAAATATTGAATATTGTGCTATTGAAAGTGTCTTATGAAGCCATTCCTAGGGAAGAGAAGAGATGTAGTCGATGATTGGGAGCCCTGAATTCATGTCTTTGGTTCCTACCTTCATTACACAGCTTTACCCTTCAAGCAACATTGGATGCATCTATGTCATTGCAAGTTTGTGTCGTACCTGGATCCTATCACCGTCAGACACGTATAAACGCCGAATTCGGCAAATAAGCATGACAAGTAAAGACACAGGGTTGGGTGGGAATAACTTGACACAGTTCTTTAGATTAGGGTCGCTGTTATGGTCGGTGATCACATTATGTGGTGATCCCTATTAGGGTACAGAACTGATACATACACTCCTGGAAATGGAAAAAAAAACACATTGACACCGGTGTGTCGGACCCACCGTACTTGCTCTGGACACTGCGAGAGGGCTGTACAAGCAATGATCACACTCACGGCACAGCGGACACACCAGGAACGGCGGTGTTGGCCGTCGAATGGCGCTAGCTGCGCAGCATTTGTGCACCGCCGCCGTCAGTGTCAGCCAGTTTGCCGTGGCATACGGAGCTCCATCGCAGTCTTTAACACTGGTAGCATGCCGCGACAGCGTGGACGTGAACCGTATGTGCAGTTGACGGACTTTGAGCGAGGGCGTATAGTGGGCATGCGGGAGGCCGGGTGGACGTACCGCCGAATTGCTCAACACGTGGGGCGTGAGGTCTCCACAGTACATCGATGTTGTCGCCAGTGGTCGGCGGAAGGTGCACGTGCCCGTCGACCTGGGACCGGACCGCAGCGACGCACGGATGCACGCCAAGACCGTAGGATCCTACGCAGTGCCGTAGGGGACCGCACCGCCACTTCCCAGCAAATTAGGGACACTGTTGCTCCTGGGGTATCGGCGAGGACCATTCGCAACGGTCTCCGTGAAGCTGGGCTACGGTCCCGCACACCGTTAGGCCGTCTTCCGCTCACGCCCCAACATCGTGCAGCCCGCCTCCAGTGGTGTCGCGACAGGCGTGAATGGAGGGACGAATGGAGACGTGTCGTCTTCAGCGATGAGAGTCGCTTCTGCCTTGGTGCCAATGATGGTCGTATGCGTGTTTGGCGCCGTGCAGGTGAGCGCCATAATCAGGACTGCATACGACCGAGGCACACAGGGCCAACACCCGGCATCATGGTGTGGGGAGCGATCTCCTACACTGGCCGTACACCACTGGTGATCGTCGAGGGGATACTGAATAGTGCACGGTACATCCAAACCGTCATCGAACCCATCGTTCTACCATTCCTAGACCGGCAAGGGAACTCGCTGTTCCAACAGGACAATGCACGTCCGCATGTATCCCGTGCCACCCAACGTGCTCTAGAAGGTGTAAGTCAACTACCCTGGCCAGCAAGATCTCCGGATCTGTCCCCCATTGAGCATGTTTGGGACTGGATGAAGCGTCGTCTCACGCGGTCTGCACGTCCAGCACGAACGCTGGTCCAACTGAGGCGCCAGGTGGAAATGGCATGGCAAGCCGTTCCACAGGACTACATCCAGCATCACTACGATCGTCTGCATGGGAGAATAGCAGCCTGCATTGCTGCGAAAGGTGGATATACACTGTACTAGTGCCGACATTGTGCATGCTCTGTTGCCTGTGTCTATGTGCCTGTGGTTCTGTCAGTGTGATCATGTGATGTATCTGACCCCAGGAATGTGTCAATAAAGTTTCCCCTTCCTGGGACAATGAATTCACGATGTTCTTATTTCAATTACCAGGAGTGTACTTTCGTATGTCATGATGGCCCCGTTGCACTACTTTCCTAACGCTTTAGCTTTCTGACTAACATTTCCGCCTGAGCCCCTCTCATTATTGGCAGTAAAAATTGAATATTGTGTTACTGAATGAGTCGTATGAAGCCGTTCCTAGGGAAGGGAAGAGATGTAGACGATGATTGGGAGCCCTGAATTAATGTCTTTGTTTCCTTCCCTCATTACACTGCTTTACCCTTCAAGCAACATTGAATGCATCTATGACATTGAAAGTTTGTGTCGTACCTGGATCCTATCACCGTCAGACAGGTATAAACGCCCAATTCGGTACATAAGCATGACAAGTAAAGACACAGGGTTGGGTGGGAATAAGTTGACACAGTCTTTTAGATTAGGGTCGCTGTTATGGTCGGTGATCACAATATGTGGGGATCCCTACTCGGGTACAGAAGTGACACATACTTTCGTATGTCATGATGGCCCCGTAGCACTACTTTCCTAACGCTTTTGCCTTCTGACTAACATTTCCGCCTCAGCCCACCTCATTATTGGCAGTAAAAATTGAATATTGTGTTACTGAATGAGTCGTATGAAGCCGTTCCTATTGAAGAGAAGGGATGTAGTCGATGATTGGGAGTCCTGAATTCATGTCTTTGTTTCCTGCCTTCGTTACACAGCTTTACCCTTCAAGCAACATTGGATGCATCTATGACATTGAAAGTTTGTGTCGTACCTGGATCCTATCACCGTCAGACAGGTATAAACGCCGAATTCGGCAAATAAACATGACAAGTAAAGACACAGGGTTGGGTGGGAATAACTTGACACACTTTTTTAGATTAGGGTCGCTGTTATGGTCGGTGATCACGTTATGTGGTGATCCCTATTCGGGTACAGAAGTGACACGTACTTTCGTATGTCATGATGGCCCCGTTGCACTACTGTCCTAACGCTTTAGCCTTCTGACTAACATTTCCGCCTCAGCCCCTCTCATTATTGGCAGTAAAAATTGAATATTGTGTTATTGAATGTGTGGTATGAAGCTGTTCTTACGGAAGAGAAGAGATGTAGTCGATGATTGGGAGCACTGAATTCATGTCTTTGTTTCCTGCCTTTATTACACAGCTTTACCCTTCAAGCAACATTGGATGCATCTATGACATTGGAAGTTTGTGTCGTACCTGGATCGTATCACCGACAGACAGGTATAAACGCCGAATTCGGCAAATAAGCATGACAAGTAAAGACACAGGGTTGGGTGGGAATAAGTTGACACAGTCTTTTAGATGAGGGTCGCTGTTATGGTCGGTGATCACGTTATTTGGGGATCCCTATTCGGGTACAGAAGTGACACATACTTTCGTATGTCATGATGGCACCGTTGCATTGCATTCCTAACGCTTTAGCCTTCTGATTAACATTTCCGCCTCAGTCCCCCTCATTATTGGCAGTAAAAATTGAATATTGTGTTATTGAATGAGTCCTATGAAGCCGTTCCTATTGAAGAGATGAGATGTAGACGATGATTGGGTGCCCTGAATTCATGTCTTTGTTTCCTTCCCTCATTACACAGCTTTACCCTTCAAGCAACATTGGATGCATCTATGACATTGAAAGTTTGTGTCGTACCTGGATCCTATCACCGTCAGACAGGTATAAACGCCGAATTCGGCAAATAAGGATAACAAGTAAAGACACATGGTTGGGTGGGAATAAGTTGACACAGTCTTTTAGATGAGGGTCGCTGTTATGGTCGGTGATCACGTTATGTGGGGATCCCTATTCGGGTACAGAAGTGACACATACTTTCGTATGTCATGATGGCACCGTTGCACTGCATTCCTAACGCTTTAGCCTTCTGATTAACATTTCCGCCTCAGCCCCCCTCATTATTGACAGTAAAAATTGAATATTGTGTTATTGAATGAGTCGTATGAAGCTGTTCCTAGGGAAGAGAAGAGATGTAGTCGATGATTGGGAGCCCTGAATTCATGTCTTTGTTTCCTGCCTTTATTACACAGCTTTACCCTTCAAGCAACATTGGATGCATCTATGACATTGAAAGTTTGTGTCGTACCTGGATCCTATCACCGTCAGACAGGTATAAACGCCGAATTCGGCAAATAAGCACGACAAGTACAGACACAGGGTTGGGTGGGAATAAGTTGACACAGTCTTTTAGATTAGGGTCGCTGTTATGGTCGGTGATCACGTTATGTGGGGATCCCTAGTCGGGTACAGAAGTGACACATAGTTTCGTATGTCATGATGGCACCGTTGCACTGCTTTCGTATCGCTTTAGCCCTCTAATTAACATTTCCGCCTCAGCCCCCCTCATTATTGGCAGTTAAATTTGAATATTGTGTTATTGAATGAGTCGTATGAAGCCGTTCCTAAGGAAGAGAAGAGATGTAGTCGATGATTGGGAGCCCTGAATTCATGTCTTTGTTTCCTGCCTTTATTACACAGCTTTACCCTTCAAGCAACATTGGATGCATCTATGACATTGAAAGTTTGTGTCGTACCTGGATCCTATCACCGTCAGACAGGTATAAACGCCGAATTCGGCAAATAAGTATGACAAGTAAAGACACAGGGTTGGGTGGGAATAAGTTGACACAGTCTTGTAGATTAGGGTCGCTGTTATGGTCGGTGATCATGTTATGTGGGGATCCCCATTCGGGTACAGAAGTGACACATACTTTCGTATGTCATGATGGCCCCGTTGCACTACTTTCCAAACGCTTTAGCCTTCTGACTAACATTTCCGCCTCAGCCCCCCTCATTATTGGCAGTAAAAATTGAATATTGTGTTATTGAATGTGTCTTATGAAGCCATTCCTAGGGAAGAGAAGAGATGTAGTCGATGATTGGGAGCCCTGAATTCGTGTCTTTGTTTCCTTCCCTCATTACACTGCTTTACCCTTCAAGCAACATTGAATGCATCTATGACATTGAAAGTTTGTGTCGTACCTGGATCCTATCACCGTCAGACAAGTATAAACGCCGAATTCGGCCAATAAGCATGACAAGTAAAGACACAGGGTTGGGTGGGAATAACTTGACACAGTTTTTTAGATTAGGGTCGCTGTTATGGTCGGTGATCACGTTATGTGGTGATCCGTATTCGGGTACAGTAGTGACACATACTTTCGTATGTCATGATGGCCCCGTTGCACTACTTTCCTAACCCTTTAGCCTTCTCACTAACGTTTCCGCCTCAGCCCCCCTCATTATTGGCAGTAAAAATTGAATATTGTGTTATTGAATGTGTGGCATCAAGCTGTTCCTAGGGAAGAGAAGAGATGTAGTCGATGATTGGGAGCACTGAATTCATGTCTTTGTTTCCTGCCTTTATTACACAGCTTTACCCTTCAAGCAACATTGGATGCATCTATGACATTGGAAGTTTGTGTCGTACCTGGATCCTATCACCGACAGACAGGTATAAACGCCGAATTCGGCAAATAAGCATGACAAGTAAAGACACAGGGTTGGGTGGGAATAAGTTGACACAGTCTTTTAGATTAGGGTCGCTGTTATGGTCGGTGATCACGTTAAGTGGGGATCCGTATTCGGGTACAGAAGTGACACATACATTCGTATGTCATGATGGCCCCGTTGCACTACTTTCCTAACGCTTTTGCCTTCTGACTAACATTTCCGCCTCAGTCCCCCTCATTATTGGCAGTAAAAATTGAATATTGTGTTATTGAATGCGTCGTATGAAGCCGTTCCTAGGGAAGAGAAGAGATGTAGTCGATGATTGGGAGCCCTGAATTCATGTCTTTGTTTCCTGCCTTTATTACACAGCTTTACCCTTCAAGCAACATTGGATGCATCTATGACATTGAAAGTCTGTGTCGTACCTGGATCCTATCACCGTCACACAGGTATAAACGCCGAATTTGGCAAATAAGCATGACAAGTAAAGACACAGAGTTGGGTGGGAATAAGTTGACACAGTCTTTTAGATGAGGGTCGCTGTTATGGTCGGTGATCACGTTATTTGGGGATCCCTATTCGGGTACAGAAGTGACACATACTTTCGTATGTCATGATGGCACCGTTGCACTGCATTCCTAACGCTTTAGCCTTCTGATTAACATTTCCGCCTCAGTCCCCCTCATTATTGGCAGTAAAAATTGAATCTTGTGTTATTGAATGAGTCGTATGAAGCCGTTCCTATTGAAGAGATGAGATATAGACGATGATTGGGAGCCCTGAATTCATGTCTTTGTTTCCTTCCCTCATTACACTGCTTTACCCTTCAAGCAACATTGGATGCATCTATGACATTGAAAGTTTGTGTCGTACCTGGATCCTATCACCGTCAGACAGGTATAAACGCCGAATTCGGCAAATAAGCATGACAAGTAAAGACACAGGGTTGGGTGGCAAGAAGTTGACACAGTCTTTTAGATGAGGGTCGCTGTTATGGTCGGTGATCGCGTTATGTGGGGATCCCTATTCGGGTACAGAAGTGACACATACTTTCGTATGTCATGATGGCACCGTTGCACTGCATTCCTAACGCTTTAGCCTTCTGATTAACATTTCCGCCTCAGCCCCCCTCATTATTGGCAGTAAAAATTGAATATTGTGTCATTGAATGAGTCGTATGAAGCCGTTTCTATTGAAGAGAAGAGAAGTAGACGATGATTGGGAGCCCTGAATTCATGTCTTTGTTTCCTTCCCTCATTACACTGCTTTACCCTTCAAGCAACATTGAATGCATCTATGACATTGAAAGTTTGTGTCGTACCTGGATCCCATCACCGTCAGACAGGTATAAACGCCGAATTCGGCACATAAGCATGACAAGTAAAGACACAGGGTTCGGTGGGAATAACAGTCTTTTAGATTAGGGTCGCTGTTATGGTCGGTGATCACGTTATGTGGGGATCCGTATTCGGGTACAGATGTGACACATACTTTCGTATGTCATGATGACACCGTTGCACTGCTTTCCTATCGCTTTAGCCTTCTGATTAACATTTCCGCCTCAGCCCATCTCATTATTGGCAGTAAAAATTGAATATTGTGTTATTGAATGAGTCGTATGAAGCCGTTCCTAGGGAAGAGAAGAGATGTAGTCGATGATTGGGAGCCCTGAATTCATGTCTTTGTTTCCTGCCTTTATTACACAGCTTTACCCTTCAAGCACCATTGGATGCATCTATGACATTGAAAGTCTGTGTCGTACCTGGATCCTATCACCGTCAGACAGGTATAAACGCCGAATTCGGCAAATAAGCATGACAAGTACAGACACAGGGTTGGGTGGGAATAAGTTGACACAGTCTTTTAGATTAGGGTCGCTGTTATGGTCGGTGATCACGTTATGTGGGGATCCCTAGTCGGGTACAGAAGTGACACATACTTTCGTATGTCATGATGGCACCGTTGCACTGCTTTCCTATCGCTTTAGCCCTCTAATTAACATTTCCGCCTCAGCCCCCCTCATTATTGGCAGTTAAATTTGAATATTGTGTTATTGAATGTGTCTTATGAAGCCATTCCTAGGGAAGAGAAGAGATGTAGTCGATGATTGGGAGCCCTGAATTCATGTCTTTGTTTCCTTCCCTCATTACACTGCTTTACCCTTCAAGCAACATTGAATGCATCTATGACATTGAAAGTTTGTGTCGTACCTGGATCCTATCACCGTCAGACAGGTATAAACGCCGAATTCGGCAAATAAGCATGACAAGTAAAGACACAGGGTTGGGTGGGAATAAGTTGACACAGTTTTTTAGATTAGGGTCGCTGTTATGGTCGGTGATCACGTTATGTGGTGATCCGTATTGGGGTACAGTAGTGACACATACTTTCGTATGTCATGATGGCCCCGTTGCACTACTTTCCTAACCCTTTAGCCTTCTGACTAACGTTTCCGCCTCAGCCCCTCTCATTATTGGCAGTAAAAATTGAATATTGTGTTATTGAATGTATGGCATCAAGCTGTTCCTAGGGAAGAGAAGAGATGTAGTCGATGATTGGGAGCACTGAATTCATGTCTTTGTTTCCTGCCTTTATTACACAGCTTTACCCTTCAAGCAACATTGGATGCATCTATGACATTGGAAGTTTGTGTCGTACCTGGATCCTATCACCGACAGGCAGGTATAAACGCCGAATTCGGCAAATAAGCATGACAAGTAAAGACACAGGGTTGGGTGGGAATAAGTTGACACAGTCTTTTAGATTAGGGTCGCTGTTATGGTCGGTGATCACGTTAAGTGGGGATCCGTATTCGGGTACAGAAGTGACACATACATTCGTATGTCATGATGGCCCCGTTGCACTACTTTCCTAACGCTTTTGCCATCTGACTAACATTTCCGCTTCAGTCCCCCTCATTATTGGCAGTAAAAATTGAATATTGTGTTATTGAATGAGTCGTATGAAGCCGTTCCTAGGGAAGAGAAGAGATGTAGTCGATGATTGGGAGCCCTGAATTCATGTCTTTGTTTCCTGCCTTTATTACACAGCTTTACCCTTCAAGCAACATTGGATGCATCTATGACATTGAAAGTTTGTGTCGTACCTGGATCCTATCACCGTCAGACAGGTATAAACGCCGAATTCGGCAAAACAGTATGACAAGTAAAGACACAGGGTGGGGTGGGAATAAGTTGACACAGTCTTTTAGATTAGGGTCGCTGTTATGGTCGATGATCACGTTATGTGGGGATCCCCATTCGGGTACAGAAGTGACACATACTTTCGTATGTCATGATGGCCCCGTTGCACTACTTTCCAAACGCTTTAGCCTTCTGACTAACATTTCCGCCTCAGCCCCCCTCAATATTGGCAGTAAAAATTGAATATTGTGTTATTGAATGTGTCTTATGAAGCCATTCCTAGGGAAGAGAAGAGATGTAGTCGATGATTGGGAGCCCTGAATTCATGTCTTTATTTCCTACCCTCATTACACAGCTTTACCTTTCAAGCAACATTGGATGCATCTATGACATTGAAATTTTGTGTCGTACCTTGATCCTATCACCGTCAGACACGTATAAACGCCGAATTCGGCAAATAAGCATGACAAGTAAAGACACAGGGTTGGGTGGGAATAACTAGACACAGTTCTTTAGATTAGGGTCGCTGTTATGGTCGGTGATCACGTTATGTGGTGATCCCTATTAGGGCACAGAAGTGACACATACTTTCGTATGTCATGATGGCCCCGTTGCACTACTTTCCTAACGCTTTAGCCTTCTGACTAACATTTCCGCCTCAGGCCCCCTCATTATTGGCAGTAAATATTGAATATTGTGCTATTGAAAGTGTCTTATGAAGCCATTCCTAGGGAAGAGAAGAGATGTAGTCGATGATTGGGAGCCCTGAATTCATGTCTTTGGTTCCTACCTTCATTACACAGCTTTACCCTTCAAGCAACATTGGATGCATCTATGTCATTGCAAGTTTGTGTCGTACCTGGATCCTATCACCGTCAGACACGTATAAACGCCGAATTCGGCAAATAAGCATGACAAGTAAAGACACAGGGTTGGGTGGGAATAACTTGACACAGTTCTTTAGATTAGGGTCGCTGTTATGGTCGGTGATCACATTATGTGGTGATCCCTATTAGGGTACAGAACTGATACATACACTCCTGGAAATGGAAAAAAGAACACATTGACACCGGTGTGTCGGACCCACCGTACTTGCTCTGGACACTGCGAGAGGGCTGTACAAGCAATGATCACACGCACGGCACAGCGGACACACCAGGAACGGCGGTGTTGGCCGTCGAATGGCGCTAGCTGCGCAGCATTTGTGCACCGCCGCCGTCAGTGTCAGCCAGTTTGCCGTGGCATACGGAGCTCCATCGCAGTCTTTAACACTGGTAGCATGCCGCGACAGCGTGGACGTGAACCGTATGTGCAGTTGACGGACTTTGAGCGAGGGCGTATAGTGGGCATGCGGGAGGCCGGGTGGACGTACCGCCGAATTGCTCAACACGTGGGGCGTGAGGTCTCCACAGTACATCGATGTTGTCGCCAGTGGTCGGCGGAAGGTGCACGTGCCCGTCGACCTGGGACCGGACCGCAGCGACGCACGGATGCACGCCAAGACCGTAGGATCCTACGCAGTGCCGTAGGGGACCGCACCGCCACTTCCCAGCAAATTAGGGACACTGTTGCTCCTGGGGTATCGGCGAGGACCATTCGCAACGGTCTCCGTGAAGCTGGGCTACGGTCCCGCACACCGTTAGGCCGTCTTCCGCTCACGCCCCAACATCGTGCAGCCCGCCTCCAGTGGTGGCGCGACAGGCGTGAATGGAGGGATGAATGGAGACGTGTCGTCTTCAGCGATGAGAGTCGCTTCTGCCTTGGTGCCAATGATGGTCGTATGCGTGTTTGGCGCCGTGCAGGTGAGCGCCACAATCAGGACTGCATACGACCGAGGCACACAGGGCCAACACCCGGCATCATCGTGTGGGGAGCGATCTCCTACACTGGCCGTACACCACTGGTGATCGTCGAGGGGATACTGAATAGTGCACGGTACATCCAAACCGTCATCGAACCCATCGTTCTACCATTCCTAGACCGGCAAGGGAACTCGCTGTTCCAACAGGACAATGCACGTCCGCATGTATCCCGTGCCACCCAACGTGCTCTAGAAGGTGTAAGTCAACTACCCTGGCCAGCAAGATCTCCGGATCTGTCCCCCATTGAGCATGTTTGGGACTGGATGAAGCGTCGTCTCACGCGGTCTGCACGTCCAGCACGAACGCTGGTCCAACTGAGGCGCCAGGTGGAAATGGCATGGCAAGCCGTTCCACAGGACTACATCCAGCATCACTACGATCGTCTCCATGGGAGAATAGCAGCCTGCATTGCTGGGAAAGGTGGATATACACTGTACTAGTGCCGACATTGTGCATGCTCTGTTGCCTGTGTCTATGTGCCTGTGGTTCTGTCAGTGTGATCATGTGATGTATCTGACCCCAGGAATGTGTCAATAAAGTTTCCCCTTCCTGGGACAATGAATTCACGATGTTCTTATTTCAATTTCCAGGAGTGTACTTTCGTATGTCATGATGGCCCCGTTGCACTACTTTCCTAACGCTTTAGCTTTCTGACTAACATTTCCGCCTGAGCCCCTCTCATTATTAGCAGTAAAAATTGAATATTGTGTTACTGAATGAGTCGTATGAAGCCGTTCCTAGGGAAGGGAAGAGATGTAGACGATGATTGGGAGCCCTGAATTCATGTCTTTGTTTCCTTCCCTCATTACACTGCTTTACCCTTCAAGCAACATTGAATGCATCTATGACATTGAAAGTTTGTGTCGTACCTGGATCCTATCACCGTCAGACAGGTATAAACGCCCAATTCGGTACATAAGCATGACAAGTAAAGACACAGGGTTGGGTGGGAATAAGTTGACTCAGTCTTTTAGATTAGGGTCGCTGTTATGGTCGGTGATCACGTTATGTGGGGATCCCTATTCGGGTACAGAAGTGACACATACTTTCGTATGTCATGATGGCCCCGTAGCACTACTTTCCTAACGCTTTTGCCTTCTGACTAACATTTCCGCCTCAGCCCACCTCATTATTGGCAGTAAAAATTGAATATTGTGTTACTGAATGAGTCGTATGAAGCCGTTCCTATTGAAGAGAAGGGATGTAGTCGATGATTGGGAGTCCTGAATTCATGTCTTTGTTTCCTGCCTTCGTTACACAGCTTTACCCTTCAAGCAACATTGGATGCATCTATGACATTGAAAGTTTGTGTCGTACCTGGATCCTATCACCGTCAGACAGGTATAAACGCCGAATTCGGCAAATAAACATGACAAGTAAAGACACAGGGTTGGGTGGGAATAACTTGACACACTTTTTTAGATTAGGGTCGCTGTTATGGTCGGTGATCACGTTATGTGGTGATCCCTATTCGGGTACAGAAGTGACACATACTTTCGTATGTCATGATGGCCCCGTTATACTACTGTCCTAACGCTTTAGCCTTCTGACTAACATTTCCGCCTCAGCCCCTCTCATTATTGGCAGTAAAAATTGAATATTGTGTTATTGAATGTGTGGTATGAAGCTGTTCTTACGGAAGAGAAGAGATGTAGTCGATGATTGGGAGCACTGAATTCATGTCTTTGTTTCCTGCCTTTATTACACAGCTTTACCCTTCAAGCAACATTGGATGCATCTATGACATTGGAAGTTTGTGTCGTACCTGGATCCTATCACCGACAGACAGGTATAAACGCCGAATACGGCAAATAAGCATGACAAGTGAAGACACAGGGTTGGGTGGGAATAAGTTGACACAGTCTTTTAGATGAGGGTCGCTGTTATGGTCGGTGATCACGTTATTTGGGGATCCCTATTCGGGTACAGAAGTGACACATACTTTCGTATGTCATGATGGCACCGTTGCATTGCATTCCTAACGCTTTAGCCTTCTGATTAACATTTCCGCCTCAGTCCCCCTCATTATTGGCAGTAAAAATTGAATATTGTGTTATTGAATGAGTCCTATGAAGCCGTTCCTATTGAAGAGATGAGATGTAGACGATGATTGGGTGCCCTGAATTCATGTCTTTGTTTCCTTCCCTCATAACACAGCTTTACCCTTCAAGCAACATTGGATGCATCTATGACATTGAAAGTTTGTGTCGTACCTGGATCCTATCACCGTCAGACAGGTATAAACGCCGAATTCGGCAAATAAGGATAACAAGTAAAGACACATGGTTGGGTGGCAATAAGTTGACACAGTCTTTTAGATGAGGGTCGCTGTTATGGTCGGTGATCACGTTATGTGGGGATCCCTATTCGGGTACAGAAGTGACACATACTTTCGTATGTCATGATGGCACCGTTGCACTGCATTCCTAACGCTTTAGCCTTCTGATTAACATTTCCGCCTCAGCCCCCCTCATTATTGACAGTAAAAATTGAATATTGTGTTATTGAATGAGTCGTATGAAGCTGTTCCTAGGGAAGAGAAGAGATGTAGTCGATGATTGGGAGCCCTGAATTCATGTCTTTGTTTCCTGCCTTTATTACACAGCTTTACCCTTCAAGCAACATTGGATGCATCTATGACATTGAAAGTTTGTGTCGTACCTGGATCCTATCACCGTCAGACAGGTATAAACGCCGAATTCGGCAAATAAGCATGACAAGTACAGACACAGGGTTGGGTGGGAATAAGTTGACACAGTCTTTTAGATTAGGGTCGCTGTTATGGTCGGTGATCACGTTATGTGGGGATCCCTAGTCGGGTACAGAAGTGACACATACTTTCGTATGTCATGATGGCACCGTTGCACTGCTTTCCTATCGCTTTAGCCCTCTAATTAACATTTCCGCCTCAGCCCCCCTCATTATTGGCAGTTAAATTTGAATATTGTGTTATTGAATGAGTCGTATGAAGCCGTTCCTAGGGAAGAGAAGAGATGTAGTCGATGATTGGGAGCCCTGAATTCATGTCTTTGTTTCCTGCCTTTATTACACAGCTTTACCCTTCAAGCAACATTGGATGCATCTATGACATTGAAAGTTTGTGTCGTACCTGGATCCTATCACCGTCAGACAGGTATAAACGCCGAATTCGGCAAATAAGTATGACATGTAAAGACACAGGGTTGGGTGGGAATAAGTTGACACAGTCTTTTAGATTAGGGTCGCTGTTATGGTCGGTGATCACGTTATGTGGGGATCCCCATTCGGGTACAGAAGTGACACATACTTTCGTATGTCATGATGGCCCCGTTGCACTACTTTCCAAACGCTTTAGCCTTCTGACTAACATTTCCGCCTCAGCCCCCCTCATTATTGGCAGTAAAAATTGAATATTGTGTTATTGAATGTGTCTTATGAAGCCATTCCTAGGGAAGAGAAGAGATGTAGTCGATGATTGGGAGCCCTGAATTCATGTCTTTGTTTCCTACCCTCATTACACAGCTTTACCTTTCAAGCAACATTGGATGCATCTATGACATTGAAATTTTGTGTCGTACCTGGATCCTATCACCGTCAGACACGTATAAACGCCGAATTCGGCAAATAAACATGACAAGTAAAGACACAGGATTGGGTGGGAATAACTTGACACAGTTCTTTAGATTAGGGTCGTTGTTATGGTCGGTGATCACGTTATGTGGTGATCCCTATTAGGGCACAGAAGTGACACATACTTTCGTATGTCATGATGGCCCCGTTGAACTACTTTCCTAGCGCTTTAGCCTTCTGACTAACATTTCTGCCTCAGCCCCTCTCATTATTGGCAGTAAAAATTGAATATTGTGTTATTGAATGAGTCGTATGAAGCCGTTCCTAGGGAAGAGAAGAGATGTAGACGATGATTGGGAGCCCTGAATTCATGTCTTTGTTTCCTTCCCTCATTACACTGCTTTACCCTTCAAGCAACATTGAATGCATCTATGACATTGAAAGTTTGTGTCGTACCTGGATCCTATCACCGTCAGACAGGTATAAACGCCGAATTCGGCAAATAAGCATGACAAGTGAAGACACAGGGTTGGGTGGGAATAACTTGACACAGTTTTTTAGATTAGGGTCGCTGTTATGGTCGGTGATCACGTTATGTGGTGATCCGTATTCGGGTACAGTAGTGACACATACTTTCGTATGTCATGATGGCCCCGTTGCACTACTTTCCTAACCCTTTAGCCTTCTGACTAACGTTTCCACCTCAGCCCCTCTCATTATTGGCAGTAAAAATTGAATATTGTGTTATTGAATGTGTGGCATCAAGCTGTTCCTAGGGAAGAGAAGAGACGTAGTCGATGATTGGGAGCACTGAATTCATGTCTTTGTTTCCTGCCTTTATTACACAGCTTTACCCTTCAAGCAACATTGGATGCATCTATGACATTGGAAGTTTGTGTCGTACCTGGATCCTATCACCGACAGACAGGTATAAACGCCGAATTCGGCAAATAAGCATGACAAGTAAAGACACAGGGTTGGGTGGGAATAAGTTGACACAGTCTTTTAGATTAGGGTCGCTGTTATGTTCGGTGATCACGTTAAGTGGGGATCCGTATTCGGGTACAGAAATGACACATACATTCGTATGTCATGATGGCCCCGTTGCACTACTTTCCTAACGCTTTTGCTTTCTGACTGACATTTCCGCCTCAGTCCCCCTCATTATTGGCAGTAAAAATTGAATATTGTGTTATTGAATGAGTCGTATGAAGCCGTTCCTAGGGAAGAGAAGAGATGTAGTCGATGACTGGGAGCCCTGAATTCATGTCTTTGTTTCCTGCCTTTATTACACAGCTTTACCCTTCAAGCAACATTGGATACATCTATGACATTGAAAGTCTGTGTCGTACCTGGATCCTATCACCGTCACACAGATATAAACGCCGAATTCGGCAAATAAGCATGACAAGTAAAGACACAGAGTTGGGTGGGAATAAGTTGACACAGTCTTTTAGATGAGGGTCGCTGTTATGGTCGGTGATCACGTTATTTGGGGATCCCTATTCGGGTACAGAAGTGACACATACTTTCGTATGTCATGATGGCACCGTTGCACTGCATTCCTAACGCTTTAGCCTTCTGATTAACATTTCCGCCTCAGTCCCCCTCATTATTGGCAGTAAAAATTGAATCTTGTGTTATTGAATGAGTCGTATGAAGCCGTTCCTCTTGAAGAGATGAGATGTAGACGATGATTGGGAGCCCTGAATTCATGTCTTTGTTTCCTTCCCTCATTACACTGCTTTACCCTTGAAGCAACATTGGATGCATCTATGACATTGAAAGTTTGTGTCGTACCTGGATCCTATCACCGTCAGACAGGTATAAACGCCGAATTCGGCAAATAAACATGACAAGTAAAGACACAGGGTTGGGTGGGAATAACTTGACACACTTTTTTAGATTAGGGTCGCTGTTATGGTCGGTGATCACGTTATGTGGTGATCCCTATTCGGGTACAGAAGTGACACATACTTTCGTATGTCATGATGGCCCCGTTGCACTACTGTCCTAACGCTTTAGCCTTATGACTAACATTTCCGCCTCAGCCCCTCTCATTATTGGCAGTAAAAATTGAATATTGTGTTATTGAATGTGTGGTATGAAGCTGTTCTAACGGAAGAGAAGAGATGTAGTCGATGATTGGGAGCACTGAATTCATGTCTTTGTTTCCTGCCTTTATTACACAGCTTTACCCTTCAAGCAACATTGGATGCATCTATGACATTGGAAGTTTGTGTCGTACCTGGATCCTATCACCGACAGACAGGTATAAACGCCGAATTCGGCAAATAAGCATGACAAGTAAAGACACAGGGTTGGGTGGGAATAAGTTGACACAGTCTTTTAGATGAGGGTCGCTGTTATGGTCGGTGATCACGTTATGTGGGGATCCCTATTCGGGTACAGAAGTGACACATACTTTCGTATGTCATGATGGCACCGTTGCATTGCATTCCTAACGCTTTAGCCTTCTGATTAACATTTCCGCCTCAGTCCCCCTCATTATTGGCAGTAAAAATTGAATATTGTGTTACTGAATGAGTCCTATGAAGCCGTTCCTATTGAAGAGATGAGATGTAGACGATGATTGGGTGCCCTGAATTCATGTCTTTGTTTCCTTCCCTCATTACACTGCTTTACCCTTCAAGCAACATTGGATGCATCTATGACATTGAAAGTTTGTGTCGTACCTGGATCCTATCACCGTCAGACAGGTATAAACGCCGAATTCGGCAAATAAGCATGACAAGTAAAGACACAGGGTTGGGTGGCAATAAGTTGACACAGTCTTTTAGATTAGGGTCGCTGTTATGGTCGGTGATCACGTTATGTGGTGATCCGTATTCGGGTACAGTAGTGACACATACTTTCGTATGTCATGATGGCCCCGTTGCACTACATTCCTAACCCTTTAGCCTTCTGACTAACGTTTCCGCCTCAGCCCCTCTCATTATTGGCAGTAAAAATTGAATATTGTGTTATTGAATGTGTGGCATCAAGCTGTTCCTAGGGTAGAGAAGAGACGTAGTCGATGATTGGGAGCACTGAATTCATGTCTTTGTTTCCTGCCTTTATTACACAGCTTTACCCTTCAAGCAACATTGGATGCATCTATGACATTGGAAGTTTGTGTCGTACCTGGATCCTATCACCGACAGACAGGTATAAATGCCGAATTGGGCAAATAAGCATGACAAGTAAAGACACAGGGTTGGGTGGGAATAACTTGACACAGTTTTTTAGATTAGGGTCGCTGTTATGGTCGGTGATCACGTTATGTGGTGATCCGTATTCGGGTACAGTAGTGACACATACTTTCGTATGTCATGATGGCCCCGTTGCACTACTTTCCTAACGCTTTTGCCTTCTGACTAACATTTTCGCCTCAGTCCCCCTCATTATTGGCAGTAAAAATTGAATATTGTGTTATTGAATGAGTCGTATGAAGCCGTTCCTAGGGAAGAGAAGAGATGTAGTCGATGATTGGGAGCCCTGAATTCATGTCTTTGTTTCCTGCCTTTATTACACAGCTTTACCCTTCAAGCAACATTGGATGCATCTATGACATTGAAAGTCTGTGTCGTACCTGGATCCTATCACCGTCACACAGCTATAAACGCCGAATTCGGCAAATAAGCATGACAAGTAAAGACACAGAGTTGGGTGGGAATAAGTTGACACAGTCTTTTACATTAGGGTCGCTGTTATGGTCGGTGATCACGTTATTTGGGGATCCCTATTCGGGTACAGAAGTGACACATACTTTCGTATGTCATGATGGCACCGTTGCACTGCATTCCTAACGCTTTAGCCTTCTGATTAGCATTTCCGCCTCAGTCCCCCTCATTATTGGCAGTAAAAATTGAATCTTGTGTTATTGAATGAGTCGTATGAAGCCGTTCCTATTGAAGAGATGAGATGTAGACGATGATTGGGAGCCCTGAGTTCATGTCTTTGTTTCCTTCCCTCATTACACTGCTTTACCCTTCAAGCAACATTGGATGCATCTATGACATTGAAAGTTTGTGTCGTACCTGGATCCTATCACCGTCAGACAGGTATAAACGCCGAATTCGGCAAATAAACATGACAAGTAAAGACACAGGGTTGGGCTGGAATAACTTGACACACTTTTTTAGATTAGGGTCACTGTTATGGTCGGTGATCACGTTATGTGGTGATCCCTATTCGGGTACAGAAGTGACACATACTTTCGTATGTCATGATGGCCCCAATGCACTACTGTCCTAACGCTTTAGCCTTCTGACTAACATTTCCGCCTCAGCCCCTCTCATTATTGGCAGTAAAAATTGAATATTGTGTTATTGAATGTGTGGTATGAAGCTGTTCTTACCGAAGAGAAGAGATGTAGTCGATGATTGGGAGCACTGAATTCATGTCATTGTTTCCTGCCTTTATTACACAGCTTTACCCTTCAAGCAACATTGGATGCATCTATGACATTGGAAGTTTGTGTCGTACCTGGATCCTATCACCGACAGACAGGTATAAACGCCGAATTCGGCAAATAAGCATGACAAGTAAAGACACAGGGTTGGGTGGGAATAAGTTGACACAGTCTTTTAGATGAGGGTCGCCGTTATGGTCGGTGATCACGTTATGTGGGGATCCCTATTCGGGTACAGAAGTGACACATACTTTCGTATGTCATGATGGCACCGTTGCATTGCATTCCTAACGCTTTAGCCTTCTGATTAACATTTCCGCCTCAGTCCCCCTCATTATTGGCAGTAAAAATTGAATATTGTGTTACTGAATGAGTCCTATGAAGCCGTTCCTATTGAAGAGATGAGATGTAGACGATGATTGGGTGCCCTGAATTCATGTCTTTGTTTCCTTCCCTCATTACACTGCTTTACCCTTCAAGCAACATTGGATGCATCTATGACATTGAAAGTTTGTGTCGTACCTGGATCCTATCACCGTCAGACAGGTATAAACGCCGAATTCGGCAAATAAGCATGACAAGTAAAGACACAGGGTTGGGTGGCAATAAGTTGACACAGTCTTTTAGATTAGGGTCGCTGTTATGGTCGGTGATCACGTTATGTGGTGATCCGTATTCGGGTACAGTAGTGACACATACTTTCGTATGTCATGATGGCCCCGTTGCACTACATTCCTAACCCTTTAGCCTTCTGACTAACGTTTCCGCCTCAGCCCCTCTCATTATTGGCAGTAAAAATTGAATATTGTGTTATTGAATGTGTGGCATCAAGCTGTTCCTAGGGTAGAGAAGAGACGTAGTCGATGATTGGGAGCACTGAATTCATGTCTTTGTTTCCTGCCTTTATTACACAGCTTTACCCTTCAAGCAACATTGGATGCATCTATGACATTGGAAGTTTGTGTCGTACCTGGATCCTATCACCGACAGACAGGTATAAATGCCGAATTGGGCAAATAAGCATGACAAGTAAAGACACAGGGTTGGGTGGGAATAACTTGACACAGTTTTTTAGATTAGGGTCGCTGTTATGGTCGGTGATCACGTTATGTGGTGATCCGTATTCGGGTACAGTAGTGACACATACTTTCGTATGTCATGATGGCCCCGTTGCACTACTTTCCTAACGCTTTTGCCTTCTGACTAACATTTTCGCCTCAGTCCCCCTCATTATTGGCAGTAAAAATTGAATATTGTGTTATTGAATGAGTCGTATGAAGCCGTTCCTAGGGAAGAGAAGAGATGTAGTCGATGATTGGGAGCCCTGAATTCATGTCTTTGTTTCCTGCCTTTATTACACAGCTTTACCCTTCAAGCAACATTGGATGCATCTATGACATTGAAAGTCTGTGTCGTACCTGGATCCTATCACCGTCACACAGCTATAAACGCCGAATTCGGCAAATAAGCATGACAAGTAAAGACACAGAGTTGGGTGGGAATAAGTTGACACAGTCTTTTACATTAGGGTCGCTGTTATGGTCGGTGATCACGTTATTTGGGGATCCCTATTCGGGTACAGAAGTGACACATACTTTCGTATGTCATGATGGCACCGTTGCACTGCATTCCTAACGCTTTAGCCTTCTGATTAGCATTTCCGCCTCAGTCCCCCTCATTATTGGCAGTAAAAATTGAATCTTGTGTTATTGAATGAGTCGTATGAAGCCGTTCCTATTGAAGAGATGAGATGTAGACGATGATTGGGAGCCCTGAGTTCATGTCTTTGTTTCCTTCCCTCATTACACTGCTTTACCCTTCAAGCAACATTGGATGCATCTATGACATTGAAAGTTTGTGTCGTACCTGGATCCTATCACCGTCAAACAGGTATAAACGCCGAATTCGGCAAATAAACATGACAAGTAAAGACACAGGGTTGGGCTGGAATAACTTGACACACTTTTTTAGATTAGGGTCACTGTTATGGTCGGTGATCACGTTATGTGGTGATCCCTATTCGGGTACAGAAGTGACACATACTTTCGTATGTCATGATGGCCCCAATGCACTACTGTCCTAACGCTTTAGCCTTCTGACTAACATTTCCGCCTCAGCCCCTCTCATTATTGGCAGTAAAAATTGAATATTGTGTTATTGAATGTGTGGTATGAAGCTGTTCTTACCGAAGAGAAGAGATGTAGTCGATGATTGGGAGCACTGAATTCATGTCATTGTTTCCTGCCTTTATTACACAGCTTTACCCTTCAAGCAACATTGGATGCATCTATGACATTGGAAGTTTGTGTCGTACCTGGATCCTATCACCGACAGACAGGTATAAACGCCGAATTCGGCAAATAAGCATGACAAGTAAAGACACAGGGTTGGGTGGGAATAAGTTGACACAGTCTTTTAGATGAGGGTCGCTGTTATGGTCGGTGATCACGTTATGTGGGGATCCCTATTCGGGTACAGAAGTGACACATACTTTCGTATGTCATGATGGCACCGTTGCATTGCATTCCTAACGCTTTAGCCTTCTGATTAACATTTCCGCCTCAGTCCCCCTCATTATTGGCAGTAAAAATTGAATATTTTGTTACTGAATGAGTCCTATGAAGCCGTTCCTATTGAAGAGATGAGATGTAGACGATTATTGGGTGCCCTGAATTCATGTCTTTGTTTCCTTCCCTCATTACACTGCTTTACCCTTCAAGCAACATTGGATGCATCTATGACATTGAAAGTTTGTGTCGTACCTGGATCCTATCACCGTCAGACAGGTATAAACGCCGAATTCGGCAAATATGCATGACAAGTAAAGACACAGGGTTGGGTGGCAATAAGTTGACACAGTCTTTTAGATTAGGGTCGCTGTTATGGTCGGTGATCACGTTATTTGGGGATCCCTATTCGGGTACAGAAGTGACACATACTTTCGTATGTCATGATGGCACCGTTGCACTGCATTCCTAACGCTTTAGCCTTCTGATTAACATTTCCGCTTCAGCCCCCCTCATTATTGGCAGTATAAATTAAATATTGTGTTATTGAATGAGTCGTATGAAGCCGTTCCTATTGAAGAGATGAAATGTAGACGATGATTGGGAGCCCTGAATTCATGTCTTTGTTTCACTCCCTCATTACTCAGCTTTACCCTTCAAGCAACATTGGATGCATCTATGACATTGAAAGTTTGTGTCGTACCTGGATCCTATCACCGTCAGACAGGTATAAACGCCGAATTCGGCAAATAAGGATAACAAGTAAATACACATGGTTGGGTGGCAATAAGTTGACACAGTCTTTTAGATGAGGGTCGCTGTTATGGTCGGTGATCACGTTATGTGGGGATCCCTATTCGGGTACAGAAGTGACACATACTTTCGTATGTCATGATGGCACCGTTGCACTGCATTCCTAACGCTTTAGCCTTCTGATTAACATTTCCGCCTCAGCCCCCCTCATTATTGACAGTAAAAATTGAATATTGTGTTATTGAATGAGTCGTATGAAGCTGTTCCTAGGGAAGAGAAGAGATGTAGTCGATGATTGGGAGCCCTGAATTCATGTCTTTGTTTCCTGCCTTTATTACACAGCTTTACCCTTCAAGCAACATTGGATGCATCTATGACATTGAAAGTTTGTGTCGTACCTGGATCCTATCACCGTCAGACAGGTATAAACGCCGAATTCGGCAAATAAGCATGACAAGTACAGACACAGGGTTGGGTGGGAATAAGTTGACACAGTCTTTTAGATTAGGGTCGCTGTTATGGTCGGTGATCACGTTATGTGGGGATCCCTAGTCGGGTACAGAAGTGACACATACTTTCGTATGTCATGATGGCACCGTTGCACTGCGTTCCTATCGCTTTAGCCCTCTAATTAACATTTCCGCCTCAGCCCCCCTCATTATTGGCAGTTAAATTTGAATATTGTGTTATTGAATGAGTCGTATGAAGCCGTTCCTAGGGAAGAGAAGAGATGTAGTCGATGATTGGGAGCCCTGAATTCATGTCTTTGTTTCCTGCCTTTATTACACAGCTTTACCCTTCAAGCAACATTGGATGCATCTATGACATTGAAAGTTTGTGTCGTACCTGGATCCTATCACCGTCAGACAGGTATAAACGCCGAATTCGGCAAATAAGTATGACAGGTAAAGACACAGGGTTGGGTGGGAATAAGTTGACACAGTCTTTTAGATTAGGGTCGCTGTTATGGTCGGTGATCACGTTATGTGGGGATCCCCATTCGGGTACAGAAGTGACACATACTTTCGTATGTCATGATGGCCCCGTTGCACTACTTTCCAAACGCTTTAGCCTTCTGACTAACATTTCCGCATCAGCCTCCCTCATTATTGGCAGTAAAAATTGAATATTGTGTTATTGAATGTGTCTTATGAAGCCATTCCTAGGGAAGAGAAGAGATGTAGTCGATGATTGGGAGCCCTGAATTCATGTCTTTGTTTCCTACCCTCATTACACAGCTTTAACTTTCAAGCAACATTGGATGCATCTATGACATTGAAATTTTGTGTCGTACCTGGATCCTATCACCGTCAGACACGTATAAACGCCGAATTCGGCAAATAAACATGACAAGTAAAGACACAGGAATGGGTGGGAATAACTTGACACAGTTCTTTAGATTAGGGTCGTTGTTATGGTCGGTGATCACGTTATGTGGTGATCCCTATTAGGGCACAGAAGTGACACATACTTTCGAATGTCATGATGGCCCCGTTGAACTACTTTCCTAGCGCTTTAGCCTTCTGACTAACATTTCTGCCTCAGCCCCTCTCATTATTGGCAGTAAAAATTGAATATTGTGTTATTGAATGAGTCGTATGAAGCCGTTCCTAGGGAAGAGAAGAGATGTAGACGATGATTGGGAGCCCTGAATTCATGTCTTTGTATCCTTCCCTCATTACACTGCTTTACCCTTCAAGCAACATTGAATGCATCTATGACATTGAAAGTTTGTGTCGTACCTGGATCCTATCACCGTCAGACAGGTATAAACGCCGAATTCGGCAAATAAGCATGACAAGTAAAGACACAGGGTTGGGTGGGAATAACTTGACACAGTTTTTTAGATTAGGGTCGCTGTTATGGTCGGTGATCACGTTAAGTGGGGATCCGTATTCGGGTACAGAAGTGACACATACATTCGTATGTCATGATGGCCCCGTTGCACTACTTTCCTAACGCTTTTGCCTTCTGACTAACATTTCCGCCTCAGTCCCCCTCATTATTGGCAGTAAAAATTGAATATTGTGTTATTGAATGAGTCGTATGAAGCCGTTCCTAGGGATGAGAAGAGATGTAGTCGATGATTGGGAGCCCTGAATTCATGTCTTTGTTTCCTGCCTTTATTACACAGCTTTACCCTTCAAGCAACATTGGATGCATCTATGACATTGAAAGTCTGTGTCGTACCTGGATCCTATCACCGTCACACAGGTATAAACGCCGAATTCGGCAAATAAGCATGACAAGTAAAGACACAGAGTTGGGTGGGAATAAGTTGACACAGTCTTTTAGATGAGGGTCGCTGTTATGGTCGGTGATCACGTTATTTGGGGATCCCTATTCGGGTACAGAAGTGACACATACTTTCGTATGTCATGATGGCACCGTTGCACTGCATTCCTAACGCTTTAGCCTTCTGATTAACATTTCTGCCTCAGTCCCCCTCATTATTGGCAGTAAAAATTGAATCTTGTGTTATTAAATGAGTCGTATGAAGCCGTTCCTATTGAAGAGATGAGATGTAGACGATGATTGGGAGCCCTGAATTCATGTCTTTGTTTCCTTCCCTCATTACATTGCTTTACCCTTCAAGCAACATTGAATGCATCTATGACATTGAAAGTTTGTGTCGTACCTGGATCCCATCACCGTCAGACAGGTATAAACGCCGAATTCGGCACATAAGCATGACAAGTAAAGACACAGGGTTCGGTGGGAATAACAGTCTTTTAGATTAGGATCGCTGTTATGGTCGGTGATCACATTATGTGGGGATCCGTATTCGGGTACAGATGTGACACATACTTTCGTATGTCATGATGACACCGTTGCACTGCTTTCCTATCGCTTTAGCCTTCTGATTAACATTTCCGCCTCAGCCCATCTCATTATTGGCAGTAAAAATTGAATATTGTGTTATTGAATGAGTCGTATGAAGCCGTTCCTAGGGAAGAGAAGAGATGTAGTCGATGATTGGGAGCCCTGAATTCATGTCTTTGTTTCCTGCCTTTATTACACAGCTTTACCCTTCAAGCACCATTGGATGCATCTATGACATTGAAAGACTGTGTCGTACCTGGATCCTATCACCGTCACACAGGTATAAACGCCGAATTCGGCAAATAAGCATGACAAGTAAAGACACAGGGTTGGGTGGGAATAAGTTGACACAGTCTTTTAGATGAGGGTCGCTGTTATGGTCGGTGATCACGTTATTTGGGGATCCCTATTCGGGTACAGAAGTGACACATACTTTCGTATGTCATGATGGCACCGTTGCACTGCATTCCTAACGCTTTAGCCTTCTGATTAACATTTCCGCCTCAGCCCCCCTCATTATTGGCAGTAAAAATTGAATATTGTGTTATTGAATGAGTCGTATGAAGCCGTTCCTATTGAAGAGATGACATGTAGACGATGATTGGGAGCCCTGAATTCATGTCATGTTTCCTTCCCACATTACACTGCTTTACCCTTCAAGCAACATTGGATGCATCTATGACATTGAAAGTTTGTGTCGTACCTGGATCCTATCACCGTCAGACAGGTATAAACGCCGAATTCGGCAAATAAGCATGACAAGTAAAGACACAGGGTTGGGTGGCAATAAGTTGACACAGTCTTTTAGATGAGGGTCGCTGTTATGGTCGGTGATCACGGTATGTGGGGATCCGTATTCGGGTACAGAAGTGACACATACTTTCGTATGTCATGATGGCACCGTTGCACTGCATTCCTAACGCTGTAGCCTTGTGATTAACATTTCCGCCTTAGCCCCCCTCATTATTGGCAGTAAAAATTGAATATTGTGTTATTGAATGAGTCGTATGAAGCTGTTCCTAGGGAAGAGAAGAGATGTAGTCGATGATTGGGAGCCCTGAATTTTTGTCTTTGTTTCCTGCCTTTATTACACAGCTTTACCCTTCAAGCAACATTGGATGCATCCATGACATTGAAAGTTTGTGTCGTACCTGGATCCTATCACCGTCAGACAGGTATAAACGCCGAATTCGGCAAATAAGCATGACAAGTAAAGACACAGGGTTGGGTGGGAATAAGTTGACACAGTCTTTTAGATTAGGGTCGCTGTTATGGTCGGTGATCACGTTATGTGGGGATCCCTAGTCGGGTACAGAAGTGACACATACTTTCGTATGTCATGATGGCACCGTTGCACTGCTTTCCTATCGCTTTAGCCCTCTAGTTAACATTTCCGCCTCAGCCACCCTCATTATTGGCAGTTAAATTTGAATATTGTGTTATTGAATGAGTCGTATGAAGCCGTTCCTAGGGAAGAGAAGAGATGTAGTCGATGATTGGGAGCCCTGAATTCATGTCTTTGTTTCCTGCCTTTATTACACAGCTTTACCCTTCAAGCAACATTGGATGCATCTATGACATTGAAAGTTTGTGTCGTACCTGGATCCTATCACCGTCAGACAGGTATAAACGCCGAATTCGGCAAAACAGTATGACAAGTAAAGACACAGGGTGGGGTGGGAATAAGTTGACACAGTCTTTTAGATTAGGGTCGCTGTTATGGTCGATGATCACGTTATGTGGGGATCCCCATTCGGGTACAGAAGTGACACATACTTTCGTATGTCATGATGGCCCCGTTGCACTACTTTCCAAACGCTTTAGCCTTCTGACTAACATTTCCGCCTCAGCCCCCCTCAATATTGGCAGTAAAATTTGAATATTGTGTTATTGAATGTGTCTTATGAAGCCATTCCTAGGGAAGAGAAGAGATGTAGTCGATGATTGGGAGCCCTGAATTCATGTCTTTGTTTCCTACCCTCATTACACAGCTTTACCTTTCAAGCAACATTGGATGCATCTATGACATTGAAATTTTGTGTCGTACCTTGATCCTATCACCGTGAGACACGTATAAACGCCGAATTCGGCAAATAAGCATGACAAGTAAAGACACAGGGTTGGGTGAGAATAACTAGACACAGTTCTTTAGATTAGGGTCGCTGTTATGGTCGGTGATCACGTTATGTGGTGATCCCTATTAGGGCACAGAAGTGACACATACTTTCGTATGTCATGATGGCCCCGTTGCACTACTTTCCTAACGCTTTAGCCTTCTGACTAACATTTCTGCCTCAGCCCCTCTCATTATTGGCAGTAAAAATTGAATATTGTGTTATTGAATGAGTCGTATGAAGCCGTTCCTAGGGAAGAGAAGAGATGTAGACGATGATTGGGAGCCCTGAATTCATGTCTTTGTTTCCTGCCTTTATTACACAGCTTTACACTTCAAGCAACATTGGATGCATCTATGACATTGAAAGTTGGTGTCGTACCTGATTCCTATCACCGTCAGACAGGTATAAACGCCGAATTCGGCAAATAAGCATGACAAGTAAAGACACAGGGTTGGGTGGGAATAAGTTGACACAGTCTTTTAGATTAGGGTCGCTGTTATGGTCGGTGATCACGTTATGTGGGGATCCCTATTCGGGTACAGAAGTGACACATACTTTCGTATGTCATGATGGCCCCGTAGCACTACTTTCCTAACGCTTTTGCCTTCTGACTAACATTTCCGCCTCAGCCCACCTCATTATTGGCAGTAAAAATTTAATATTGTGTTACTGAATGAGTCGTATGAAGCCGTTCCTATTGAAGAGAAGGGATGTAGTCGATGATTGGGAGTCCTGAATTCATGTCTTTGTTTCCTGCCTTCGTTACACAGCTTTACCCTTCAAGCGACATTGGATGCATCTATGACATTGAAAGTTTGTGTCGTACCTGGATCCTATCACCGTCAGACAGGTATAAGCGCCGAAATCGGCAAATAAGCATGACAAGTAAAGACACAGGGTTGGTTGGGAATAAGTTGACACAGTCTTTGAGATTAGGGTCGCTGTTATGGTCGGTGATCACGTTATGTGGTGATCCCTATTCGGGTAGAGATGTGACACATACTTTCGTATGTCATGAAGGCCCCGTTGCACTACTTTTCTATCGCTCTAGCCGTCTGACTAACATTTCCGCCTCAGCTAACCCTTGGTATTGGCAGTAAAAATTGAATATTGTGTTACTGAATGAATCGTATGAAGCCGTTCCTAGGGAAGAGAAGAGATGTAGTCGATGATTGGGAGCCCTGAATTCATGTCTTTGTTTCCTGCCTTTATTGCACAGCTTTACCCTTCAAGCAACATTGGTTGCATCTATGACATCTGAAGTTTGTGTCGTACCTGGATCCTATCACCGTCAGACAGGTATAAACGCCGAATTCGGCAAATAAGCATAACAAGTAAAGACACATGGTTGGGTGGGAATAAGTTGACACAGTTTTTTAGATTAGGGTCGCTGTTATGGTCGGTGATCACGTTATGTGGTGATCCCTATTCGGGTACAGAAGTGACACATACTTTCGTATGTCATGATGGCCCCGTTGCACTACTTTCCTAACGCTTTAGCCTTCTGACTAACATTTCCGCCTGAGCCCCTCTCATTATTGGCAGTAAAAATTGAATATTGTGTTATTGAATGTGTGGTATGAAGCTGTTCCTAAGGAAGAGAAGAGATGTAGTCGATGATTGGGAGCACTGAATTCATGTCTATGTTTCCTGCCTTCATTACACAGCTTTACCCTTCAAGCAACATTAGATGCATCTATGACATTGAAGGTTTGTGTCGTACCTGGATCCTATCACCGTCAGACAGGTATAAACGCCGAATTCGGCAAATAAGCATGACAAGTAAAGACACAGGGTTGGGTGGGAATAACTTGACAAAGTTTTTTAGATTAGGGTCGCTGTCATGGTCGGTGATCACGTTATGTGGGGATCCCCATTCGGGTACAGAAGTGACACATACTTTCGTATGTCATGATGGCCCCGTTGCACTACTTTCCTATCGCTTTAGCCTTCTGACTAACATTTCCGCCTCAGCCCCCCTCATTATTGGCAGTAAAAATTGAATATTGTGTTATTGAATGAGTCTTAAGAAGCCATTCCTAGGGAAGAGAAAAGATGTAGTCAATAATTGGGAGCCCTGAATTCATGTCTTTGTTTCCTACCTTCATTACACAGCTTTACCCTTCAAGCAACATTGGATGCATCTATGACATTGAAAGTTTGTGTCGTACCTGGATCCTATCACCGTCAGACACGTATAAACGCCGAATTCGGCAAATAAGCATGACAAGTAAAGACACAGGCTTGGGTGGGAATAACTTGACACAGTTTTTTAGATTAGGGTCGCTGTTATGGTCGGTGATTACGTTATGTGGTGATCCCTATTCGGGTACAGAAGTGACACATACTTTCGTATGTCATGAAGGCCCCGTTGCACTACTTTTCTATCGCTCTAGCCGTCTGACTAACATTTCCGCCTCAGCTAACCCTTGGTATTGGCAGTAAAAATTGAATATTGTGTTACTGAATGAGTCGTATGAAGCCGTTCCTAGGGAAGAGAAGAGATGTAGTCGATGATTGGGAGCCCTGAATACATGTCTTTGTTTCATGCCTTTATTACACAGCTTTACCCTTCAAGCAACATTGGATGCATCTATGACATTGGAAGTTTGTGTCGTACCTGGATCCTATCACCATCAGACAGGTATAAACGCCGAATTCGGCAAATAAGCATGACAAGTAAAGACACAGGGTTGGGTGGGAATAAGTTGACACAGTCTTTTAGAACAGGGTCGCTGTTATGGTCGGTGATCACGTTATGTGGGGATTCGTATTCGGGTACAGAAGTGACACATACTTTCGTATGTCATGATGGCCCCGTTGCACTACTTTCCTAACGCTTTTGCCTTCTGACTAACATTTCCGCCTCAGCCCCCCTCATTATTGGCAGTAAAAATGGAATATTGTGTTATTGAATGTGTCTTATGAAGCCATTCCTAGGGAAGAGAAGAGATGTAGTCGATGATTGGGAGCCCTGAATTCATGTCTTTGTTTCCTACCCTCATTACACAGCTTTACCTTTCAAGCAACATTGGATGCATCTATGACATTGAAATTTTGTGTCGTACCTGGATCCTATCACCGTCAGACAGGTATAAACGGCGAATTCGGCAAATAAGCATGACAAGTAAAGACACAGGGTTGGGTGGGAATAAGGTGACACAGTCTTTTAGATTAGGGTCGCTGTTATGGTCGGTGATCACGTTATGTTGGGATCCCCATTCGGGTACAGAAGTGACACATACTTTCGTATGTCATGATGGCCCCGTAGCACTATTTTCCTAACGCATTTGCCTTCTGACTAACATTTCCGCCTCAGCCCACCTCATTATTGGCAGTAAAAATTGAATATTGTGTTATTGAATGAGTCGTATGAAGCCGTTCCTAGATAAGAAAAGAGATGTAGTCGGTGATTGGCAGACCTGAATTCATGTCTTTGTTTCCTGCTTTTATTACACAGCTTTACCCTTCAAGCAACATTGGATGCATCTATGACATTGAAAGTTTGTGTCGTACCTGGATCCTATCACTGTCAGACAGGTATAAGCGCCGAAATCGGCAAATAAGCATGACAAGTAAAGACACAGGGTTGGGTGGGAATAAGTTGACACAGTCTTTTAGATTAGGGTCGCTGTTATGGTCGGTGATCACGTTATGTGGGGATCCGTATTCGGGTACAGAAGTGACACATACTTTAGTATGTCATGATGGCCCCGTTGCACTGCTTTCCTATCGCGTTAGCCTTCTGACTAACATTTCCGCCTCAGCCCCCCTCATTATTGGCAGTAAAAATTGAATATTGTGTTATTGAATGTGTCTTAAGAAGCCATTCCTAGGGAAGAGAAAAGATGTAGTCGATGATTGGGAGCCCTGAATTCATGTCTTTGTTTCCTACCTTCATTACACAGCTTTACCCTTCAAGGAACATTGGATGCATCTATGACATTGAAAGTTTGTGTCGTACCTGGATCCTATCACCGTCAGACACGTATAAACGCCGATTTCGGCAAATAAGCATCACAAGTAAAGACACAGGGTTGGGTGGGAATAACTTGACACAGTTTTTTAGATTAGGGTCGCTGTTATGGTCGGTGATCACGTTATGTGGTGATCCCTATTCGGGTACAGAAGTGACACATACTTTCGTATGTCATGATGGCCCCGTTGCACTACTTTCCTAACGCTTTAGCCTTCTGACTAACATTTCCGCCTCAACCCCTCTCATTATTGGCAGTAAAAATTGAATATTGTGTTATTGAATGTGTGGTATGAAGCTGTTCCTAGGAAAGAGAAGAGATGTAGTCGATGATTGGGAGCACTGAATTCATGTCTACGTTTCCTGCCTTCATTACACAGCTTTACCCTTCAAGCAACATTGAATGCATCTATGACATTGAAGGTTTGTGTCGTACCTGGGTCCTATCACCGTCAGACAGGTATAAATGCAGAATTGGGCAAATAAGCATGACAAGTAAAGACACAGGGTTGGGTGGGAATAACTTGACACAGTTTTTAGATTAGGGTCGCTGTTATGGTTGGTGATCACGTTATGTGGGGATCCCCATTCGGGTACAGAAGTGACACATACTTTCGTATGTCATGATGGCCCCGTTGCACTACTTTCCTATCGCTTTAGCCTTCTGACTAACATTTCCGCCTCAGCCCCCCTCATATTTGGCAGTAAAAATTGAATATTGTGTTATTGAATGAGTCGTATGAAGCCGTTCCTAGGGAAGAGAAGAGATGTAGTCGATGATTGGGAGCCCTGAATTCATGTCTTTGTTTCCTGCTATTATTACACAGCTTTACCCTTCAAGCAACATTGGATGCATCTATGACATTGAAAGTTTGTGTCATACCTGGATCCTGTCACCGTCAGACAGGTATAAACGCCGAAATCGGCAAATAAGCATGACAAGTAAAGACACAGGGTTGGGTGGGAATAAGTTGACACAGTCTTTTAGATTAGGGTCGCTGTTATGGTCGGTGATCACGTTATGTGGGGATCCCTATTCGGGTACAGAAGTGACACATACTTTCGTATGTCATGATGGCCCCGTTGCACTGCTTTCCTATCGCTTTAGCCTTCTGACTAACATTTCCGCCTCAGCCCCCCTCATTATTGGCAGTAAAAATTGAATATTGTGTTATTGAATGTGTCTTAAGAAGCCATTCCTATGGAAGAGAAAAGATGTAGTCAATGATTGGGAGCCCTAAATTCATGTCTTTGTTTCCTACCTTAATTACACAGCTTTACCCTTCAAGCAACATTGGATGCATCTATGACATTGAATGTTTGTGTCGTACCTGGATCCTATCACCGTCAGACACGTATAAACGCCGAATTCGGCAAATAAGCATGACAAGTAAAGACACAGGGTTGGGTGGGAATAACTTGCCACAGTTTTTTAGATTAGGGTCGCTGTTATGGTCGGTGATCACGTTATGTGGTGATCCCTATTCGGGTACAGAAGTGACACATACTTTCGTATGTCATGAAGGCCCCGTTGCACTACTTTTCTATCGCTCTAGCCGTCTGACTAACATTTCCCCCTCAGCTAACCCTTGGTATTGGCAGTAAAAATTGAATATTGTGTTACTGAATGAGTCGTATGAAGCCGTTCCTAGGGAAGAGAAGAGATGTAGTTGATGATTGGGGGCCCTGAATTCATGTCTTTGTTTCCTGCCTTTATTACACAGCTTTACCCTTCAAGCAACATTGGATGCATCTATGACATTGAAAGTTTGTGTCGTACCTGGATCCTATCACCGAATACACACGTATCACACGTCTAAACGCCGAATTCGGCAAATAAGCATGACAAGTAAAAACACAGAGTTGGGTGGGAATAAGTTGACACAGTCTTTTAGATTAGGGTCGCTGTTATGGTCGGTGATCATGTTATGTGGGGATCCGTATTCGGGTACAGAAGTGACAGATACTTTCGTATGTCATGATGGCCCCGTTTCACTACTTTCCTATCGCTTTAGCCTTCTGACTAACATTTCCGCCTCAGCCCCCCTCATAATTGGCAGTAAAAATTGAATATTGTGTTATTGAATGAGTCGTATGAAGCCGTTCCTAAGGAAGAGAAGAGATGTAGTCGATGATTGGGAGTCCTGAATTCATGTCTTTGTTTCCTGCCTTCATTACACAGCTTTACCCTTCAAGCAACATTGGATGCATCTATGACATTGAAGGTTTGTGTCGTACCTGGATCCCATCACCGTCAGACAGGTATAAACGCCGAATTCGGCAAATAGGCATGACAAGTAAAAACACAGAGTTGAGTGGGAATAAGTCGACACAATCTTTTAGATTAGGGTCGCTGTTATGGTCGGTGATCACGTTATGTGGGGATCCATATTCGGGTACAGAAGTGACACATACTTTCGTATGTCATGAAGGCCCCGTTGCACTACTTTTCTATAGCTTTAGCCGTCTGACTAACATTTCCGCCGCAGCTAAACTTTGGTATTGGCAGTAAAAATTGAATATTGTGTTACTGAATGAGTCGTATGAAGCCGTTCCTAGGGAAGAGAAGAGATGTAGTCGATGATTGGGTGTCCTGAATTCATGTCTTTGTTTCCTGCCTTCATTACACAGCTTTACCCTTCAAGCAACATTGGATGCATCTATGACATTGAAAGTTTGTGTCGTACCTGGATCCTATCATCGTCAGACAGGTATAAACGCCGAATCCGGCAAATAAGCATGACTAGTAAAGACACAGGGTTGGGTGGCAATAAGTTGACACAGTCTTTTACATGAGGGTCGCTCTTATGGTCGGTGATCACGTTATGTGGGGATCCGTATTCGGGTACAGAAGTGACACATACTTTCGTATGTCATGATGGCACCGCTGCACTGCTTTCCTAACGCTTTAGCCTTCAGATTAACATTTCCCCCTCAGCCCCCCTCATTATTGGCAGTAAAAGTTGAATATTGTGTTATTGAATGAGTCGTATGAAGCTGTTCCCAGGGAAGAGAAGAGATGTAGTCGATGATTGGGAGCCCTGAATTCATGTTTTTGTTTCCTGCCTTTATTACACAGCTTTACCCTTCAAGTAACATTGGATGCATCTATGACATTGAAAGTTTGTGTCGTACCTGGATCCTATCACCGTCAGACAGGTATAAACGCCGAATTCGGCAAATAAGCATGACAAGTAAAGACACAGGGTTGGGTGGGAATAACTTGACACAGTCTTTTGGATTAGGGTCGCTGTTATGGTCGGTGATCACGTTATGTGGGGATCCCCATTCGGACACAGTAGTGACACATACTTTCGTATGTCATGATGGCCCAGTTGCACTACTTTCCTAACGCATTTGCCTTCTGACTAACATTTCCGCCTCAGCCCCCCTCATTATTGAAAGTAAAAATTGAATATTGTGTTATTGAATGAGTCATATGAATGCGCTCCTAGGGAAGAGAAGAGATGTAGTCGATGATTGGGAGTCCTGAATTCATGTCTTTGTTTTCTGCTTTCATTACACTGCTTTACCCTTCAAGCAACATTGGATGCATCTATGACATTGAAAGTTTGTGTCGTACCTGGATCCTATCACCGTCAGACACGTATAAACGCCGAATTCGGCTAATAAGCATGACAAGTAAAGACACAGGGTTGGGTGGGAATAAGTTGACACAGTCTTTTAGATTAGGGTAGCTGTTACGGTCGGTGATCACGTTATGTGGGGATCCCCATTCGGGTACAGAAGTGACACATACTTTCGTATGTCATGATGGCCCCGTTGCACTACTTTCCTATCGCTTTAGCCTTCTGACTAACATTTCCGCCTCAGCCCCCCTCATAATTGGCAGTAAAAATTGAATATTGTGTTATTGAATGAGTCGTATGAAGCCGTTCCTAGGGAAGAGAAGAGATGTAGTCGATGATTGGGTGTCCTGAATTCATGTCTTTGTTTCCTTCCTTCATTACACAGCTTTACCCTTCAAGCAACATTGGATGCATCTATGGCATTGAAAGTTTGTGTCGTACCTGGATCCTATCACCGTCAGACAGGTATAAACGCCGAATTCGGCAAATAAGCATGACAAGTAAAGACACAGGGTTGGGTGGCGATAAGTTGACACAGTCTTTTAGATGAGGGTCGCTGTTATGGTCGGTGATCACGTTATGTGGGGATCCCTATTCGGGTACAGAAGTGACACATACTTTCGTATGTCATGATGGCACCGTTGCACTGCTTTCCTAACGCTTTAGCCTTCTGATTAACATTTCCGCCACAGCCCCCCTCATTATTGGCAGTAAAATTTGAATATTGTGTTATTGAATGAGTCGTATGAAGCCGTTCCTAGGGAAGAGGAGAGATGCAGTCGATGATTGGGAGCCCTGAATTCATGTCTTTGTTTCCTGCCTTTATTACACTGCTTTACCCTTCAAGCAACATTGGATGCATCTACGACATTGAAAGTTTGTGTCGTACCTGGATCCTAACACCGTCAGACAGGTATAAACGCCGAATTCGGCAAATAAGCATGACAAGTAAAGACACAGGGTTGGGTGGGAATAAGTTGACACAGTCTTTTAGATTAGGGTCGCTGTTATGGTCGGTGATCACGTTATGTGGGGATCCCTATTCAGGTACAGAAGTGACTCATTCTTTCGTATGTCATGATGGCACCGTTGCACTGCTTTCCTATTGCTTTAGCCTTCTGACTAACATTTCCGCCTCAGCCCCTCTCATTATTGGCAGTGAAAATTGAATATTGTGTTATTGAATGTGTGGTATGAAGCTGTTCCTAGGGAAGAGAAGAGATGTAGTCGATGATTGGGAGCACTGAATTCATGTCTTTGTTTCCTGCCTTCATTACACAGCTTTACCCTACAAGCAACATTGGATGCATCTATGACATTGAATGTTTGTGTCGTACATGGATCCTATCACCGTCAGACAGGTATAAACGCCGAATTCGGCAAATAAGCATGACAAGTAAAGACACAGGGTTGGGTGGGAATAAGTTGACACAGTTTTTTAGATTAGGGTCGCTGTTATGGTCCGTGATAACGTTATGTGGGGATCCCCAATCGGGTACAGAAGTGACACATACTTTTGTATGTCATGATGGCCCCGTTGCACTACTTTCCTAACGCTTTAGCCTTCTGACTAACATTTCCGCCTCAGCCCCCCTCATTATTGGCAGTAAAGATTGAATATTGTGTTATTGAATGAGTCGTATGAAGCCGTTCCTAGGGAAGAGAAGAGATGTAGTCGATGATTGGGAGCCCTGAATTCATGTCTTTGTTTCCTGCCTTTATTAAACAGCTTTACCCTTCAAGCAACATTGGACGCATCTATGACATTGGAAGTTTGTGTCGTACCTGGATCCTATCACCGTCACACAGGTATAAACGCCGAATTCGGCAAATAAGCATGACAAGTAAAGACACAGGGTTGGGTGGGAATAAGTTGACACAGTCTTTTAGATTAGGGTCGCTGTTATGGTCGGTGATCACGTTATGTGGGGATCTATATTCGGGTACAGAAGTGACACATACTTTCGTATGTTATGATGGCCCCGTTGCACTACTTTCCTAACGCTTTAGCCTTCTGACTAACATTTCCGCCTCAGACCCCCTCATTATTGGCAGTAAACATTGAATATTGTGTTATCGAATGAGTCGCATGAAGCCGTTTCTAGGGAAGAGAAGAGATGTAGTCGATGATTGGGGGCCCTGAATTCATGTCTTTCTTTCCTGCCTCCATTACACAGCTTTACTCATCAAGCAACATTGGATGCATCTATGACATTGAAAGTTTGTGTCGTACCTGGAGCCCATCACCGTCAGACAGGTATAAACGCCGAATTCGGCAAATAAGCATGACAAGTAAAGACACAGGGTTGGGTGGGAATAACTTGACACAGTTTTTTAGATTAGGGTCGCTGTTATGGTCGGTGATCACGTTATGTGGGGATCCCTATTCGGGTACAGAAGTGACACATACTTTCGTATGTCATGATGGCCCCGTTGCACTACTTTCCTAACGCTTTAGCCTTCTGACTAACAATTCCGCCTCAGCCCCTCTCATTATTGGCAGTAAAAATTGAATATTGTGTTATTGAATGTGTGGCATGAAGCTGTTCCGAGGAAAGAGAAGAGATGTAGTCGATGATTGGGAGCACTGAATTCATGTCTTTGTTTCCTGCCTTCATTACACAGCTTTACCCTTCAAGCAACGTTGGATGCATCTATGACATTGAATGTTTGTGTCGTACCTGGATCCTATCACCGTCAGACAGGTATAAACGCCGAATTCGCGAAATAAGCATGACAAGTAAAGACAAGGGGTTGGGTGGGAATAACTTGACACAGTTTTTTAGATTAGGGTCGCTGTTATGGTCCGTGACCACGTTATGTGGAGATCCGTATTCGGGTACAGAAGTGACACATATTTTCGTATGTCATGATGGCCCCGTTGCACTACTTTCCTATCGCTTTAGCCTTATGACTAACATTTCCGCCTCAGCCCCCCTCATTACTGGCAGTAACAATTGAATATTGTGTTATTGAATGAGTGGTATGAAGCCGTTCCTAGGGATGAGAAGAGATGTAGTCGATTATTGGGAGCCCTGAATTCATGTCTTTGTTTCCTGCCTTTATTACACAGCTTTACCCTTCAAGCAACATTGGATGCATCTATGACATTGAAAGTTTGTGTCGTACCTGGATCCTATCACCGTCAGACAGGTATAAACGCCGAATTCGGCAAATAAGCATGACAAGTAAAGACACAGGGTTGGGTGGGAATAACTTGACACAGTCTTTTAGATTAGGGTCGCTGTTATGGTCCGTGACCACGTTATGTGGGGATCCGTATTCGGGTACAGAAGTGACACATATTTTCGTATGTCATGATGGCCCCGTTGCACTACTTTCCTATCGCTTTAGCCTTATGACTAACATTTCCGCCTCAGCCCCCCTCATTATTGGCAGTAAAAATTGAATATTGAGTTATTGAATGAGTCGTATGAAGCCGTCCCTAGGGAAAAGAAGAGATGTAGACGATGGTTGGGAGCCCTGAATTCATGTCTTTGCTTCCTTCCCTCATTACACTGCTTTATTCTTCAAGCAACATTGGATGCATCTATGACATTGAAAGTTTGTGTCGTACCTGGATCCTATCACCGTCAGACCGGTATAAACGCCGAATTCGGCAAATAAGCATGACAAGTAAAGACACAGGGTTGGGTGGGAATAACTTGACACAGTTTTTTAGATTAGGTTCGCTGTTATGGTCGGTGATCACGTTATGTGGGGATCCCTATTCGGGTACAGAAGTGACACATACTTTCGTATGTCATGATGGCCCCGTTGCACTACTTTCCTAACGCTTTAGCCTTCTGACTAACATTTCCGCCTCAGCCCCTCTCATTATTGGCAGTAAAAATTGAATATTGTGTTATTGAATGTGTGGCATGAAGCTGTTCCGAGGAAAGAGAAGAGATGTAGTCGATGATTGGGAGCACTGAATTCATGTCTTTGTTTCCTGCCTTCATTACACAGCTTTACCCTTCAAGCAACATTGGATGCATCTATGACATTGAATGTTTGTGTCGTACCTGGATCCTATCACCGTCAGACAGGTATAAACGCCGAATCGCGAAATAAGCATGACAAGTAAAGACACGGGGTTGGGTGGGAATCACTTGACACAGTTTTTTAGATTAGGGTCGCTGTTATGGTCCGTGACCACGTTATGTGGGGATCCGTATTCGGGTACAGAAGTGACACATATTTTCGTATGTCATGATGGCCCCGTTGCACTACTTTCCTATCGCTTTAGCCTTATGACTAACATTTCCGCCTCAGCCCCCCTCATTATTGGCAGTAAAAATTGAATATTGTGTTATTGAATGAGTCGTATGAAGCCGTTCCTAGGGAAGAGAAGAGATGTAGTCGATGATTGGGAGCCCTGAATTCATGTCTTTGTTTCCTGCCTTTATTACACAGCTTTACCCTTCAAGCAACATTGGATGCATCTATGACATTGAAAGTTTGTGTCGTACCTGGATCCTATCACCGTCAGACAGGTATAAACGCCGAATTCGGCATATAAGCATGACAAGTAAAGACACAGGGTTGGGTGGGAATAACTTGACACAGTCTTTTAGATTAGGGTCGCTGTTATGGTCCGTGACCACGTTATGTGGGGATCCGTATTCGGGTACAGAAGTGACACATATTTTCGTATGTCATGATGGCCCCGTTGCACTACTTTCCTATCGCTTTAGCCTTATGACTAACATTTCCGCCTCAGCCCCCCTCATTATTGGCAGTAAAAATTGAATATTGAGTTATTGAATGAGTCGTATGAAGCCGTCCCTAGGGAAAAGAAGAGATGTAGACGATGGTTGGGAGCCCTGAATTCATGTCTTTGCTTCCTTCCCTCATTACACTGCTTTATTCTTCAAGCAACATTGGATGCATCTATGACATTGAAAGTTTGTGTCGTACCTGGATCCTATCACCGTCAGACCGGTATAAACGCCGAATTCGGCAAATAAGCATGACAAGTAATGACACAGGGTTGGGTGGGAATAAGTTGACACACTCTTTTAGATTAGGGTCGCTGTTATGGTCGGTGATCACGTTATGTGGGGATCCCCATTCGGGTACAGAAGTGACACATACTTTCGTATGTCATGATGGCCCTGTTGCACTACTTTCCTAACGCTTTTGCCTTCTGACTAACATTTCCGCCTCAGACCCCCTCATTATTGGCAGTAAACATTGAATATTGTGTTATTGAATGAGTCATATGAACGCGCTCCTAGGGAAGAGAAGAGATGTAGTCGATGACTGGGAGTCCTGAATTCATGTCTTTGTTTTCTGCTTTCATTACACTGCTTTACCCTTCAAGCAACATTGGATGCATCTATGACATTGAAAGTTTGTGTCGTACCTGGATCCTATCACCGTCAGACAGGTATAAACGCCGAATTCGGCAAATAAGCATGACAAGTAAAGACACAGGGTTGGGTGGGAATAAGTTGACACACTCTTTTAGATTAGGGTCGCTGTTATGGTCGGTGATCACGTTATGTGGGGATCCCTATTCAGGTACAGAAGTGACACATACTTTCGTATGTCATGATGGCCCCGTTGCACTACTTTCCTAACGCTTTAGCCTTCTGACTAACATTTCCGCCTCAGCCCCTCTCATTATTGGCAGTAAAAATTGAATATTGTCTTATTGAATGTGTGGCATGAAGCTGTCCTGAGGAAAGAGAAGAGATGTAGTCGATGATTGGGAGCACTGAATTCATGTCTTTGTTTCCTGCCTTCATTACACTGCTTTACCCTTCAAGCAACATTGGATGCATCTATGACATTGAAAGTTTGTGTCGTACCTGGATCCTATCACCGTCAGACAATAATAAACGCCGAATTCGGCAAATAAGCATGACAAGTAAAGACACAGGGTTGGGTGGGAATAAGTTGACACAGTCTTTTACATTAGGGTCGCTGTTATGGTCGGTGATCACGTTATTTGGGGATCCCTATTCGGGTACAGAAGTGACACATACTTTCGTATGTCATGATGGCCCCGTTGCACTACTTTCCTAACGCTTTAGCCTTCTGACTAACATTTCCGCCTCAGCCCCTCTCATTATTGGCAGTAAAAATTGAATATTGTGTTATTGAATGTGTGGCATGAAGCTGTCCTGAGGAAAGAGAAGAGATGTAGTCGATGATTGGGAGCACTGAATTCATGTCTTTGTTTCCTGCCTTCATTACACAGCTTTACCCTTCAAGCAAAATTGGATGCATCTATGACATTGAATGTTTGTGTCGTACCTGGATCCTATCACCGTCAGACAGGTATAAACGCCGAATTCGGCAAATAAGCATGACAAGTAAAGACACAGGGTTGGGTGGGAATAAGTTGACACACTCTTTTAGATTAGGGTCGCTGTTATGGTCGGTGATCACGTTATGTGGGGATCCCTATTCGGGTACAGAAGTGACACATACTTTCGTATGTCATGATGGCCCCGTTGCACTACTTTCCTAACGCTTTAGCCTTCTGACTAACATTTCCGCCTCAGCCCCTCTCATTATTGGCAGTAAAAATTGAATATTGTGTTGTTGAATGTGTGGCATGAAGCTGTCCTGAGGAAAGAGAAGAGATGTAGTCGATGATTGGGAGCACTGAATTCATGTCTTTGTTTCCTGCCTTCATTACACAGCTTTACCCTTCAAGCAAAATTGGATGCATCTATGACATTGAAAGTTTGTGTCGTACCTGGATCCTATCACCGTCAGACAGGTATAAACGCCGAATTCGGCAAATAAGCATGACAAGTAAAGACACAGGGTTGGGTGGGAATAAGTTGACACACTCTTTTAGATTAGGGTCGCTGTTATGGTCGGTGATCACGTTATGTGGGGATCCCTATTCGGGTACAGAAGTGACACATACTTTCGTATGTCATGATGGCCCCGTTGCACTACTTTCCTAACGCTTTAGCCTTCTGACTAACATTTCCGCCTCAGCCCCTCTCATTATTGGCAGTAAAAATTGAATATTGTGTTATTGAATGTGTGGCATGAAGCTGTCCTGAGGAAAGAGAAGAGATGTAGTCGATGATTGGGAGCACTGAATTCATGTCTTTGTTTCCTGCCTTCATTACACTGCTTTACCCTTCAAGCAACATTGGATGCATCTATGACATTGAAAGTTTGTGTCGTACCTGGATCCTATCACCGTCAGACAAGTATAAACGCCGAATTCGGCAAATAAGCATGACAAGTAAAGACACAGGGTTGGGTGGGAATAAGTTGACACACTCTTTTAGATTAGGGTCGCTGTTAAGGTCGGTGATCACGTTATGTGGGGATCCCTATTCGGGTACAGAAGTGACACATACTTTCGTATGTCATGATGGCCCCGTTGCACTACTTTCCTAACGCTTTAGCCTTCTGACTAACATTTCCGCCTCAGCCCCTCTCATTATTGGCAGTAAAAATTGAATATTGTGTTATTGAATGTGTGGCATGAAGCTGTCCTGAGGAAAGAGAAGAGATGTAGTCGATGATTGGGAGCACTGAATTCATGTCTTTGTTTCCTGCCTTCATTACACAGCTTTACCCTTCAAGCAAAATTAGATGCATCTATGACATTGAATGTTTGTGTCGTACCTGGATCCTATCACCGTCAGACAGGTATAAACGCCGAATTCGGCAAATAAGCATGACAAGTAAAGACACAGGGTTGGGTGGGAATAAGTTGACACACTCTTTTAGATTAGGGTCGCTGTTATGGTCGGTGATCACGTTATGTGGGGATCCCTATTCGGGTACAGAAGTGACACATACTTTCGTATGTCATGATGGCCCCGTTGCACTACTTTCCTAACGCTTTAGCCTTCTGACTAACATTTCCGCCTCAGCCCCTCTCATTATTGGCAGTAACAATTGAATATTGTGTTATTGAATGAGTGGTATGAAGCCGTTCCTAGGGAAGAGAAGAGATGTAGTCGATTATTGGGAGCCCTGAATTCATGTCTTTGTTTCCTGCCTTTATTACACAGCTTTACCCTTCAAGCAACATTGGATGCATCTATGACATTGAAAGTTTGTGTCGTACCTGGATCCTATCACCGTCAGACAGGTATAAACGCCGAATTCGGCAAATAAGCATGACAAGTAAAGACACAGGGTTGGGTGGGAATAACTTGACACAGTCTTTTAGATTAGGGTCGCTGTTATGGTCCGTGACCACGTTATGTGGGGATCCGTATTCGGGTACAGAAGTGACACATATTTTCGTATGTCATGATGGCCCCGTTGCACTACTTTCCTATCGCTTTAGCCTTATGACTAACATTTCCGCCTCAGCCCCCCTCATTATTGGCAGTAAAAATTGAATATTGAGTTATTGAATGAGTCGTATGAAGCCGTCCCTAGGGAAAAGAAGAGATGTAGACGATGGTTGGGAGCCCTGAATTCATGTCTTTGCTTCCTTCCCTCATTACACTGCTTTATTCTTCAAGCAACATTGGATGCATCTATGACATTGAAAGTTTGTGTCGTACCTGGATCCTATCACCGTCAGACCGGTATAAACGCCGAATTCGGCAAATAAGCATGACAAGTAAAGACACAGGGTTGGGTGGGAATAACTTGACACAGTTTTTTAGATTAGGTTCGCTGTTATGGTCGGTGATCACGTTATGTGGGGATCCCTATTCGGGTACAGAAGTGACACATACTTTCGTATGTCATGATGGCCCCGTTGCACTACTTTCCTAACGCTTTAGCCTTCTGACTAACATTTCCGCCTCAGCCCCTCTCATTATTGGCAGTAAAAATTGAATATTGTGTTATTGAATGTGTGGCATGAAGCTGTTCCGAGGAAAGAGAAGAGATGTAGTCGATGATTGGGAGCACTGAATTCATGTCTTTGTTTCCTGCCTTCATTACACAGCTTTACCCTTCAAGCAACATTGGATGCATCTATGACATTGAATGTTTGTGTCGTACCTGGATCCTATCACCGTCAGACAGGTATAAACGCCGAATCGCGAAATAAGCATGACAAGTAAAGACACGGGGTTGGGTGGGAATCACTTGACACAGTTTTTTAGATTAGGGTCGCTGTTATGGTCCGTGACCACGTTATGTGGGGATCCGTATTCGGGTACAGAAGTGACACATATTTTCGTATGTCATGATGGCCCCGTTGCACTACTTTCCTATCGCTTTAGCCTTATGACTAACATTTCCGCCTCAGCCCCCCTCATTATTGGCAGTAAAAATTGAATATTGTGTTATTGAATGAGTCGTATGAAGCCGTTCCTAGGGAAGAGAAGAGATGTAGTCGATGATTGGGAGCCCTGAATTCATGTCTTTGTTTCCTGCCTTTATTACACAGCTTTACCCTTCAAGCAACATTGGATGCATCTATGACATTGAAAGTTTGTGTCGTACCTGGATCCTATCACCGTCAGACAGGTATAAACGCCGAATTCGGCATATAAGCATGACAAGTAAAGACACAGGGTTGGGTGGGAATAACTTGACACAGTCTTTTAGATTAGGGTCGCTGTTATGGTCCGTGACCACGTTATGTGGGGATCCGTATTCGGGTACAGAAGTGACACATATTTTCGTATGTCATGATGGCCCCGTTGCACTACTTTCCTATCGCTTTAGCCTTATGACTAACATTTCCGCCTCAGCCCCCCTCATTATTGGCAGTAAAAATTGAATATTGAGTTATTGAATGAGTCGTATGAAGCCGTCCCTAGGGAAAAGAAGAGATGTAGACGATGGTTGGGAGCCCTGAATTCATGTCTTTGCTTCCTTCCCTCATTACACTGCTTTATTCTTCAAGCAACATTGGATGCATCTATGACATTGAAAGTTTGTGTCGTACCTGGATCCTATCACCGTCAGACCGGTATAAACGCCGAATTCGGCAAATAAGCATGACAAGTAAAGACACAGGGTTGGGTGGGAATAAGTTGACACACTCTTTTAGATTAGGGTCGCTGTTATGGTCGGTGATCACGTTATGTGGGGATCCCCATTCGGGTACAGAAGTGACACATACTTTCGTATGTCATGATGGCCCTGTTGCACTACTTTCCTAACGCTTTAGCCTTCTGACTAACATTTCCGCCTCAGCCCCTCTCATTATTGGCAGTAAAAATTGAATATTGTGTTATTGAATGTGTGGCATGAAGCTGTCCTGAGGAAAGAGAAGAGATGTAGTCGATGATTGGGAGCACTGAATTCATGTCTTTGTTTCCTGCCTTCATTACACTGCTTTACACTTCAAGCAACATTGGATGCATCTATGACATTGAAAGTTTGTGTCGTACCTGGATCCTATCACCGTCAGACAAGTATAAACGCCGAATTCGGCAAATAAGCATGACAAGTAAAGACACAGGGTTGGGTGGGAATAAGTTGACACACTCTTTTAGATTAGGGTCGCTGTTAAGGTCGGTGATCACGTTATGTGGGGATCCCTTTTCGGGTACAGAGGTGACACATACTTTCGTATGTCATGATGGCCCCGTTGCACTACTTTCCTAACGCTTTAGCCTTCTGACTAACATTTCCGCCTCAGCCCCTCTCATTATTGGCAGTAAAAATTGAATATTGTGTTATTGAATGTGTGGCATGAAGCTGTCCTGAGGAAAGAGAAGAGATGTAGTCGATGATTGGGATCACTGAATTCATGTCTTTGTTTCCTGCCTTCATTACACAGCTTTACCCTTCAAGCAAAATTGGATGCATCTATGACATTGAATGTTTGTGTCGTACCTGGATCCTATCACCGTCAGACAGGTATAAACGCCGAATTCGGCAAATAAGCATGACAAGTAAAGACACAGGGTTGGGTGGGAATAAGTTGACACACTCTTTTAGATTAGGGTCGCTGTTATGGTCGGTGATCACGTTATGTGGGGATCCCTATTAGGGTACAGAAGTGACACATACTTTCGTATGTCATGATGGCCCCGTTGCACTACTTTCCTAACGCTTTAGCCTTCTGACTAACATTTCCGCCTCAGCCCCTCTCATTATTGGCAGTAAAAATAGAATATTGTGTTATTGAATGTGTGGCATGAAGCTGTCCTGAGGAAAGAGTAGAGATGTAGTCGATGATTGGGAGCACTGAATTCATGTCTTTGTTTCCTGCCTTCATTACACTGCTTTACCCTTCAAGCAACATTGGATGCATCTATGACATTGAAAGTTTGTGTCGTACCTGGATCCTATCACCGTCAGACAAGTATAAACGCCGAATTCGGCAAATAAGCATGACAAGTAAAGACACAGGGTTGGGTGGGAGTAAGTTGCCACAGTCTTTTACATTAGGGTCGCTGTTATGGTCGGTGATCACGTTATTTGGGGATCCCTATTCGGGTACAGAAGTGACACATACTTTCGTATGTCATGGTGGCCCCGTTGCACTACTTTCTTAACGCTTTAGCCTTCTGACTAACATTTCCGCCTCAGACCCCCTCATTATTGGCAGTAAAAATTGAATATTGTGTTATTGAATGAGTCGTATGAAGCCGTCCCTAGGGAAGAGAAGAGATGTAGACGATGGTTGGGAGCCCTGAATTCATGTCTTTGCTTCCTTCCCTCATTACACTGCTTTATTCTTCAAGCAACATTGGATGCATCTATGACATTGAAAGTTTGTGTCGTACCTGGATCCTATCACCGTCAGACAGGTATAAACGCAGAATTCGGCAAATAAGCATGACAAGTAAAGACACAGGGTTGGGTGGGAATAAGTTGACACACTCTTTTAGATTAGGGTCGCTGTTAAGGTCGGTCATCACGTTATGTGGGGATCCGTATTCGGGTACAGAAGTGACACATACTTTCGTATGTCATGATGGCCCCGTTGCACTACTTTCCTATAGCTTCAGCCTTCTGACTAACATTTCCGCCTTAGCCCCCCTCATTATTGGCAGTAAAAATTGAATATTGTGTTATTGAATGAGTCGTATAAAGCCGTTCCTAGGGAAGAAAAGAGATGTAGTCGATGATTGGGAGCCCTGAATTCATGTCTTTGTTTCCTGCCTTCATTACACAGCTTTACCCTTCAAGCAACATTGGATGCATCTATGACATTGAAAGTTTGTGTCGTACCTGGATCCTAATACCGTCAGACAGGTATAAACGCCAAATTCGGCAAATAAGCATGACAAGTAAAGACACAGGGTTGGGTGGGAATAAGTTGACACACTCTTTTAGATTAGGGTCGCTGTTATGGTCGGTGATCACGTTATGTGGGGATCCCTATTCGGGTACAGAAGTGACACATACATTCGTATGTCATGAAGGCCCCGTTGCACTACTTTTCTATCGCTTTAGCCGTGTGATTAACATTTCCGCCTCAGCTAACCCTTGGTATTGGCAGTAAAAATTGAATATTGTGTTATTGAATGAGTCGTATGAAGCCGTTCCTAGGGAAGAGAAGACATGTAGTCGATGATTGGGAGCCCTGAATTCATGTCTTTGTTTCGTGCCTTTATTACACAGCTTTACCCTACAAGCAACTTTGGATGCATCTATGACATTGAAAGTTTGTGTCGTACCTGGTCCCAATCACCGTCAGACAGGTATAAACGCCGAATTCGGCAAATAAGCATGACAAGTAAAGACACAGGGTTGGGTGGGAATAAGTTAACACAGTCTTTTAGATTAGGGTCGCTGTTATGGTCGGTGATCACGTTATGTGGGGATCCGTATTTGGGTACAGAAGTGACACATACTTTCGTATGTCATGATGGCCCCGTTGCACTACTTTCCTATCGCTTTAGCCTTCTGACTAACATTTCCGCCACAGCCCCCCTCATTATTGGCAGTAAAAGTTGAATATTGTGTTATTGAATGTGTCTTATGAAGCCGTTCCTAGGGAAGAGAAGAGATGTAGTCGATGATTCGGAGTCCTGAATTCATGTCTTTGATTCCTACCTTCATTACACAGCTTTACCCTTCAAGCAACATTGGATGAATCTATGACATTGAATGTTTGTGTCGTACCTGGACTCTATCACCGTCAGACAGGTATAAACGCTGAATTCGGCAAATAAGCATGACAAGTAAAGACACAGGGTTGGGTGGGAATTTGTTAACACAGTCTTTTAGATTAGGGTCGCTGTTATGGTCGGTGATCACGTTATGTGGGGATCCGTATTCGGGTACAGAAGTGACACATACTTTCGTATGTCATGATGGCCCCGTTGCACTACTTTCCTAACGTTTTTGCCTTCTGACTAACATTTCCGCCTCAGACCCCCTCGTTATTAGCAGTAAAAATTGAATATTGTGTTATTGAATGAGTCGTATGAAGCCGTCCCTAGGGAAGAGAAGAGATGTAGACGATGGTTGGGAGCCCTGAATTCATGTCTTTGCTTCCTTCCCTCTTTACACTGCTTTATTCTTCAAGCAACATTGGATGCATCTATGACATTGAAAGTTTGTGTCGTACCTGGATCCTATCACCGTCAGACAGGTATAAACGCCGAATTCGGCAAATAAGCATGACAAGTAAAGACACAGGGTTGGGTGGGAATAAGTTGACACACTCTTTTAGATTAGGGTCGCTGTTATGGTCGGTGATCACGTTATGTGGGGACCCGTATTCGGGTACAGAAGTGACACATACTTTCGTATGTCATGATGGCCCCGTTGCACTACTTTCCTATAGCTTTAGCCTTCTGACTAACATTTCCGCCTTAGCCCCCCTCATTATTGGCAGTAAAAATTGAATATTGTGTTATTGAATGAGTCGTATAAAGCCGTTCCTAGGGAAGAAAAGAGATGTAGTCGATGATTGGGAGCCCTGAATTCATGTCTTTGTTTCCTGCCTTCATTACACAGCTTTACCCTTCAAGCAACATTGGATGCATCTATGACATTGAAAGTTTGTGTCGTACCTGGATCCTATCACCGTCAGACAGGTATAAACGCCGAATTCGGCAAATAAGCATGACAAGTAAAGACACAGGGTTGGGTGGGAATAAGTTGACACACTCTTTTAGATTAGGGTCGCTGTTATGGTCGGTGATCACGTTATGTGGGGATCCCTATTCGGGTACAGAAGTGACACATACATTCGTATGTCATGAAGGCCCTGTAGCACTACTTTTCTATCGCTTTAGCCGTGTCACTAACATTTCCGCCTCAGCTAACCCTTGGTATCGGCAGTAAAAATTGAATATTGTGTTACTGAATGAGTCGTATGAAGCCGATCCTAGGGAAGAGAAGAGATGTAGTCGATGATTGGGAGCCCTGAATTCATGTCTTTGTTTCCTGCCTTTATTACACAGCTTTACCCTTCAAGCAACATTGGATGCATCTATGACATTGAAAGTTTGTGTTGTACCTGGATCCTATCACCGTGAGACAAGTATAAACGCCGAATTCGGCAAATAACCATGACAAGTATAAACACAGAGTTGGGTGGGATTAAGTTGACACAGTCTTTTAGATTAGGGTCGCTGTTATGGTCGGTGATCACGTTATGTGGGGATCCGTATACGAGTACAGAAGTGACACATACTTTCGTATGTCATGATGGCCCTGTTACACCACTTTCCTATCGCTTTAGCCTTCTGACTAACATTTCCGCCTCAGCCCCCCTCATTTTTGGCAGTAAAAATTGAATATTGTGTTATTGAATGAGTCGTATGAAGCCGTTCCTAGGGAAGAGAAGAGATGTAGTCGATAATTGGGAGCCCTGAATTCATGTCATTGTTTCCTGCCTTTATTACACAGCTTTACCCTTCAAGCAACATTGGATGCATCTATGACATTGAAAGTTTGTGTCGTACCTGGATCCTATCACCGTCAGACAGGTATAAACGCCGAATTCGGCAAATAAGCATGACAAGTAAAAACACAGGGTTGGTGGGAATACGTTGACACAGTCTTTAAGATTAGGGTCGCTGTTATGGTCGGTGATCACGTTATGTGGGGATCCCTACTCGGGTACAGAAGTGACACGTACTTTCGTATGTCGTGATGGCCCCGTTGCACTACTATCCTATCGCTTTAGCTTTCTGACTAACATTTCCGCCTCAGCCCCCCTCATTATTGGCAGTAAAAATTGAATATTGTGTTATTGAATGAGTCGTATGAAGCCGTTCCTAGGGAAGAGAAGACATGTAGTCGATGATTGGGAGCCCTGAATTCATGTCTTTGTTTCGTGCCTTTATTACACAGCTTTACCCTACAAGCAACTTTGGATGCATCTATGACATTGAAAGTTTGTGTTGTACCTGGTCCCAATCACCGTCAGACATGTATAAACGCCGAATTCGGCAAATAAGCATGACAAGTAAAGACACAGGGTTGGGTGGGAATAAGTTAACACAGTCTTTTAGATTAGGGTCGCTGTTATGGTCGGTGATCACGTTATGTGGGGATCCGTATTCGGGTACAGAAGTGACACATACTTTCGTATGTCATGATGGCCCCGTTGCACTACTTTCCTAACGTTTTTGCCTACTGGCTAACATTTCCGCCTCAGCCCCCCTCATTATTGGCAGTAAAAGTTGAATATTGTGTTATTGAATGTGTCTTATGAAGCCGTTCCTAGGGAAGAGAAGAGATGTAGTCGATGATTGGGTGCCCTTAATTCATATCTTTGATTCCTGCCTTCATTACACAGCTTTACCCTTCAAGCAACATTGGATGCATCTATGACATAGAAAGTTTGTGTCGTACCTGGATCCTATCACCGTCAGACAGGTATAAACGCCGAATTCGGCAAATAAGCATGACAAGTAAAGACACAGGGTTGGGTGGGAATAAGTTGACACAGTCTTTAAGATTAGGGTCGCTGTTATGGTCGGTGATCACGTTATGTGGGGATCCCTATTCGGGTACAGAAGTGACACATACATTCGTATGTCATGAAGGCCCCGTAGCACTACTTTTCTATCGCTTTAGCCGTGTGACTAACATTTCCGCCTCAGCTAACCCTTGGTATTGGCAGTAAAAATTGAATATTGTGTTACTGAATGAGTCGTATGAAGCCGATCCTAGGGAAGAGAAGAGATGTAGTCGATGATTGGGAGCCCTGAATTCATGTCTTTGTTTCCTGCCTTTATTACACAGCTTTACCCTTCAAGCAACATTGGATGCATCTATGACATTGAAAGTTTGTGTTGTACCTGGATCCTATCACCGTGAGACAAGTATAAACGCCGAATTCGGCAAATAACCATGACAAGTATAAACACAGAGTTGGGTGGGATTAAGTTGACACAGTCTTTTAGATTAGGGTCGCTGTTATGGTCGGTGATCACGTTGTGTGGGGATCCGTATACGAGTACAGAAGTGACACATACTTTCGTATGTCATGATGGCCCTGTTACACCACTTTCCTATCGCTTTAGCCTTCTGACTAACATTTCCGCCTCAGCCCCCCTCATTTTTGGCAGTAAAAATTGAATATTGTGTTATTGAATGAGTCGTATGAAGCCGTTCCTAGGGAAGAGAAGAGATGTAGTCGATAATTGGGAGCCCTGAATTCATGTCATTGTTTCCTGCCTTTATTACACAGCTTTACCCTTCAAGCAACATTGGATGCATCTATGACATTGAAAGTTTGTGTCGTACCTGGATCCTATCACCGTCAGACAGGTATAAACGCCGAATTCGGCAAATAAGCATGACAAGTAAAAACACAGGGTTGGTGGGAATACGTTGACACAGTCTTTAAGATTAGGGTCGCTGTTATGGTCGGTGATCACGTTATGTGGGGATCCCTACTCGGGTACAGAAGTGACACGTACTTTCGTATGTCATGATGGCCCCGTTGCACTACTATCCTATCGCTTTAGCTTTCTGACTAACATTTCCGCCTCAGCCCCCCTCATTATTGGCAGTAAAAATTGAATATTGTGTTATTGAATAAGTCGTATGAAGCCGTTCCTAGGGAAGAGAAGACATGTAGTCGATGATTGGGAGCCCTGAATTCATGTCTTTGTTTCGTGCCTTTATTACACAGCTTTACCCTACAAGCAACTTTGGATGCATCTATGACATTGAAAGTTTGTGTTGTACCTGGTCCCAATCACCGTCAGACAGGTATAAACGCCGAATTCGGCAAATAAGCATGACAAGTAAAGACGCAGGGTTGGGTGGGAATAAGTTAACACAGTCTTTTAGATTAGGGTCGCTGTTATGGTCGGTGATCACGTTATGTGGGGATCCGTATTCGGGTACAGAAGTGACACATACTTTCGTATGTCATGATGGCCCCGTTGCACTACTTTCCTAACGTTTTTGCCTACTGGCTAACATTTCCGCCTCAGCCCCCCTCATTATTGGCAGTAAAAGTTGAATATTGTGTTATTGAATGTGTCTTATGAAGCCGTTCCTAGGGAAGAGAAGAGATGTAGTCGATGATTGGGTGCCCTGAATTCATATCTTTGATTCCTGCCTTCATTACACAGCTTTACCCTTCAAGCAACATTGGATGCATCTATGACATAGAAAGTTTGTGTCGTACCTGGATCCTATCACCGTCAGACAGGTATAAACGCCGAATTCGGCAAATAAGCATGACATGTAAAGACACAGGGTTGGGTGGGAATAAGTTGACACAGTCTTTAAGATTAGGGTCGCTGTTATGGTCGGTGATCACGTTATGTGGGGATCCCTATTCGGGTACAGAAGTGACACATACATTCGTATGTCATGAAGGCCCCGTAGCACTACTTTTCTATCGCTTTAGCCGTGTGATTAACATTTCCGCCTCAGCTAACCCTTGGTATTGGCAGTAAAAATTGAATATTGTGTTACTGAATGAGTCGTATGAAGCCGATCCTAGGGAAGAGAAGAGATGTAGTCGATGATTGGGAGCCCTGAATTCATGTCTTTGTTTCCTGCCTTTATTACACAGCTTTACCCTTCAAGCAACATTGGATGCATCTATGACATTGAAAGTTTGTGTTGTACCTGGATCCTATCACCGTGAGACAAGTATAAACGCCGAATTCGGCAAATAACCATGACAAGTATAAACACAGAGTTGGGTGGGATTAAGTTGACACAGTCTTTTAGATTAGGGTCGCTGTTATGGTCGGTGATCACGTTATGTGGGGATCCGTATACGAGTACAGAAGTGACACATACTTTCGTATGTCATGATGGCCCTGTTACACCACTTTCCTATCGCTTTAGCCTTCTGACTAACATTTCCGCCTCAGCCCCCTCATTTTTGGCAGTAAAAATTGAATATTGTGTTACTGAATGAGTCGTACGAAGCCGTTCCTAGGGAAGAGAAGAGATGTAATCGATAATTGGGAGCCCTGAATTCATGTCATTGTTTCCTGCCTTTATTACACAGCTTTACCCTTCAAGCAACATTGGATGCATCTATGACATTGAAAGTTTGTGTCGTACCTGGATCCTATCACCGTCAGACAGGTATAAACGCCGAATTCGGCAAATAAGCATGACAAGTAAAGACACAGGGTTGGGTGGGAATAAGTTGACACACTCTTTTAGATTAGGGTCGCTGTTATGGTCGGTGATCACGTTATGTGGGGATCCCTATTCGGGTACAGAAGTGACACATACATTCGTATGTCATGAAGGCCCTGTAGCACTACTTTTCTATCGCTTTAGCCGTGTCACTAACATTTCCGCCTCAGCTAACCCTTGGTATCGGCAGTAAAAATTGAATATTGTGTTACTGAATGAGTCGTATGAAGCCGATCCTAGGGAAGAGAAGAGATGTAGTCGATGATTGGGAGCCCTGAATTCATGTCTTTGTTTCCTGCCTTTATTACACAGCTTTACCCTTCAAGCAACATTGGATGCATCTATGACATTGAAAGTTTGTGTTGTACCTGGATCCTATCACCGTGAGACAAGTATAAACGCCGAATTCGGCAAATAACCATGACAAGTATAAACACAGAGTTGGGTGGGATTAAGTTGACACAGTCTTTTAGATTAGGGTCGCTGTTATGGTCGGTGATCACGTTATGTGGGGATCCGTATACGAGTACAGAAGTGACACATACTTTCGTATGTCATGATGGCCCTGTTACACCACTTTCCTATCGCTTTAGCCTTCTGACTAACATTTCCGCCTCAGCCCCCCTCATTTTTGGCAGTAAAAATTGAATATTGTGTTATTGAATGAGTCGTATGAAGCCGTTCCTAGGGAAGAGAAGAGATGTAGTCGATAATTGGGAGCCCTGAATTCATGTCATTGTTTCCTGCCTTTATTACACAGCTTTACCCTTCAAGCAACATTGGATGCATCTATGACATTGAAAGTTTGTGTCGTACCTGGATCCTATCACCGTCAGACAGGTATAAACGCCGAATTCGGCAAATAAGCATGACAAGTAAAAACACAGGGTTGGTGGGAATACGTTGACACAGTCTTTAAGATTAGGGTCGCTGTTATGGTCGGTGATCACGTTATGTGGGGATCCCTACTCGGGTACAGAAGTGACACGTACTTTCGTATGTCGTGATGGCCCCGTTGCACTACTATCCTATCGCTTTAGCTTTCTGACTAACATTTCCGCCTCAGCCCCCCTCATTATTGGCAGTAAAAATTGAATATTGTGTTATTGAATGAGTCGTATGAAGCCGTTCCTAGGGAAGAGAAGACATGTAGTCGATGATTGGGAGCCCTGAATTCATGTCTTTGTTTCGTGCCTTTATTACACAGCTTTACCCTACAAGCAACTTTGGATGCATCTATGACATTGAAAGTTTGTGTTGTACCTGGTCCCAATCACCGTCAGACATGTATAAACGCCGAATTCGGCAAATAAGCATGACAAGTAAAGACACAGGGTTGGGTGGGAATAAGTTAACACAGTCTTTTAGATTAGGGTCGCTGTTATGGTCGGTGATCACGTTATGTGGGGATCCGTATTCGGGTACAGAAGTGACACATACTTTCGTATGTCATGATGGCCCCGTTGCACTACTTTCCTAACGTTTTTGCCTACTGGCTAACATTTCCGCCTCAGCCCCCCTCAGTATTGGCAGTAAAAGTTGAATATTGTGTTATTGAATGTGTCTTATGAAGCCGTTCCTAGGGAAGAGAAGAGATGTAGTCGATGATTGGGTGCCCTGAATTCACATCTTTGATTCCTGCCTTCATTACACAGCTTTACCCTTCAAGCAACATTGGATGCATCTATGACATAGAAAGTTTGTGTCGTACCTGGATCCTATCACTGTCAGACAGGTATAAACGCCGAATTCGGCAAATAAGCATGACATGTAAAGACACAGGGTTGGGTGGGAATAAGTTGACACAGTCTTTAAGATTAGGGTCGCTGTTATGTTCGGTGATCACGTTATGTGGGGATCCCTATTCGGGTACAGAAGTGACACATACATTCGTATGTCATGAAGGCCCCGTAGCACTACTTTTCTATCGCTTTAGCCGTGTGACTAACATTTCCGCCTCAGCTAACCCTTGGTATTGGCAGTAAAAATTGAATATTGTGTTACTGAATGAGTCGTATGAAGCCGATCCTAGGGAAGAGAAGAGATGTAGTCGATGATTGGGAGCCCTGAATTCATGTCTTTGTTTCCTGCCTTTATTACACAGCTTTACCCTTCAAGCAACATTGGATGCATCTATGACATTGAAAGTTTGTGTTGTACCTGGATCCTATCACCGTGAGACAAGTATAAACGCCGAATTCGGCAAATAACCATGACAAGTATAAACACAGAGTTGGGTGGGATTAAGTTGACACAGTCTTTTAGATTAGGGTCGCTGTTATGGTCGGTGATCACGTTATGTGGGGATCCGTATACGAGTACAGAAGTGACACATACTGTCGTATGTCATGATGGCCCTGTTACACCACTTTCCTATCGCTTTAGCCTTCTGACTAACATTTCCGCCTCAGCCCCCCTCATTTTTGGCAGTAAAAATTGAATATTGTGTTATTGAATGAGTCGTATGAAGCCGTTCCTAGGGAAGAGAAGAGATGTAGTCGATAATTGGGAGCCCTGAATTCATGTCATTGTTTCCTGCCTTTATTACACAGCTTTACCCTTCAAGCAACATTGGATGCAACTATGACATTGAAAGTTTGTGTCGTACCTGGATCCTATCACCGTCAGACAGGTATAAACGCCGAATTCGGCAAATAAGCATGACAAGTAAAAACACAGGGATGGTGGGAATACGTTGACACAGTCTTTAAGATTAGGGTCGCTGTTATGGTCGGTGATCACGTTATGTGGGGATCCCTACTCGGGTACAGAAGTGACACGTACTTTCGTATGTCATGATGGCCCCGTTGCACTACTATCCTATCGCTTTAGCTTTCTGACTAACATTTCCGTCTCAGCCCCCCTCATTATTGGCAGTAAAAATTGAATATTGTGTTATTGAATGAGTCGTATGAAGCCGTTCCTAGGGAAGAGAAGTCATGTAGTCGATGATTGGGAGCCCTGAATTCATGTCTTTGTTTCGTGCCTTTATTACACAGCTTTACCCTACAAGCAACTTTGGATGCATCTATGACATTGAAAGTTTGTGTTGTACCTGGTCCCAATCACCGTCAGACAGGTATAAACGCCGAATTCGGCAAATAATCATGACAAGTAAAGACACAGGGTTGGGTGGGAATAAGTTAACACAGTCTTTTAGATTAGGGTCGCTGTTATGGTCGGTGATCACGTTATGTGGGGATCCGTATTTGGGTACAGAAGTGACACATACTTTCGTATGTCATGATGGCCCCGTTGCACTACTTTCCTAACGTTTTTGCCTACTGGCTAACATTTCCGCCTCAGCCCCCCTCATTATTGGCAGTAAAAGTTGAATATTGTGTTATTGAATGTGTCTTATGAAGCCGTTCCTAGGGAAGAGAAGAGATGTAGTCGATGATTGGGTGCCCTTAATTCATATCTTTGATTCCTGCCTTCATTACACAGCTTTACCCTTCAAGCAACATTGGATGCATCTATGACATAGAAAGTTTGTGTCGTACCTGGATCCTATCACCGTCAGACAGGTATAAACGCCGAATTCGGCAAATAAGCATGACAAGTAAAGACACAGGGTTGGGTGGGAATAAGTTGACACAGTCTTTAAGATTAGGGTCGCTGTTATGGTCGGTGATCACGTTATGTGGGGATCCCTATTCGGGTACAGAAGTGACACATACATTCGTATGTCATGAAGGCCCCGTAGCACTACTTTTCTATCGCTTTAGCCGTGTGACTAACATTTCCGCCTCAGCTAACCCTTGGTATTGGCAGTAAAAATTGAATATTGTGTTACTGAATGAGTCGTATGAAGCCGATCCTAGGGAAGAGAAGAGATGTAGTCGATGATTGGGAGCCCTGAATTCATGTCTTTGTTTCCTGCCTTTATTACACAGCTTTACCCTTCAAGCAACATTGGATGCATCTATGACATTGAAAGTTTGTGTTGTACCTGGATCCTATCACCGTGAGACAAGTATAAACGCCGAATTCGGCAAATAACCATGACAAGTATAAACACAGAGTTGGGTGGGATTAAGTTGACACAGTCTTTTAGATTAGGGTCGCTGTTATGGTCGGTGATCACGTTATGTGGGGATCCGTATACGAGTACAGAAGTGACACATACTTTCGTATGTCATGATGGCCCTGTTACACCACTTTCCTATCGCTTTAGCCTTCTGACAAACATTTCCGCCTCAGCCCCCCTCATTTTTGGCAGTAAAAATTGAATATTGTGTTATTGAATGAGTCGTATGAAGCCGTTCCTAGGGAAGAGAAGAGATGTAGTCGATAATTGGGAGCCCTGAATTCATGTCATTGTTTCCTGCCTTTATTACACAGCTTTACCCTTCAAGCAACATTGGATGCATCTATGACATTGAAAGTTTGTGTCGTACCTGGATCCTATCACCGTCAGACAGGTATAAACGCCGAATTCGGCAAATAAGCATGACAAGTAAAAACACAGGGTTGGTGGGAATACGTTGACACAGTCTTTAAGATTAGGGTCGCTGTTATGGTCGGTGATCACGTTATGTGGGGATCCCTACTCGGGTACAGAAGTGACACGTACTTTCGTATGTCATGATGGCCCCGTTGCACTACTATCCTATCGCTTTAGCTTTCTGACTAACATTTCCGCCTCAGCCCCCCTCATTATTGGCAGTAAAAATTGAATATTGTGTTATTGAATAAGTCGTATGAAGCCGTTCCTAGGGAAGAGAAGACATGTAGTCGATGATTGGGAGCCCTGAATTCATGTCTTTGTTTCGTGCCTTTATTACACAGCTTTACCCTACAAGCAACTTTGGATGCATCTATGACATTGAAAGTTTGTGTTGTACCTGGTCCCAATCACCGTCAGACAGGTATAAACGCCGAATTCGGCAAATAAGCATGACAAGTAAAGACGCAGGGTTGGGTGGGAATAAGTTAACACAGTCTTTTAGATTAGGGTCGCTGTTATGGTCGGTGATCACGTTATGTGGGGATCCGTATTCGGGTACAGAAGTGACACATACTTTCGTATGTCATGATGGCCCCGTTGCACTACTTTCCTAACGTTTTTGCCTACTGGCTAACATTTCCGCCTCAGCCCCCCTCATTATTGGCAGTAAAAGTTGAATATTGTGTTATTGAATGTGTCTTATGAAGCCGTTCCTAGGGAAGAGAAGAGATGTAGTCGATGATTGGGTGCCCTGAATTCATATCTTTGATTCCTGCCTTCATTACACAGCTTTACCCTTCAAGCAACATTGGATGCATCTATGACATAGAAAGTTTGTGTCGTACCTGGATCCTATCACCGTCAGACAGGTATAAACGCCGAATTCGGCAAATAAGCATGACATGTAAAGTCACAGGGTTGGGTGGGAATAAGTTGACACAGTCTTTAAGATTAGGGTCGCTGTTATGGTCGGTGATCACGTTATGTGGGGATCCCTATTCGGGTACAGAAGTGACACATACATTCGTATGTCATGAAGGCCCCGTAGCACTACTTTTCTATCGCTTTAGCCGTGTGATTAACATTTCCGCCTCAGCTAACCCTTGGTATTGGCAGTAAAAATTGAATATTGTGTTACTGAATGAGTCGTATGAAGCCGATCCTAGGGAAGAGAAGAGATGTAGTCGATGATTGGGAGCCCTGAATTCATGTCTTTGTTTCCTGCCTTTATTACACAGCTTTACCCTTCAAGCAACATTGGATGCATCTATGACATTGAAAGTTTGTGTTGTACCTGGATCCTATCACCGTGAGACAAGTATAAACGCCGAATTCGGCAAATAACCATGACAAGTATAAACACAGAGTTGGGTGGGATTAAGTTGACACAGTCTTCTAGATTAGGGTCGCTGTTATGGTCGGTGATCACGTTATGTGGGGATCCGTATACGAGTACAGAAGTGACACATACTTTCGTATGTCATGATGGCCCTGTTACACCACTTTCCTATCGCTTTAGCCTTCTGACTAACATTTCCGCCTCAGCCCCCTCATTTTTGGCAGTAAAAATTGAATATTGTGTTACTGAATGAGTCGTACGAAGCCGTTCCTAGGGAAGAGAAGAGATGTAATCGATAATTGGGAGCCCTGAATTCATGTCATTGTTTCCTGCCTTTATTACACAGCTTTACCCTTCAAGCAACATTGGATGCATCTATGACATTGAAAGTTTGTGTCGTACCTGGATCCTATCACCGTCAGACAGGTATAAACGCCGAATTCGGCAAATAAGCATGACAAGTAAAAACACAGGGTTGGTGGGAATACGTTGACACAGTCTTTAAGATTAGGGTCGCTGTTATGGTAAGTGATCACGTTATGTGGGGATCCCTACTCGGGTACAGAAGTGACACATACATTCGTATGTCATGATGGCCCCGTTGCACTACTATCCTATCGCTTTAGCTTTCTGACTAACATTTCCGCCTCAGCCCCCCTCATTATTGGCAGTAAAAATTGAATATTGTGTTATTGAATGAGTCGTATGAAGCCGTTCCTAGGGAAGAGAAGACATGTAGTCGATGATTGGGAGCCCTGAATTCATGTCTTTGTTTCGTGCCTTTATTACACAGCTTAACCCTACAAGCAACTTTGGATGCATCTATGACATTGAAAGTTTGTGTTGTACCTGGTCCCAATCACCGTCAGACAGGTATAAACGCCGAATTCGGCAAATAAGCATGACAAGTAAAGACACAGGGTTGGGTGGGAATAAGTTAACACAGTCTTTTAGATTAGGGTCGCTGTTATGGTCGGTGATCACGTTATGTGGGGATCCGTATTCGGGTACAGAAGTGACACATACTTTCGTATGTCATGATGGCCCCGTTGCACTACTTTCCTAACGTTTTTGCCTACTGGCTAACATTTCCGCCTCAGCCCCCCTCATTATTGGCAGTAAAAGTTGAATATTGTGTTATTGAATGTGTCTTATGAAGCCGTTCCTAGGGAAGAGAAGAGATGTAGTCGATGATTGGGTGCCCTGAATTCATATCTTTGATTCCTGCCTTCATTACACAGCTTTACCCTTCAAGCAACATTGGATGCATCTATGACATTGAAAGTTTGTGTCGTACTTGGATCCTATCACCGTCAGACAGGTATAAACGCCGAATTCGGCAAATAAGCATGACAAGTAAAGACACAGGGTTGCGTGGGAATAAGTTGACACAGTCTTTAAGATTAGGGTCGCTGTTATGGTCGGTGATCACGTTATGTGGGGATCCCTATTCGGGTACAGAAGTGACACATACATTCGTATGTCATGAAGGCCCCGTAGCACTACTATTCTATCGCTTTAGCCGTGTGACTAACATTTCCGGCTCAGCTAACCCTTGGTATTGGCAGTAAAAATTGAATATTGTGTTACTGAATGAGTCGTATGAAGCCGATCCTAGGGAAGAGAAGAGATGTAGTCGATGATTGGGAGCCCTGAATTCATATCTTTGTTTCCTGCCTTTATTACACAGCTTTACCCTTCAAGCAACATTGGATGCATCTATGACATTGAAAGTTTGTGTCGTACCTGGATCCTATCACCGTCAGACAGGTATAAACGCCGAATTCGGCAAATAAGCATGACAAGTAAAGACACAGGGTTGGGTGGGAATAAGTTGACACAGTCTTTAAGATTAGGGTCGCTGTTATGGTCGGTGATCACGTTATGTGGGGATCCCTATTCGGGTACAGAAGTGACACATACTTTCGTATGTCATGATGGCCCCGTTGCACTACTATCCTATCGCTTTAGCTTTCTGACTAACATTTCCGCTTCAGCCCCCCTCATTATTGGCAGTAAAAATTGAATATTGTGTTATTGAATGAGTCGTATGAAGCCGTTCCTAGGGAAGAGAAGACATGTAGTCGATGATCGGGAGCCCTGAATTCATGTCTTTGTTTCGTGCCTTTATTACACACCTTTACCCTACAAGCAACTTTGGATGCATCTATGACATTGAAAGTTTGTGTCGTACCTGGTCCCAATCACCGTCAGACAGGTATAAACGCCGAATTCAGCAAATAAGCATGACAAGTAAAGACACAGGGTTGGGTGGGAATAAGTTACACAGTCTTTTAGATTAGGGTCGCTGTTATGGTCGGTGATCACGTTATGTGGGGATCCGTATTCGGGTACAGAAGTGACACATACTTTCGTATGTCATGATGGCCCCGTTGCACTACTTTCCTAACGTTTTTGCCTTCTGACTAACATTTCCGCCCCAGCCCCCCTCATTATTGGCAGTAAAAGTTGAATATTGTGTTATTGAATGAGGCGTATGAGGCCGTTCCTAGGGAAGAGAAGAGATGTAGTCGATGATTGGGTGCCCTGAATTCATATCTTTGATTCCTGCCTTCATTACACAGCTTTACCCTTCAAGTAACATTTAATGCATCTATGACATTGAAAGTTTGTGCCGTACCTGGATCCTATCACCGTCAGACAAGTATAAACGCCGAATTCGGCAAATAAGCATGACAAGTAAAGACACAGGGTTGGGTGGGAATAAGTTGACACAGTCTTTTAGATTAGGGTCGCTGTTATGGTCGGTGATCACGTTATGTGGGGATCCGTATTCGGGTACAGAAGTGACACGTACTTTCGTATGTCATGATGGCCCCGTTGCACTACTTTCCTATCGCTTTAGCCTTCTGACTAACATTTCCGCCTCAGACCCCCTCATTATTGGCAGTAAAAATTGAATATTGTGTTATTGAATGAGTCGTATGTAGCCGTTCCTAGGGAAGTGAAGAGATGTAGTCGATGATTGGGAGTCCTGAATTCATGTCTTTGTTTCCTGCCTTCATTACACAGCGTTACCCTTCAGGCAACATTGGATGCATCTATGACATTGAATGTTTGTGTCGTACCTGGATCCTATCACCGTAAGACAGGTATAAACGCCGAATTCGTCAAATAAGCATGACAAGTAAAGACACAGGGTTGGGTGGGAATAAGTTGACACAGTCTTTTAAATTAGGGTCGCTGTTATGGTCGGTGATCACGCTATGTGTGGATCCCTATTCGGGTACAGAAGTGACACATACTTTCGTATGTCATGATGGCCCCGTTGCACTACTATCCTATCGCTTTAGCTTTTGACTAACATTTCCGCCTCAGCCCCCCTCATTATTGGCAGTAAAAATTGAATATTGTGTTATTGAATGAGTCGTATGAAGCCGTTCCTAGGGAAGAGAAGAGATGTAGTCGATGATTGGGAGCCCTGAATACATGTCCTTGTTTCGTGCCTTTATTACACAGCTTTACCCTTCAAGCAACTTTGGATGCATCTATGACACTGAAAGTTTGTGTCGTACCTGGATCCTATCACCGTCAGACACGTATAAACGCCGAATTCGGCAAATAAGCATGACAAGTAAAGACACAGGGTTGGGTGGGAATAAGTTGACACAGTCTTTTAGATTAGCGTCGCTGTTATAATCGGTGATCAAGTTACGTGGGGATCCGTATTCGGATACAGAAGTGACACATACTTTCGTATGTCATGATGGCCCCGTTGCACTACTTTCCTAACGCTTTTGCCTTCTGACTAACATTTCCGCCTCAGCCCCCCTCATTATTGCCAGTAAAAGTTGAATATTGTGTTATTGAATGTGTCTTATGATGCCATTCCTAGGGAAGAGAAGAGATGTAGTCGATGATTGGGTGCCCTGAATTCATGTCTTTGTTTCCTGCCTTCATTACACAGCTTTACCCTTCAAGCAACATTGGATGCATCTATGACATTGAATGTTTGTGTCGTACCTGGATCCTATCACCGTCAGACAGGTATAAACGCCGAATTCGGCAAATAAGCATGACAAGTAAAGACACAGGGTTGGGTGGGAATAAGTTGACACAGTCTTTTAGATTAGGATCGTAGTTATGGTCGGTGATCACTTTATGTGGGGATCCCTATTCGGGTACCGAAGTGACACATCCATTCGTACGTCATGATGGCCCCGTTGCACTACTTTCCTAACGCTTTAGCCTTCTGACTAACATTTCCGCCTCAGCCCCCCTCATTATTGGCAGTAAAAATTGAATATTGTATTATTGAATGAGGCGTATGAAGCCGTTCCTAGGGAAGAGAAGACATGTAGTCGACGATTGGGAGCCCTGAATTCATGTCTTTGTTTCCTGCCATCATTACACAGCTTTACCCTTCAAGCAACATTGGATGCATCTATGACATTTAAAGTTTGTGTCGTACCTGGATCCTATCACCGTCAGACACGTATAAACGCCGAATTCGGCAAATAAGCATGACAAGTAAAGACACAGGGTTGGGTGAGAATAAGTTGACACAGTCTTTTACATTAGGGTCGTTGTTATGGTCGGTGATCACGTTATGTGGGGATCCGTATTCGTGTACAGAAGTGACACATACTTTCGTATGTCATGATGGCCCCGTTGCACTACTTTCCTAACGCTTTTGCCTTCTGACTAACATTTCCGCCTCAGCCCCCCTCATTATTGGTAGTAAAAGTTGAATATTGTGTTATTGAATGTGTCTTATGAACCCATTCCTAGGGAAGAGAAGAGATTTAGTCGATGATTGGGTGACCTGAAATCATGTGTTTGTTTCCTGCCTTCATTACACAGCTTTGTCCTTCAAGCAACATTGGATGCATCTATGACATTGAAAGTTTGTGTCGTACCTGGATCCTATTACCGTCAGACAGGTATAAACGCCGAATTCGGCAAATAAGCATGACAAGTAAAGACACAGGGTTGGGTGGGAATAACTTGACACAGTTTTTTAGATTAGGGTCGCTGTTATGGTCGGTCATCACGTTATGTGGGGATCCCAATTCGGGTACAGAAGTGACACATACTTTCGTATGTTATGATGGCCCCGTTGCACTACTTTCCTATCGCTTTAGCCTTCTGACTAACATTTGCGCCTCAGCCCCCCTCATTATTGGCAGTAAAAATTAAATATTGTGTTACTGAATGAGTCGTATGGAGCCGCTCCTAGGGAAGAGAAGAGATGCAGTCGATGATTGGGGGCCCTGAATTCATGTCTTTGTTTCCTGCCTTTATTACACAGCTTTACCTTTCAAGCAACATTGGATGCATGGATGACATTGAAAGTTTGTGACGTACCTGGATCCTATCACCGTCAGACAGGTATAAACGCCGAATTCGGCAAATAAGCATGACAAGCAAAGACACAGGGTTGGGTGGGAATAAGTTGACACAGTCTCTTAGATTAGGGTCGCTGTTATGGTCGGTGATCACGTTATGTGGGGATCCCTATTCGGGTACAGAAGTGACACATACTTTCGTATGTCATGATGGCCCCGTTGCACTACTTTCCTAACGCTTTTGCCTTCTGACTAACATTTCCGCCTCAGCCCCCCTCATTATTGGCAGTAAAAATTGAATATTGTGTTATTGAATGAGTCGTATGAAGCCGTTACTAGGGAAAAGAAGAGATGTAGTCGATGATTGGGAGCCCTGAATTCATGTCTTTGTTTCGTGCCTCCAAAACACAGCTTTACTCTTCAAGCAACATTGGATGCATCTGTGACATTGAAAGTTTGTGTCGTACCTGGATCCTATCACCGTCAGACAGGTATAAACGCTGAATTCGGCAAATAAGCATGACAAGTAAAAACACAGAGTTGGGTGGGAATAAGTTGACACAGTCTTTTAGATTAGGGTCGCTGCTATGGTCGGTGTTCACGTTATGTGAGGATCCGTATTCGGGTCCAGAAGTGACACATACTTTCGTATGTCATGATGGCCCCGTTGCACTACTTTCATAACGCTTTTGCCTTCTGACTAACATTTCCGCCTCAGCCCCCCTCATTATTGGCAGTAAAAATTGAATATTGTGTTATTGAATGAGTCGTATGAAGCCGTTACTAGGGAAAAGAAGAGATGTAGTCGATGATTGGGAGCCCTGAATTCATGTCTTTGTATCGTGCCTCCATTACACAGCTTTACTCTTCAAGCAACATTGGATGCATCTATGACATTGAGAGTTTGTGTCGTACCTGGATCCTATCACCGTCAGACAGGTATAAACGCCGAATTCGGCAAATAAGCATGACAAGTAAAGACACAGGGTTGGGTGGGAATAAGTTGACACAGTCTTTTAGATTAGGGTCGCTGTTATGGTCGGTGATCACGTTATATGGGGATCCGTATTCGGGTATAGAAGTGACACATACTTTCGTATGTCATGAAGGCCCCATTGCACTACTTTTCTATCGCTTTAGCCGTCTGACTAACATTTCCGCCTCAGCTAACACTTGGTATTGGCAGTAAAAATTGAACATTGTGTTACTGAATGAGTCGTATGAAGCCGTTCCTAGGGAAGAGAAGAGATGTAGTCGATGATTGGGAGCCCTGAATTCATGTCTTTGTTTTCTGCCTATATTACACAGCTTTACCCTTCAAGCAACATTGGATGCATCTATGACATTGAAAGTTTGTGTCGTACCTGGATCCTATCACCGTCAGACAGGTATAAACGCCGAATTCGGCAAATAAGCATTACAAGTAAAGACACAGGGTTGGGTGGGAATAAGTTGACACAGTCTTTTAGATTAGGGTCGCTGTTATGGTCGGTGATCACGTTATGTGGGGATCCGTATTCGGGTACAGAAGTGACACATACTTTCGTATGTCATGATGGCCCCGTTGCACTACTTTCCTAACGCTTTTGCCTTCTGACTAACATTTCCGCCTCAGCCCCCCGCATTATTGGCAGTAAAAATTGAATATTGTGTTATTGAATGTGTCGTATGAAGCCATTCCTAGGGAAAAGAAGATATGTAGTCGATGATTGGGAGCCCTGAATTCATGTCTTTATTTCCTGCCTCCATTACACAGCATTACTCTTCAAGCAACATTGGATGCATCTATGACATTGAAAGTTTGTGTCGTACCTGGATCCTATCACCGTCAGACAGGCATAAACGCCGAATTCGGCAAATAAGCATGACAAGTAAAAGCACAGGGTTGGGTGGGATTAAGTTGACACAGTCTTTTAGATTAGGGTCGCTGTTATGGTCGGTGATCACGTTATGTGGGGATCCGTATTCGGGTACAGAAGTGACACATACTTTCGTATGTCATGATGGCCCCGTTGCACTACTTTCCTATCGCTTTAGCCTTCTGACTAACATTTCCGCCTCAGCCCCCCTCATTATTGGCAGTAAAAATTGAATATTGTGTTATTGAATGAGTCGTATGTAGCCGTTCCTAGGGAAGAGAAGAGATGTAGTCGATGATTGGGAGTCCTGAATTCATGTCTTTGTTTCCTGCCTTCATTACACAGCGTTACCCTTCAGGCAACATTGGATGCATCTATGACATTGAATGTTTGTGTCGTACCTGGATCCTATCACCGTAAGACAGGTATAAACGCCGAATTCGTCAAATAAGCACGACAAGTAAAGACACAGGGTTGGGTGGGAATAAGTTGACACAGTCTTTTAGATTAGCGTCGCTGTTATAATCGGTGATCAAGTTACGTGGGGATCCGTATTCGGGTACAGAAGTGACACATACTTTCGTATGTCATGATGGCCCCGTTGCACTACTTTCCTAACGCTTTAGCCTTCTGACTAACATTTCCGCCTCAGCCCCCCTCATTATTGCCAGTAAAAGTTGAATATTGTGTTATTGAATGTGTCTTATGATGCCATTCCTAGGGAAGAGAAGAGATGTAGTCGATGATTGGGTGCCCTGAATTCATGTCTTTGTTTCCTGCCTTCATTACACAGCTTTACCCTTCAAGCAACATTGGATGCATCTATGACATTGAATGTTTGTGTCGTACCTGGATCCTATCACCGTCAGACAGGTATAAACGCCAAATTCGGCAAATAAGCATGACAAGTAAAGACACAGGGTTGGGTGGGAATAACTTGACACTGTTTTTTGGATTAGGGTCGCTGTTATGGTCGCTGATCAAGTTATGTGGGGATCCCTATTCGGGTACAGAAGTGACACATACTTTCGTATGTCATGATGGCCCCGTTGCACTACTTTCCTATCGCTTTAGCCTTCTGACTAACGTTTCCGCCTCAGCCCCCCTCATTATTGGCAGTAAAAATTAATTATTGTGTTATTGAATGAGTCGTATGGAGCCGTTCCTAGGGAAGAGAAGAGATGTAGTCGATGATTGGGGGCCTTGAATTCATGTCTTTGTTTCCTGCCTTTATTACACAGCTTTACCTTTCAAGCAACATTGGATGCATGGATGACACTGAAAGTTTGTGACGTACCTGGATCCTATCACCGTCAGACAGGTATAAACGCCGAATTCGGCAAATAAGCATGACAAGCAAAGACACAGGGTTGGGTGGGAATAAGTTGACACAGCCTTTTAGATCAGGGTCGCCGTTATGGTCGGTGATCACGTTATGTGGGGATCCGTATTCGGGCACAGAAGTGACACATACTTTCGTATGTCATGATGGCCCCGTTGCACTACTTTCCTAACGCTTTTGCCTTCTGACTAACATTTCCGCCTCAGCCCCCCTCATTATTGGCAGTAAAAATTGAATATTGTGTTATTGAATGAGTCGTATGAAGCCGTTACTAGGGAAAAGAAGAGATGTAGTCGATGATTGGGAGCCCTGAATTCATGTCTTTGTTTCGTGCCTCCATTACACAGCTTTACTCTTCAAGCAACATTGGATGCATCTGTGACATTGAAAGTATGTGTCGTACCTGGATCCTATCACCGTCAGACAGGTATAAACGCTGAATTCGGCAAATAAGCATGACAAGTAAAAACACAGAGTTGGGTGGGAATAAGTTGACACAGTCTTTTAGATTAGGGTCGCTGCTATGGTCGGTGTTCACGTTATGTGGGGATCCGTATTCGGGTCCAGAAGTGACACATACCTTCGTATGTCATGATGGCCCCGTTGCACTACTTTTCTATCGCCTTTGCCGTCTGACTAACATTTCCGCCTAAGCCCCCCTCATTATTGGCGGTAAAAATTGAATATTGTGTTACTGAATGAGTCGTATGAGGCCGTTCCTAGGGAAGAGAAGAGATGTAGTCGGTGATTGGGAGTCCTGAATTCATGTCTTTGTATCCTGCCTTCATTACACGGCTTTACCCTTCAAGCAACATTGGATGCATCTATGACATTGAAAGTTCGTGTCTTACCTGGATCCTATCACCGTCAGACAGGTATAAACGCCGAATTCGGCAAATAAGCATGACAAGTAAAGACACAGGGTTGGGTGGGAATAAGTTGACAGTCTTTTAGATTAGGGTCGCTGTTATGGTCGGTGATCACGTTATGTGGGGATCCGTACTCGGGTACAGAAGTGACACATACTTTCGTATGTCATGAAGGCCCCGTGGCACTACTTTTCTATCGCTTTTGCCGTTTGACTAACATTTCCGCCTCAGCTAACCCTTGGTATTGGCAGTAAAAATTGAATATTGTGTTACCGAATGAGTCGTATGAAGCCGTTACTAGGGAAAAGAAGAGATGTAGTCGATGATTGGAAGCCCTGAATACATGTCTTTGTTTCCTGCCGCCATTACACAGCTTTACTCATCAAGTAACATTGGATGCATCTATGACATTGAAAGTTTGAGTCGTACCTGGATCCTATCACCGTCAGACAGGTATAAACGCCAAATTCGGCAAATAAGCATGACAAGTAAAAACACAGTGTTGGGTGTGAATAAGTTGACACAGTCTCTCAGATTAGGGTCGCTGTTATGGTCGGTGATCACGTTATGTGGGGATCCGTATTCGGGTATAGAAGTGACACATACTTTCGTATGTCATGAAGGCCCCGTTGCACTACTTTTCTATCGCTTTAGCCGTCTGACTAACATTTCCGCCTCAGCTAACGCTTGGTATTGGCACTAAAAATTGAATATTGTGTTATTGAATGAGTCGTATGAAGCCGTTCCTAGGGAAGAGAAGAGATGTAGTCGATGATTGGGAGCCCTGAATTCATGTCTTTGTTTTCTGCCTATATTACACAGCTTTACCCTTCAAGCAACATTGGATGCATCTATGACATTGAAAGTTTGTGTCGTACCTGGATCCTATCACCGACAGACAGGTATAAACGCCGAATTCGGCAAATTAGCATTACAAGTAAAGACACAGGGTTGGGTGGGAATAAGTTGACACAGTCTTTTAGATTAGGGTCGCTGTTATGGTCGGTGATCACGCTATGTGGGGATCCCCATTCTGGTACAGAAGTGACACATACTTTCGTATGTCATGATGGCCCCGTTGCACTACTTTCCGAACGCTTTTGCCTTCTGACTAACATTTCCGCCTCAGCCCCCCGCATTATTGGCAGTAAAAATTGAATATTGTGTTATTGAATGTGTCGTATGAAGCCATTCCTAGGGAAAAAAAGATATGTAGTCGATGATTGGGAGCCCTGAATTCATGTCTTTGTTTCCTGCCTTCATTACACAGCTTTATCCTTCAAGCAACATTGGATGCATCTATGACATTGAAAGTTTGTGTCGTACCTGGATCCTATTACCGTCAGACAGGTATAAACGCCGAATTCGGCAAATAAGCATGACAAGTAAAGACACAGGGTTGGGTGGGAATAACTTGACACAGTTTTTTAGATTAGGGTCGCTGTTATGGTCGGTGATCACGTTATGTGGGGATCCGTATTCGGGTACAGAAGTGACACATACTTTCGTATGTCATGATGGCCCCGTTGCACTACTTTCCTATCGCTTTAGCCTTCTGACTAACATTTCCGCCTCAGCCCCCCTCATTATTGGCAGTAAAAATTAAATATTGCGTTATTGAATGAGTCGTATGAAGCCGTTCCTAGGGAAGAGAAGAGATGTAGTCGATGATTGGGGGCCCTGAATTCATGTCTTTGTTTCCTGCCTTTATTACACAGCTTTACCCTTCAAGCAACATTGGATGCATCTATGACATTGAAAGTTTGTGTCGTACCTGGATCCTATCACCGTCAGACAAGTATAAACGCCGAATTCGGCAAATAAGCATGACAAGTAAAGACACAAGGTTGGGTGGGAATAAGTTGACACAGTATTTTAGATTAGGATCGTAGTTATGGTCGGTGATCACTTTATGTGGGGATCCCTATTCGGGTACCGAAGTGACACATACATTCGTATGTCATGATGGCCCCGTTGCACTACTTTCCTAACGCTTTTGCCTTCTGACTAACATTTCCGCCTCAGCCCCCCTCATTATTGGCAGTAAAAGTTGAATATTGTGTTATTGAATGTGTCTTATGAACCCATTCCTAGGGAAGAGAAGAGATTTAGTCGATGATTGGGTGACCTGATATTATGTGTTTGTTTCCTGCCTTCATTACACAGCTTTGTCCTTCAAGCAACATTGGATGCATCTATGACATTGAAAGTTTGTGTCGTACCTGGATCCTATTACCGTCAGACAGGTATAAACGCCGAATTCGGCAAATAAGCATGACAAGTAAAGACACAGGGTTGGGTGGGAATAACTTGACACAGTTTTTTAGATTAGGGTCGCTGTTATGGTCGGTGATCACGTTATGTGGGGATCCGTATTCGGGTACAGAAGTGACACATACTTTCGTATGTCATGATGGCCCCGTTGCACTACTTTCCTATCGCTTTAGCCTTCTGACTAACATTTCCGCCTCAGCCCCCCTCATTATTGGCAGTAAAAATTAATTATTGTGTTATTGAATAAGTCGTATGGAGCCGTTCCTAGGGAAGAGAAGAGATGTAGTCGATGATTGGGGGCCCTGAATTCATGTCTTTGTTTCCTGCCTTTATTACACAGCTTTACCTTTCAAGCAACATTGGATGCATGTATGACATTGAAAGTTTGTGACGTACCTGGATCCTATCACCGTCAGACAGGTATAAACGCCGAATTCGGCAAATAAGCATGACAAGCAAAGACACAGGGTTGGGTGGGAATAAGTTGACACAGCCTTTTAGATTAGGGTCGCTGTTATGGTCGGTGATCACGTTATGTGGGGATCCGTATTCGGGCACAGAAGTGACACATACTTTCGTATGTCATGACGGCCCCGTTGCACTACTTTCCTAACGCTTTTGCCTTCTGACTAACATTTCCGCCTCAGCCCCCCTCATTATTGGCAGTAAAAATTGAATATTGTGTTATTGAATGAGTCGTATGAAGCCGTTACTAGGGAAAAGAAGAGATGTAGTCGATGATTGGGAGCCCTGAATTCATGTCTTTGTTTCGTGCCTCCATTACACAGCTTTACTCTTCAAGCAACATTGGATGCATCTGTGACATTGAAAGTATGTGTCGTACCTGGATCCTATCACCGTCAGACAGGTATAAACGCTGAATTCGGCAAATAAGCATGACAAGTAAAAACACAGAGTTGGGTGGGAATAAGTTGACACAGTCTTTTAGATTAGGGTCGCTGCTATGGTCGGTGTTCACGTTATGTGGGGATCCGTATTCGGGTCCAGAAGTGGCACATACCTTCGTATGTCATGATGGCCCCGTTGCACTACTTTTCTATCGCCTTTGCCGTCTGACTAACATTTCCGCCTAAGCCCCCCTCATTATTGGCGGTAAAAATTGAATATTGTGTTACTGAATGAGTCGTATGAGGCCGTTCCTAGGGAAGAGAAGAGATGTAGTCGGTGATTGGGAGTCCTGAATTCATGTCTTTGTTTCCTGCCTTCATTACACGGCTTTACCCTTCAAGCAACATTGGATGCATCTATGACATTGAAAGTTCGTGTCGTACCTGGATCCTATCACCGTCAGACAGGTATAAACGCCGAATTCGGCAAATAAGCATGACAAGTAAAGACACAGGGTTGGGTGGGAATAAGTTGACAGTCTTTTAGATTAGGGTCGCTGTTATGGTCGGTGATCACGTTATGTGGGGATCCGTATTCGGGTACAGAAGTGACACATACTTTCGTATGTCATGAAGGCCCCGTGGCACTACTTTTCTATCGCTTTTGCCGTCTGACTAACATTTCCGCCTCAGCTAACCCTTGGTATTGGCAGTAAAAATTGAATATTGTGTTACCGAATGAGTCGTATGAAGCCGTTCCTAGGGAAGAGAACAGATGTAGTCGATGATTGGAAGCCCTGAATACATGTCTTTGTTTCCTGCCGCCATTACACAGCTTTACTCATCAAGTAACATTGGATGCATCTATGACATTGAAAGTTTGAGTCGTACCTGGATCCTATCACCGTCAGACAGGTATAAACGCCAAATTCGGCAAATAAGCATGACAAGTAAAAACACAGTGTTGGGTGTGAATTAGTTGACACAGTCTCTCAGATTAGGGTCGCTGTTATGGTCGGTGATCACGTTATGTGGGGATCCGTATTCGGGTATAGAAGTGACACATTCTTTCGTATGTCATGAAGGCCCCGTTGCACTACTTTTCTGTCGCTTTAGCCGTCTGACTAACATTTCCGCCACAGCTAACGCTTGGTATTGGCAGTAAAAATTGAATATTGTGTTACTGAATGAGTCGTATGAAGCCGTTCCTAGGGAAGAGAAGAGATGTAGTCGATGATTGGGAGCCCTGAATTCATGTCTTTGTTTTCTGCCTACATTACACAGCTTTACCCTTCAAGCAACATTGGATGCATCTATGACATTGAAAGTTTGTGTCGTACCTGGATCCTATCACCGACAGACAGGTATAAACGCCGAATTCGGCAAATAAGCATTACAAGTAAAGACACAGGGTTGGGTGGGAATAAGTTGACACAGTCTTTTAGATTAGGGTCGCTGTTATGGTCAGTGATCACGCTATGTGGGGATCCCCATTCTGGTACAGAAGTGACACATACTTTCGTATGTCATGATGGCCCCGTTGCACTACTTTCCTAACGCTTTTGCCTTCTGACTAACATTTCCGCCTCAGCCCCCCGCATTATTGGCAGTAAAAATTGAATATTGTGTTATTGAATGTGTCGTATGAAGCCATTCCTAGGGAAAAGAAGATATGTAGTCGATGATTGGGAGCCCTGAATTCATGTCTTTGTTTCCTGCCTTCATTACACAGCTTTATCCTTCAAGCAACATTGGATGCATCTATGACATTGAAAGTTTGTGTCGTACCTGGATCCTATCACCGTCAGACAGGTATAAACGCCGAATTCGGCAAATAAGCATGACAAGTAAAGACACAGGGTTGGGTGGGAATAACTTGATACAGTTTTGTAGATTAGGGTCGCTGTTATGGTCGGTGATCACGTTATGTGGGGATCCGTATTCGGGTACAGAAGTGACACATACTTTCGTATGTCATGATGGCCCCGTTGCACTACTTTCCTAACGCTTTAGCCTTCTGACTAACATTTCCGCCTCAGCCGCCCTCATTATTGGCAATAAAAATTGAATATTGTGCTATTGAATGAGTCGTATGAAGCCGTTCCTAGGGAAGAGAAGAGATGTAGACGATGATTGGGAGTCCTGAATTCATGTCTTTGTTTCCTGCCTCCATTTCACAGCTTTACTCTTCAAGCAACATTGGATGCATCTATGACATTGAAAGTTTGTGTCGTACCTGGATCCGATCAGCGTCAGAAAGGTATAAACGCCGAATTCGGCAAATAAGCATGACAAGTAAAGACACAGGGTTGGGTGGGCATAACTTGACACAGTTTTTTAGATTAGGGTCGCTGTTATGGTCGGAGATCACGTTATGTGGGGATCCTTATTCGGGTACAGAAGTGACACATACTTTCGTATGTCATGATGGCCCCGTTGCACTACTTTCCTAACGCTTTAGCCTTCTGACTAACATTTCCGCCTCAGCCCCTCTCATTATTGGCAGTAAAAATTGAATATTGTGTTATTGAATGAGTCGTATGAAGCCGTTCCTAGGGAAGAGAAGAGATGTAGTCGATGATTGGGAGTCCTGAATTCATGTCTTTGTTTCCTGCCTTCATTACACAGCGTTACCCTTCAAGCAACATTGTATGCATCTATGACATTGAAAGTTTGTGTCGTACCTGGATCCTATCACCGTCAGACAGGTATAAACGCCGAATTCGGCAAATAAGCATGACAAGTAAAGACACAGGAATGGGTGGGAATAAGTTGACACAGTCTTTTAGATTAGGGTCGTTGTTATGGTCGGTGATCACGTTATATGGGGATCCCTATTCGGATACAGAAGTGACACATACTTTCGTATGTTATGATGGCCCCAATGCACTACTTTCCTATCGCTTTAGCCTTCTGACTAACATTTCCGCCGTAGCCCCCCTCATTATTGGCAGTAAAAATTGAATATTGTGTTATTGAATGAGTCGTATGAAGCCGTTCCTAGGGAAAAGAAGATATGTAGTCGATGATTGGGAGCCCTGAATTCATGTCTTTGTTTCCTGCCTTCATTACACAGCTTTATCCTTCAAGCAACATTGGATGCATCTATGACACTGAAAGTTTGTGTCGTACCTGGATCCTATCACCGTCAGACAGGTATAAACGCCGAATTCGGCAAATAAGCATGACAAGTAAAGACACAGGGTTGGGTGGGAATAACTTGATACAGTTTTGTAGATTAGGGTCGCTGTTATGGTCGGTGATCACGTTATGTGGGGATCCCTATTCGGGTACTTAAGTGACACATACTTTCGTATGTCATGATGGCCCCGATGCACTACTTTCAAAACGCTTTAGCCTTCTGACTAACATTTCCGCCTCAGCATCCCTCATTATTGGCAGTAAAAATTGAATATTGTGTTATTGAATGAGTCGTATGAAGCCGTTCCTAGGGAAGAGAAGAGATGTAGACGATGATTGGGAGTCCTGAATTCATGTCTTTGTTTCCTGCCTCCATTTCATAGCTTTACTCTTCAAGCAACATTGGATGCATCTATGACATCAAAAGTTTGTGTCGTACCTGGATCCGATCACCGTCAGAAAGGTATATACGCCGAATTCGGCAAATAAGCATGACAAGTAAAGACACAGGGTTGGGTGGGCGTAACTTGACACAGTTTTTTAGATTAGGGTCGCTGTTATGGTCGGAGATTACGTTATGTGTGGATCCTTATTCGGGTACAGAAGTGACACATACTTTCGTATGTCATGATGGCCCCGTTGCACTACTTTCCTAACGCTTTAGCCTTCTGACTAACATTTCCGCCTCAGCCCTTCTCATTATTGGCAGTAAAAATTGAATATTGTGTTATTGAATGTGTGGTATGAAGCTGTTCCTAGGGAAGAGAAGAGATGTAGTCGATGACTGGGAGCACTTAATTCATGTCTTTGTTTCCTGCCTTCATTACACAGATTTACCCTTCAAGCAACATTGGATGCATCTATGAGATTGAATGTTTGTGTCGTACCTGGATCCTATCACCGTCAGACAGGTATATACGCCGAATTGCGCAAATAAGCATGACAAGTAAAGACACAGGGTTGGGTGGGCGTAACGTGACACAGGTTTTTACATTAGGGTCGCTGTTATGGTCGGAGATTACGTTATGTGGGGATCCTTATTCGGGTACAGAAGTGACACATACTTTCGTATGTCATGATGGCCCCGTTGCACTACTTTCCTAACGCTTTAGCCTTCTGACTTACATTTCCGCCTCAGCCCCCCTCATTATTGGCAGTAAAAATTGAATATTGTGTTTTTGAATGAGTCGTATGAAGCCGTTCCTAAGGAAGAGAAGAGATGTAGTCGATGATTGGGAGCCCTGAATTCATGTCTTTATTTCCCGCCTCCATTACACAGCTTTACTCTTCAAGCAACATTGGATGCATCTATGACATTAAAAGTTTGTGTCGTACCTGGATCCTATCACCGTCAGACAGGTATAAACGCCGAATTCGGCAAATAAGCATGACAAGTAAGGACACAGGGTTGGGTGGGAATAACTTGATACAGTTTTTTAGATTAGGGACGCTGTTATGGTCGGAGATGACGTTATGTGGGGATCCCCACTCGGGTACAGAAGTGACATATACTTTCGTATGTCATAAATGCCCCGTTGCACTACTTTTCTATCGCTTTAGCCGTCTGTCTAACATTTCCGCCTCAGCTAACCCTTGGTATTGGCAGAAAAATAGAATATTGTGTTACCGAATGAGTCGTATGAAGCCGTTCCTAGGGAAGAGAAGAGATGTAGTCGATGTTTGGAAGCCCTGAATTCATGTCTTTGTTTCCTGCCTCCATTACACAGCTTTACTCTTCAAGCAACATTGGATGCATCTATGACATTGAAAGTTTGTGTCGTACCGGGATCCTATCATCGGCAGACAGGTATAAACGCCGAATTCGGCAAATAAGCATGACAAGTAAAAACACAGAGTTGGGTGGCAATAAGTCGACACAGTCTTTCAGATTAGGGTCGCTGTTGTGGTCGGTGATCACGCTATGTGGGGATCCCCATTCTGGTACAGAAGTGACACATACTTTCGTATGTCATGATGGCCCCGTTGCACTACTTTCCTAACGCTTTTGCCTTCTGACTAACATTTCCGCCACAGCCCCCCGTATTATTGGCAGTAAAAATTGAATATTGTGTTACTGAATGAGTCGTATGAAGCCGTTCCTAGGGAAGAGAAGAGATGTAGTCGATGATTGGGAGCCCTGAATTCATGTCTTTGTTTTCTGCCTATATTACACAGCTTTACCCTTCAAGCAACATTGGATGCATCTATGACATTGAAAGTTTGTGTCGTACCTGGATCCTATCACCGTCAGACAGGTATAAACGCCGAATTCGGCAAATAAGCATTACAAGTAAAGACACAGCGTTGGGTGGGAATAAGTTGACACAGTCTTTTAGATTAGGGTCGCTGTTATGGTCGGTGATCACGCTATGTGGGGATCCCCATTCTGGTACAGAAGTGACACATACTTTCGTATGTCATGATGGCCCCTTGCACTACTTTCCTAACGCTTTTGCCTTCTGCCTAACATTTCCGCCACGGCCCCCCGCACTATTGGCAGTAAAAATTGAATATTGTGTTATTGAATGTGTCGTATGAAGCCATTCCTAGGGAAAAGAAGATATGTAGTCGATGATTGGGAGCCCTGAATTCATGTCTTTGTTTCCTGCCTTCATTACACAGCTTTATCCTTCAAGCAACATTGGATGCAACTATGACATTGAAAGTTTGTGTCGTACCTGGATCCTATCACCGTCAGACAGGTATAAACGCCGAATTCGGCAAATAAGCATGACAAGTAAAGACACAGGGTTGGGTGGGAATAACTTGATACGGTTTTGTAGATTAGGGTCGCTGTTATGGTCGGTGATTACGTTATGTGGGTATCCCTACTCGGGTACTTAAGTGACACATACTTTCGTATGTCATGATGGCCCCGTTGCACTACTTTCCTAACGCTTTAGCCTTCTGACTAACATTTCCGCCTCAGCCCCCCTCATTATTGGCAGTAAAAATTGAATATTGTGTTATTGAATGAGTCGTATGAAGCCGTTCCTAGGGAAGAGAAGAGATGTAGTCGATGATTGGGAGCCCTGAATTCATGTCTTTGTTTCCTGCCTTCATTACACAGCTTTATCCTTCAAGCAACATTGGATGCATCTATGACATTGAAAGTTTGTGTCGTACCTGGATCCTATCACCGTCAGGCAGGTATAAACGCCGAATTCGGCAAATAAGCATGACAAGTAAAGACACAGGGTTGGGTGGGAATAACTTGATACAGTTTTGTAGATTAGGGTCGCTGTTATGGTCGGTGATCACGTTATGTGGGGATCCCTATTCGGGTACTTAAGTGACACATACTTTCGTATGTCATGATGGCCCCGTTGCACTACTTTCCTAACGTTTTAGCCTTCTGACTAACATTTCCGCCTCAGCCGCCCTCATTATTGGCAGTAAAAATTGAATATTGTGTTATTGAATGAGTCGTATGAAGCCGTTCCTAGGGAAGAGAAGAGATGTAGACGATGATTGGGAGTCCTGAATTCATGTCTTTGTTTCCTGCCTCCATTTCACAGCTTTACTCTTCAAGCAACAATGGATGCATCTATGACATTGAAAGTTTGTGTCGTACCTGGATCCGATCAGCGTCAGAAAGGTATAAACGCCGAATTCGGCAAATAAGCATGACAAGTAAAGACACAGGGTTGGGTGGGCATAACTTGACACAGTTTTTTAGATTAGGGTCGCTGTTATGGTCGGAGATCACGTTATGTGGGGATCCTTATTCGGGTACAGAAGTGACACATACTTTCGTATGTCATGATGGCCCCGTTGCACTACTTTCCTAACGCTTTAGCCTTCTGACTAACATTTCCGTCTCAGCCCCTCTCATTATTGGCAGTAAAAATTGAATATTGTGTTATTGAATGAGTCGTATGAAGCCGTTCCTAGGGAAGAGAAGAGATGTAGTCGATGATTGGGAGTCCTGAATTCATGTCTTTGTTTCCTGCCTTTAATACACAGCTTTACCCTTCAAGCAACATTGTATCCATCTATGACATTGAAAGTTTGTGTCGTACCTGGATCCTATCACCGTCAGACAGGTATAAACGCCGAATTCGGCAAATAAGCATGACAAGTAAAGACACAGGAATGGGTGGGAATAAGTTGACACAGTCTTTTAGATTAGGGTCCCTGTTATGGTCGGTGATCACGCTATGTGGGGATCCCCATTCTGGTACAGATGTGACACATACTTTCGTATGTCATGATGAACCCGTTGCACTACTTTCCTAACGCTTTTGCCTTCTGACTAACATTTCCGCCTCAGCCCCTCTCATTATTGGCAGTAAAAATTGAATATTGTGTAATTGAATGTGTGGTATGAAGCTGTTCCTAGGGAAGAGAAGAGATGTAGTCGATGACTGGGAGCACTTAATTCATGTCTTTGTTTCCTGCCTTCATTACACAGATTTACCCTTCAAGCAACATTGGATGCATCTATGACATTGAATGTTTGTGTCGTACCTGGATCCTATCACCGTGAGACAGGTATAAACGCCGAATTCGGGAAATAAGCATGACAAGTAAAGACACAGGGTTGGGTGGGAATAACTTGACACAGTTTTTTAGATTAGGGTCGCTGTCATGGTCAGTGATCACCTTATGTGGGGATCCCTATTCGGGTACAAAAGTGACACATACTTTCGTATGTCATGATGGCCCCGTTGCACAACTTTCCTAACGCTTTTGCCTTCTGACTAACATTTCCGCCTCACCCCCCCTCATTATTGGCAGTAAAAATTGAATATTGTGTTATTGAATGAGTCGTATGAAGCCGTTCCTAGGGAAAAGAAGATATGTAGTCGATAATTGGGAGCCCTGAATTCATGTCTTTGTTTCCTGCCTTCATTACACAGCTTTATCCTTCAAGCAACATTGGATGCATCTATGACACTGAAAGTTTGTGTCGTACCTGGATCCTATCACCGTCAGACAGGTATAAACGCCGAATTCGGCAAGTAAGCATGACAAGTAAAGACACAGGTTTGGGTGGGAATAACTTGATACAGTTTTGTAGATTAGGGTCGCTGTTATGGTCGGTGATCACGATATGTGGGGATCCCTATTCGGGTACTTAATTGACACATACTTTCGTATGTCATGATGGCCCCGATGCACTACTTTCCTAATGCTTTAGCCTTCTGACTAACATTTCCGCCTCAGCCCCCCTCATTATTGGCAGTAAAAATTGAATATTGTGTTATTGAATGAGTCGTATGAAGCCGTTCCTAGGGAAGAGAAGAGATGTAGACGATGATTGGGAGTCCTGAATTCATGTCTTTGTTTCCTGCCTCCATTTCATAGCTTTACTCTTCAAGCAACATTGGATGTATCTATGACATCAAAAGTTTGTGTCGTACCTGGATCCGATCACCGTCAGAAAGGTATATACGCCGAATTTGGCAAATAAGCATGACAAGTAAAGACTCAGGGTTGTGTGGGCATAACTTGACACAGTTTTTTAGATTAGGGTCGCTGTTATGGTCGGAGATTACGTTATGTGGGGATCCTTATTCGGGTACAGAAGTGACTCATACTTTCGTATGTCATGATGGCCCCGTTGCACTACTTTCCTAACGCTTTAGCCATCTGACTAACATTTCCGCCTCAGCCCTTCTCATTATTGGCAGTAAAAATTGAATATTGTGTTATTGAATGTGTGGTATGAAGCTGTTCCTAGGGAAGAGAAGAGATGTAGTCGATGACTGGGAGCACTTAATTCATGTCTTTGTTTCCTGCCTTCATTACACAGATTTACCCTTCAAGCAACATTGGATGCATCTATGACATTGAATGTTTGTGTCGTACCTGGATCCTATCACCGTCAGACAGGTATAAACGCCGAATTCGGCAAATAAGCATGACAAGTAAAGACACAGGGTTGGGTGGGAATAACTTGACACAATTTTTTAGATTAGGGTCGCTGTCATGGTCAGTGATCACGTTATGTGGGGATCCCTATTCGGGTACAGAAGTGACACATACTTTCGTATGTCATGATGGCCCCGTTGCACTACTTTCCTAACGCTTTTGCCTTCTGACTAACATTTCCGCCTCAGCCCCCCTCATTATTGGCAGTAAAAATTGAATATTGTGTTATTGAATGAGTCGTATGAAGCCGTTCCTAGGGAAGAGAAAAGATGTAGTCGATGATTGGGAGCCCTGAATTCATGTCTTTATTTCCCGCCTCCATTACACAGCTTTACTCTTCAAGCAACATTGGATGCATCTATGACATTAAAAGTTTGTGTCGTACCTGGATCCTATCACCGTCAGACAGGTATAAACGCCGAATTCGGCAAATAAGCATGACAAGTAAGGACACAGGGTTGGGTGGGAATAACTTGATACAGTTTTTTAGATTACGGACGCTGTTATGGTCGGAGATCACGTTATGTGGGGATCCCTACTCGGGTACAGAAGTGACATATACTTTCGTATGGCATAAAGGTCCCGTTGCACTACTTTTCTATCGCTTTAGCCGTCTGACTAACATTTCCGCCTCAGCTAACCCTTGGTATTGGCAGAAAAATAGAATATTGTGTTACCGAATGAGTCGTATGAAGCCGTTCCTAGGGAAGAGAAGAGATGTAGTCGATGATTGGAAGCCCTGAATTCATGTCTTTGTTTCCTGCCTCCATTACACAGCTTTACTCTTCAAGCAACATTGGATGCATCTATGACATTGAAAGTTTGTGTCGTACCGGGATCCTATCATCGGCAGACAGGTATAAACGCCGAATTCGGCAAATAAGCATGACAAGTAAAAACACAGAGTTGGGTGGCAATAAGTTTACACAGTCTGTCAGATTAGGGTCGCTGTTGTAGTCGGTGATCACGCTATGTGGGGATCTCTACTCGGGTACTTAAGTGACACATACTTTCGTATGTCATGATGGCCCCGTTGCACTACTTTCCTAACGCTTTAGCCTTCTGACTAACATTTCCGCCTCAGCCCCCCTCATTATTGGCAGTAAAAATTGAATATTGTGTTATTGAATGAGTCGTATGAAGCCGTTCCTAGGGAAGAGAAAAGATGTAGTCGATGAATGGGAGCCCTGAATTCATGTCTTTATTTCCCGCCTCCATTACACAGCTTTACTCTTCAAGCAACATTGGATGCATCTATGACATTAAAAGTTTGTGTCGTACCTGGATCCTATCACCGTCAGACAGGTATAAACGCCGAATTCGGCAAATAAGCATGACAAGTAAGGACACAGGGTTGGGTGGGAATAACTTGATACAGTTTTTTAGATTACGGACGCTGTTATGGTCGGAGATCACGTTATGTGGGGATCCCTACTCGGGTACAGAAGTGACATATACTTTCGTATGGCATAAAGGTTCCGTTGCACTACTTTTCTATCGCTTTAGCCGTCTGACTAACATTTCCGCCTCAGCTAACCCTTGGTATTGGCAGAAAAATAGAATATTGTGTTACCGAATGAGTCGTATGAAGCCGTTCCTAGGGAAGAGAAGAGATGTAGTCGATGATTGGAAGCCCTGAATTCATGTCTTTGTTTCCTGCCTCCATTACACAGCTTTACTCTTCAAGCAACATTGGATGCATCTATGACATTGAAAGTTTGTGTCGTACCGGGATCCTGTCACCGTCAGACAGGTATAAACGCCGAATTCGGCAAATAAGCATGACAAGTAAAAACACAGAGTTGGGTGGCAATAAGTTGACACAGTCTTTCAGATTAGGGTCGCTGTTATGGTCGGAGATCACGTTATGTGGGGATCCTTATTCGGGTACAGAGGTGACACATACTTTCGTATGTCATGATGGCCCCGTTGCACTACTTTCCTAACGCTTTTGCCTTCTGAGTAACATTTCCGCCTCAGCCCCCCTCATTATTGGCAGTAAAAATTAAATATTGTGTTATTGAATGAGTCGTATGAAGCCGTTCCTAGGGAAGAGAAGAGATGTAGTCGATGACCGGGAGCACTTAATTCATGTCTTTGTTTCCTGCCTTCATTACACAGATTTACCCTTCAAGAAACATTGGATGCATCTATGACATTAAAAGTTTGTGTCGTACCTGAATCCTATCACCGTCAGACAGGTATAAACGCCGAATTCGGCAAATAAGCATGACAAGTAAAGACACAGGGTTGGGTGGGAATAACTTGATACAGTTTTTTAGATTAGGGACGCTGTTATGGTCGGTGATCACGTTATGTGGGGATCCCTATTCGGGTACAGAAGTGACATATACTTTCGTATGTCATAAAGGCCCCGTTGCACTACTTTTCTATCGCTTTAGCCGTCTGACTAACATTTCCGCCTCAGCTAACCCTTGGTATTGGCAGAAAAATTGAATATTGTGTTACCGAATGAGTCGTATAAAGCCGTTCCTAGGGAAGAGAAGAGATGTAGACGATGATTGGGAGTCCTGAATTCATGTCTTTGTTTCCTGCCTCCATTTCATAGGTTTACTCTTCAAGCAACATTGGATGCATCTATGACATTGAAAGTTTGTGTCGTACCTGGATCCGATCACCGTCAGAAAGGTATAAACGCCGAATTCGGCAAATAAGCATGACAAGTAAAGACACAGGGTTGGGTGGGCATAACTTGACACAATTTTTTAGATTAGGGTCGCTGTTATGGTCGGAGATCACGTTATGTGGGGATCCTTATTCGGGTACAGAAGTGACACATACTTTCGTATGTCATGATGGCCCCGTTGCACTACTTTCCTAACGCTTTAGTCTTCTGACTAACATTTCCGCCGCAGCCCCTCTCATAATTGGCAGTAAAAATTGAATATTGTGTTATTGAATGTGTGGTATGAAGCTGTTCCTAGGGAAGAGAAGAGATGTAGTCGATGACTGGGAGCACTTAATTCATGTCTTTGTTTCCTGCCTTCATTACACAGATTTACCCTTCAAGCAACATTGGATGCATCTATGACATTGAATGTTTGTGTCGTACCTGGATCCTATCACCGTCAGACAGGTATAAACGCCGAATTCGGCAAATAAGCATGACAAGTAAAGACACAGGGTTGGGTGGGAATAACTTGACACAGTTTTTTAGATTAGGGTCGCTGTCATGGTCAGTGATCACGTTATGTGGGGATCCCTATTCGGGTACAGAAGTGAAGCATACTTTCGTATGTCATGATGGCCCCGTTGCACTACTTTCCTAACGCATTTGCCTTCTGACTAACATTTCCGCCTCAGCCCCCCTCATTATTGGCAGTAAAAATTGAATATTGTGTTATTGAATGAGTCGTATGAAGCCGTTCCTAGGGAGGAGAAGAGATGTAGTCGATGATTGGGAGCCCTGAATTCATGTCTTTGTTTCCCGCCTCCATTACACAGCTTTACTTTTCAAGCAACATTGGATGCATCTATGACATTAAATGTTTGTGTCGTACCTGGATCCTATCACCGTCAGACAGGTATAAACGCCGAATTCGGCAAATAAGCATGACAAGTAAAGACACAGGGTTGGGTGGGAATAACTTGATACAGTTTTTTAGATTAGGGACGCTGTTATGGTCGGTGATCACGTTATGTGGGGATCCCTATTCGGGTACAGAAGTGACATATACTTTCGTATGTCATAAAGGCCCCGTTGCACTACTTTTCTATCGCTTTAGCATGACAAGTAAAAACACAGAGTTGGGTGGCAATACGTTGACACAGTCTTTCAGATTAGGGTCGCTGTTATGGTCGGAGATCACGTTATGTCATAAAGGCCCCGTTGCACTACTTTTCTATCGCTTTAGCCGTCTGACTAACATTTCCGCCACAGCTAACCCTTGGTATTGGCAGAAAAATTGAATATTGTGTTACCGAATGAGTCGTATACAGCCGTTCCTAGGGAAGAGAAGAGATGTAGTCGATGATTGGAAGCCCTGAATTCATGTCTTTGTTTCCTGCCTCCATTACACAGCTTTACTCTTCAAGCAACATTGGATGCATCTATGACATTGAAAGTTTGTGTCGTACCGGGATCCTATAACCGTCAGACAGGTATAAACGCCGAATTCGGCAAATAAGCATGACAAGTAAAAACACAGAGTTGGGTGGCAATACGTTGACACAGTCTTTCAGATTAGGGTCGCTGTTATGGTCGGAGATCACGTATGTCATAAAGGCCCCGTTGCACTACTTTTCTATCGCTTTAGCCGTCTGACTAACATTTCCGCCACAGCTAACCCTTGGTATTGGCAGAAAAATTGAATATTGTGTTACCGAATGGGTCGTATAAAGCCGTTCCTAGGGAAGAGGAGAGATGTAGTCGATGATTGGAAGCCCTGAATTGATGTCTTTGTTTCCTGCCTCCATTACACAGCTTTACTCTTCAAGCAACATTGGATGCATCTATGACATTGAAAGTTTGTGTCGTACGGGATCCTATCACCGTCAGACAGGTATAAACGCCGAATTCGGCAAATAAGCATGACAAGTAAAAACACAGAGTTGGGTGGCAATAAGTTGACACAGTCTTTCAGATTAGGGTCGCTGTTGTGGTCGGTGATCACGTTATGTGGGGATCCGTATTCGGGTACAGAGGTGACACATACTTTCGTATGTCATGATGGCCCCGTTGCACCACTTTCCTATCGCTTTAGCCTTCTGACTAACATTTCCGTCTGAGCCCCCCTCATTATTGGCAGTAAAAATTGAATATTGTGTTATTGAATGAGTCGTATGAAGCCGTTCCTAGGGAAGAGAAGAGATGTAGTCGATGATTGGGAGTCCTGGATTCATGTCTTTGTTTCCTGCCTTCATTACACAGCTTTACCCTTCAAGCAACATTGGATGCATCTATGACATTGAAAATTTGTGTCGTACCTGGATCCTATCACCGTCAGACAGGTATAAACGCCGAATTCGGCAAATAAGCATGACAAGTAAAGACACAGGAATGGGTGGGAATAAGTTGACACAGTCTTTTAGATTAGGGTCGTTGTTATGGTCGGTGATCACGTTATATGGGGATCCGTATTCGGGTACAGAAGTGACACATGGCCCCGTTGCACTACTTTCCTAACGCTTTTGCCTTCTGACTAACATATCCGCCTCAGCCCCCCTCATTATTGGCAGTAAAAATTGAATATTGTGTTATTGAATGAGTCGTATGAAGCCGTTCCTAGGGAAGAGAAGAGATGTAGTCGATGATTGGGAGCCCTGAATTCATGTCTTTGTTTCCCGCCTCCATTACACAGCTTTACTCTTCAAGCAACTTTGGATGCATCTATGACATTAAAAGTTTGTGTCGTACCTGGATCCTATCACCGTCAGACAGGTATAAACGCCGAATTCAGCAAATAAGCATGACAAGTAAAGACACAGGGTTGGGTGGGAATAACTTGATACAGTTTTTTAGATTAGGGACGCTGTTATGGTCGGTGATCACGTTATGTGGGGATCCCTATTCGGGTACAGAAGTGACATATACTTTCGTATGTCATAAAGGCCCCGTTGCACTACTTTTCTATCGCTTTAGCCGTCTGACTAACATTTCCGCCTCAGCTAACCCTTGGTATTGGCAGAAAAATTGAATATTGTGTTACCGAATGAGTCGTATACAGCCGTTCCTAGGGAAGAGAAGAGATGTAGTCGATGATTGGAAGCCCTGAATTCATGTCTTTGTTTCCTGCCTCCATTACACAGCTTTACTCTTCAAGCAACATTGGATGCATCTATGACTTTGAAAGTTTGTGTCGTACCGGGATCCTATCACCGTCAGACAGGTATAAACGCCGAATTCGGCAAATAAGCATGACAAGTAAAAACACAGAGTTGGGTGGCAATACGTTGACACAGTCTTTCAGATTAGGGTCGCTGTTATGGTCGGAGATCACGTTATGTGGGGATCCTTATTCGGGTACAGAGGTGACGCATACTTTCGTATGTCATGATGGCCCCGTTGCACTACTTTCCTAACGCTTTTGCCTTCTGACTAACATTTCCGCCTCAGCCCCCCTCATTATTGGCAGTAAAAATTGAATATTGTGTTATTGAATGAGTCGTATGAAGCCGTTCCTAGGGAAGAGAAAAGATGTAGTCGATGATTGGGAGCCCTGAATTCATGTCTTTGTTTCCCGCCTCCATTACACAGCTTTACTCTTCAAGCAACATTGGATGCATCTATGACATTAAAAGTTTGTGTCGTACCTGGATCCTATCACCGTCAGACAGGTATAAACGCCGAATTCGGCAAATAAGCATGACAAGTAAAGACACAGGGTTGGGTGGGAATAACTTGATACAGTTTTTTAGATTAGGGACGCTGTTATGGTCGGTGATCACGTTGTGTGGGGATCCCTATTCGGGTACAGAAGTGACATATACTTTCGTATGTCATAAAGGCCCCGTTGCACTACTTTTCTATCGCTTTAGCCGTCTGACTAACATTTCCGCCTCAGCTAACCCATTTTAATTCATGTCTTTGTTTCCTGCCTTCATTACACAGCTTTACCCTTCAAGCAACATTGGATGCATCTATGACATTGAATGTTTGTGTCGTACCTGGATCCTATCACCGTCAGACAGGTATAAACGCCGAATTCGGCAAATAAGCATGACAAGTAAAGACACAGGGTTGGGTGGGAATAACTTGATACAGTTTTTTAGATTAGGGACGCTGTTATGGTCGGTGATCACGTTATGTGGGGATCCCTATTCGGGTACAGAAGTGACATATACTTTCGTATGTCATAAAGGCCCCGTTGCACTACTTTTCTATCGCTTTAGCCGTCTGACTAACATTTCCGCCACAGCTAACCCTTGGTATTGGCAGAAAAATTGAATATTGTGTTACCGAATGGGTCGTATAAAGCCGTTCCTAGGGAAGAGGAGAGATGTAGTCGATGATTGGAAGCCCTGAATTGATGTCTTTGTTTCCTGCCTCCATTACACAGCTTTACTCTTCAAGCAACATTGGATGCATCTATGACATTGAAAGTTTGTGTCGTACCGGGATCCTATCACCGTCAGACAGGTATAAACGCCGAATTCGGCAAATAAGCATGACAAGTAAAAACACAGAGTTGGGTGGCAATAAGTTGACACAGTCTTTCAGATTAGGGTCGCTGTTGTGGTCGGTGATCACGTTATGTGGGGATCCGTATTCGGGTACAGAGGTGACACATACTTTCGTATGTCATGATGGCCCCGTTGCACTACTTTCCTATCGCTGTAGCCTTCTGACTAACATTTCCGTCTGAGCCCCCCTCATTATTGGCAGTAAAAATTGAATATTGTGTTATTGAATGAGTCGTATGAAGCCGTTCCTAGGGAAGAGAAGAGATGTAGTCGATGATTGGGAGTCCTGGATTCATGTCTTTGTTTCCTGCCTTCATTACACAGCTTTACCCTTCAAGCAACATTGGATGCATCTATGACATTGAAAATTTGTGTCGTACCTGGATCCTATCACCGTCAGACAGGTATAAACGCCGAATTCGGCAAATAAGCATGACAAGTAAAGACACAGGAATGGGTGGGAATAAGTTGACACAGTCTTTTAGATTAGGGTCGTTGTTATGGTCGGTGATCACGTTATATGGGGATCCCTATTCCGGTACAGAAGTGACACATACTTTCGTATGTCATGATGGTCCCGTTGCACTACTTTCCTAACGCTTTTGCCTTCTGACTAACATTTCCGCCTCAGCCCCCCTCATTATTGGCAGTAAAAATTGAATATTGTGTTATTGAATGAGTCGTATGAAGCCGTTCCTAGGGAAGAGAAGAAATGTAGTCGATGATTGGGAGCCCTGAATTCATGTCTTTGTTTCCCGCCTCCATTACACAGCTTTACTCTTCAAGCAACATTGGATGCATCTATGACATTAAAAGTTTGTGTCGTACCTGGATCCTATCACCGTCAGACAGGTATAAACGCCGAATTCAGCAAATAAGCATGACAAGTAAAGACACAGGGTTGGGTGGGAATAACTTGATACAGTTTTTTAGATTAGGGACGCTGTTATGGTCGGTGATCACGTTATGTGGGGATCCCTATTCGGGTACAGAAGTGACATATACTTTCGTATGTCATAAAGGCCCCGTTGCACTACTTTTCTATCGCTTTAGCCGTCTGACTAACATTTCCGCCTCAGCTAACCCTTGGTATTGGCAGAAAAATTGAATATTGCGTTACCGAATGAGTCGTATACAGCCGTTCCTAGGGAAGAGAAGAGATGTAGTCGATGATTGGAAGCCCTGAATTCATGTCTTTGTTTCCTGCCTCCATTACAAAGCTTTACTCTTCAAGCAACATTGGATGCATCTATGACATTGAAAGTTTGTGTCGTACCGGGATCCTATCACCGTCAGACAGGTATAAACGCCGAATTCGGCAAATAAGCATGACAAGTAAAAACACAGAGTTGGGTGGCAATAAGTTGACACAGTCTTTCAGATTAGGGTCGCTGTTGTGGTCGGTGATCACGTTATGTGGGGATCCGTATTCGGGTACAGAGGTGACACATACTTTCGTATGTCATGATGGCCCCGTTGCACCACTTTCCTATCGCTTTAGCCTTCTGACTAACATTTCCGTCTGAGCCCCCCTCATTATTGGCAGTAAAAATTGAATATTGTGTTATTGAATGAGTCGTATGAAGCCGTTCCTAGGGAAGAGAAGAGATGTAGTCGATGATTGGGAGTCCTTAATTCATGTCTTTGTTTCCTGCCTTCATTACACAGCTTTACCCTTCAAGCAACATTGGATGCATCTATGACATTGAAAATTTGTGTCGTACCTGGATCCTATCACCGTCAGACAGGTATAAACGCCGAATTCGGCAAATAAGCATGACAAGTAAAGACACAGGAATGGGTGGGAATAAGTTGGCACAGTCTTTTAGATTAGGGTCGTTGTTATGGTCGGTGATCACGTTATATGGGGATCCCTATTCCGGTACAGAAGTGACACATACTTTCGTATGTCATGATGGCCCCGTTGCACTACTTTCCTAACGCTTTTGCCTTCTGACTAACATTTCCGCCTCAGCCCCCCTCATTATTGGCAGTAAAATTTGAATATTGTGTTATTGAATGAGTCGTATGAAGCCGTTCCTAGGGAAGAGAAGAGATGTAGTCGATGATTGCGAGCCCTGAATTCATGTCTTTGTTTCCCGCCTCCATTACACAGCTTTACTCTTCAAGCAACATTGGATGCATCTATGACATTAAAAGTTTGTGTCGTACCTGGATCCTATCACCGTCAGACAGGTATAAACGCCGAATTCGGCAAATAAGCATGACAAGTAAAGACACAGGGTTGGGTCGGAATAACTTGATACAGTTTTTTACATTAGGGACGCTGTTATGGTCGGTGATCACGTTATGTGGGGATCCCTAATCGGGTACAGAAGTGACATATACTTTCGTATGTCATAAAGGCCCCGTTGCACTACTTTTCTATCGCTTTAGCCGTCTGACTAACATTTCCGCCTCAGCTAACCCTTGGTATTGGCAGAAAAATTGAATATTGTGTTACCGAATGAGTCGTATACAGCCGTTCCTAGGGAAGAGAAGAGATGTAGTCGATGATTGGAAGCCCAAAATTCATGTCTTTGTTTCCTGCCTCCATTACACAGCTTTACTCTTCAAGCAACATTGGATGCATCTATGACATTGAAAGTTTGTGTCGTACCGGGATCCTATCACCGTCAGACAGGTATAAACGCCAAATTCGGCAAATAAGCATGACAAGTAAAAACACAGAGTTGGGTGGCAATAAGTTGACACAGTCTTTCAGATTAGGGTCGCTGTTGTGGTCGGTGATCACGTTATGTGGGGATCCGTATTCGGGTACAGAGGTGACACATACTTTCGTATGTCATGATGGCCCCGTTGCACCACTTTCCTATCGCTTTAGCCTTCTGACTAACATTTCCGTCTGAGCCTCCCTCATTATTGGCAGTAAAAATTGAATATTGTGTTATTGAATGAGTCGTATGAAGCCGTTCCTAGGGAAGAGAAGAGATGTAGTCGATGATTGGGAGTCCTGAATTCATGCCTTTGTTCCTGCCTTCGTTACACAGCTTTACCCTTCAAGCAACATTGGATGCATCTATGACATTGAAAGTTTGTGTCGTACCTGGATCCTATCACCGTCAGACAGGTATAAACGCCGAATTCGGCAAATAAGCATGACAAGTAAAGACACAGGAATGGGTGGGAATAAGTTGACGCAGTCTTTTAGATTAGGGTCGTTGTTATGGTCGGTGATCACGTTATATGGGGATCCCTATTCGGGTACAGAAGTGACACATACTTCCGTATGTCATGATGGCCCCCATGCACTACTTTCCTATCGCTTTAGCCTTCTGACTAACATTTCCGCCTTAGCCCCCCTCATTATTGGCAGTAAAAATTGAATATTGTGTTATTGAATGAGTCGTATGAAGCCGTTCCTAGGGAAAAGAAGAGATGTAGTCGATGATTGGGAGCCCTGAATTCATGTCTTTGTTTCGTGCCTCCATTACTCAGCTTTACCCTTCAAGCAACATTGGATGCATCTATGACATTGAATGTTTGTGTCGTACCTGGATCCTATCACCGTCAGACAGGTATAAACTCCGAATTCAGCAAATAAGCATGACAAGTAAAGACACAGGGTTTGGTAATAATAACTTGACACAGTTTTTTAGATTAGGATCGCTGTTATGGTCGGTGATCACGTTATGTGGGGATCCCTATTCGGGTACAGAAGTGACACATACCTTCGTATGTCATGATGGCTCCGTTGCACTCTTTTCCTAACGCATTTGCCTTCTAACATTTCCGCCTCAGCCCCCCTCATTATTGGCAGAAAAAATAGAATATTGTGTTATTGAATGAGTCGTATGAAGCCGTTCCTAGGGAAGAGAAGAGATGTAGTCGATGATTGGGAGCCCTGAATTCATGTCTTTGTTTCCGGCCTTCATTACACAGCTTTACCCTTCAAGCAACATTGGATGCATCTATGACATTGAAAGTTTGTGTCGTACCTGGATCCTATCACCGTCAGACAGGTATAAACGCCAAATTCGGCAAATAAGCATGACAAGTAAAAACACAGTGTTGGGTGTGAATAAGTTGACACAGTCTTTCAGATTAGGATCGCTGTTATGGTCGGTGATCACGTTATGTGGGGATCCATATTCGGGTACAGAAGTGACACATTCTTTCGTATGTCATGATGGCCCCGTTGCACCACTTTCCTATCGCTTTAGCCTTCTGACTAACATTTCCGTCTGAGCCTCCCTCATTATTGGCAGTAAAAATTGAATATTGTGTTATTGAATGAGTCGTATGAAGCCGTTCCTAGGGAAGAGAAGAGATGTAGTCGATGATTGGGAGTCCTGAATTCATGCCTTTGTTCCTGCCTTCGTTACACAGCTTTACCCTTCAAGCAACATTGGATGCATCTATGACATTGAAAGTTTGTGTCGTACCTGGATCCTATCACCGTCAGACAGGTATAAACGCCAAATTCGGCAAATAAGCATGACAAGTAAAAACACAGTGTTGGTTGGGAATAAGTTGACACAGTCTTTCAGATTAGGATCGCTGTTATGGTCGGTGATCACGTTATGTGGGGATCCGTATTCGGGTACAGAAGTGACACATACTTTCGTATGTCATGATGGCCCCGTTGCACCACTTTCCTATCGCTTTAGCCTTCTGACTAACATTTCCGTCTGAGCCTACCTCATTATTGGCAGTAAAAATTGAATATTGTGTTATTGAATGAGTCGTATGAAGCCGTTCCTAGGGAAGAGAAGAGATGTAGTCGATGATTGGGAGTCCTGAATTCATGCCTTTGTTCCTGCCTTCGTTACACAGCTTTACCCTTCAAGCAACATTGGATGCATCTATGTCATTGAAAGTTTGTGTCGTACCTGGATCCTATCACCGTCAGACAGGTATAAACGCCAAATTCGGCAAATAAGCACGACAAGTAAAAACACAGTGTTGGGTGGGAATAAGTTGACACAGTCTTTCAGATTAGGATCGCTGTTATGGTCGGTGATCACGTTATGTGGGGATCCGTATTCGAGTACAGAAGTGACACATACTTTCGTATGTCATGATGGCCCCGTTGCACCACTTTCCTATCGCTTTAGCCTTCTGACTAACATTTCCGTCTGAGCCTCCCTCATTATTGGCAGTAAAAATTGAATATTGTGTTATTGAATGAGTCGTATGAAGCCGTTCCTAGGGAAGAGAAGAGATGTAGTCGATGATTGGGAGTCCTGAATTCATGCCTTTGTTCCTGCCTTCGTTACACAGCTTTACCCTTCAAGCAACATTGGATGCATCTATGACATTGAAAGTTTGTGTCGTACCTGGATCCTATCACCGTCAGACAGGTATAAACGCCAAATTCGGCAAATAAGCATGACAAGTAAAAACACAATGTTGGGTGTGAATATGTTGACACAGTCTTTCAGATTAGGATCGCTGTTATGGTCGGTGATCACGTTATGTGGGGATCCGTATTCGGGTACAGAAGTGACACATACTTTCGTATGTCATGATGGCCCCGTTGCACCACTTTCCTATCGCTTTAGCCTTCTGACTAACATTTCCGTCTGAGCCTCCCTCATTATTGGCAGTAAAAATTGAATATTGTGTTATTGAATGAGTCGTATGAAGCCGTTCCTAGGGAAGAGAAGAGATGTAGTCGATGATTGGGAGTCCTGAATTCATGCCTTTGTTCCTGCCTTCGTTACACAGCTTTACCCTTCAAGCAACATTGGATGCATCTATGACATTGAAAGTTTGTGTCGTACCTGGATCCTATCACCGTCAGACAGGTATAAACGCCGAATTCGGCAAATAAGCATGACAAGTAAAGACACAGGAATGGGTGGGAATAAGTTGACGCAGTCTTTTAGATTAGGGTCGTTGTTATGGTCGGTGATCACGTTATATGGGGATCCCTATTCGGGTACAGAAGTGACACATACTTTCGTATGTCATGATGGCCCCCATGCACTACTTTCCTATCGCTTTAGCCTTCTGACTAACATTTCCGCCTTAGCCCCCCTCATTATTGGCAGTAAAAATTGAATATTGTGTTATTGAATGAGTCGTATGAAGCCGTTCCTAGGGAAAAGAAGAGATGTAGTCGATGATTGGGAGCCCTGAATTCATGTCTTTGTTTCGTGCCTCCATTACACAGCTTTACCCTTCAAGCAACATTGGATGCATCTATGACATTGAATGTTTGTGTCGTACCTGGATCCTATCACCGTCAGACAGGTATAAACTCCGAATTCAGCAAATAAGCATGACAAGTAAAGACACAGGGTTTGGTAATAATAACTTGACACAGTTTTTTAGATTAGGATCGCTGTTATGGTCGGTGATCACGTTATGTGGGGATCCCTATTCGGGTACAGAAGTGACACATACCTTCGTATGTCATGATGGCTCCGTTGCACTCTTTTCCTAACGCATTTGCCTTCTGACTAACATTTCCGCCTCAGCCCCCCTCATTATTGGCAGAAAAAATAGAATATTGTGTTATTGAATGAGTCGTATGAAGCCGTTCCTAGGGAAGAGAAGAGATGTAGTCGATGATTGGGAGCCCTGAATTCATGTCTTTGTTTCCGGCCTTCATTACACAGCTTTACCCTTCAAGCAACATTGGATGCATCTATGACATTGAAAGTTTGTGTCGTACCTGGATCCTATCACCGTCAGACAGGTATAAACGCCAAATTCGGCAAATAAGCATGACAAGTAAAAACACAGTGTTGGGTGTGAATAAGTTGACACAGTCTTTCAGATTAGGATCGCTGTTATGGTCGGTGATCACGTTATGTGGGGATCCGTATTCGGGTACAGAAGTGACACATTCTTTCGTATGTCATGATGGCCCCGTTGCACCACTTTCCTATCGCTTTAGCCTTCTGACTAACATTTCCGTCTGAGCCTCCCTCATTATTGGCAGTAAAAATTGAATATTGTGTTATTGAATGAGTCGTATGAAGCCGTTCCTAGGGAAGAGAAGAGATGTAGTCGATGATTGGGAGTCCTGAATTCATGCCTTTGTTCCTGCCTTCGTTACACAGCTTTACCCTTCAAGCAACATTGGATGCATCTATGACATTGAAAGTTTGTGTCGTACCTGGATCCTATCACCGTCAGACAGGTATAAACGCCAAATTCGGCAAATAAGCATGACAAGTAAAAACACAGTGTTGGGTGGGAATAAGTTGACACAGTCTTTCAGATTAGGATCGCTGTTATGGTCGGTGATCACGTTATGTGGGGATCCGTATTCGGGTACAGAAGTGACACATACTTTCGTATGTCATGATGGCCCCGTTGCACCACTTTCCTATCGCTTTAGCCTTCTGACTAACATTTCCGTCTGAGCCTACCTCATTATTGGCAGTAAAAATTGAATATTGTGTTATTGAATGAGTCGTATGAAGCCGTTCCTAGGGAAGAGAAGAGATGTAGTCGATGATTGGGAGTCCTGAATTCATGCCTTTGTTCCTGCCTTCGTTACACAGCTTTACCCTTCAAGCAACATTGGATGCATCTATGTCATTGAAAGTTTGTGTCGTACATGGATCCTATCACCGTCAGACAGGTATAAACGCCAAATTCGGCAAATAAGCACGACAAGTAAAAACACAGTGTTGGGTGGGAATAAGTTGACACAGTCTTTCAGATTAGGATCGCTGTTATGGTCGGTGATCACGTTATGTGGGGATCCGTATTCGAGTACAGAAGTGACACATACTTTCGTATGTCATGATGGCCCCGTTGCACCACTTTCCTATCGCTTTAGCCTTCTGACTAACATTTCCGTCTGAGCCTCCCTCATTATTGGCAGTAAAAATTGAATATTGTGTTATTGAATGAGTCGTATGAAGCCGTTCCTAGGGAAGAGAAGAGATGTAGTCGATGATTGGGAGTCCTGAATTCATGCCTTTGTTCCTGCCTTCGTTACACAGCTTTACCCTTCAAGCAACATTGGATGCATCTATGACATTGAAAGTTTGTGTCGTACCTGGATCCTATCACCGTCAGACAGGTATAAACGCCAAATTCGGCAAATAAGCATGACAAGTAAAAACACAATGTTGGGTGTGAATATGTTGACACAGTCTTTCAGATTAGGATCGCTGTTATGGTCGGTGATCACGTTATGTGGGGATCCGTATTCGGGTACAGAAGTGACACATACTTTCGTATGTCATGATGGCCCCGTTGCACCACTTTCCTATCGCTTTAGCCTTCTGACTAACATTTCCGTCTGAGCCTCCCTCATTATTGGCAGTAAAAATTGAATATTGTGTTATTGAATGAGTCGTATGAAGCCGTTCCTAGGGAAGAGAAGAGATGTAGTCGATGATTGGGAGTCCTGAATTCATGCCTTTGTTCCTGCCTTCGTTACACAGCTTTACCCTTCAAACAACATTGGATGCATCTATGACATTGAAAGTTTGTGTCGTACCTGGATCCTATCACCGTCAGACAGGTATAAACGCCAAATTCGGCAAATAAGCATGACAAGTAAAAACACAGTGTTGGGTGTGAATAAGTTGACACAGTCTTTCAGATTAGGATCGCTGTTATGGTCGGTGATCACGTTATGTGGGGATCCGTATTCGAGTACAGAAGTGACACATACTTTCGTATGTCATGATGGCCCCGTTGCACCACTTTCCTATCGCTTCAGCCTTCTGACTAACATTTCCGTCTGAGCCTTCCTCATTATTGGCAGTAAAAATTGAATATTGTGTTATTGAATGAGTCGTATGAAGCCGTTCCTAGGGAAGAGAAGAGATGTAGTCGATGATTGGGAGTCCTGAATTCATGCCTTTGTTCCTGCTTTCGTTACACAGCTTTACCCTTCAAGCAACATTGGATGCATCTATGACATTGAAAGTTTGTGTCGTACCTGGATCCTATCACCGTCAGACAGGTATAAACGCCAAATTCGGCAAATAAGCATGACAAGTAAAAACACAGTGTTGGGTGTGAATAAGTTGACACAGTCTTTCAGATTAGGATCGCTGTTATGGTCGGTGATCACGTTATGTGGGGATCCGTATTCGGGTACAGAAGTGACACATACTTTCGTATGTCATGATGGCCCCGTTGCACCACTTTCCTATCGCTTTAGCCTTCTGACTAACATTTCCGTCTGAGCCTCCCTCATTATTGGCAGTAAAAATTGAATATTGTGTTATTGAATGAGTCGTATGAAGCCGTTCCTAGGGAAGAGAAGAGATGTAGTCGATGATTGGGAGTCCTGAATTCATGCCTTTGTTCCTGCCTTCGTTACACAGCTTTACCCTTCAAGCAACATTGGATGCATGTATGACATTGAAAGTTTGTGTCGTACCTGGATCCTATCACCGTCAGACAGGTATAAACGCCAAATTCGGCAAATAAGCATGACAAGTAAAAACACAGTGTTGGGTGGGAATAAGTTGACACAGTCTTTCAGATTAGGATCGCTGTTATGGTCGGTGATCACGTTATGTGGGGATCCGTATTCGGGTACAGAAGTGACACATACTTTCGTATGTCATGATGGCCCCGTTGCACCACTTTCCTATCGCTTTAGCCTTCTGACTAACATTTCCGTCTGAGCCTCCCTCATTATTGGCAGTAAAAATTGAATATTGTGTTATTGAATGAGTCGTATGAAGCCGTTCCTAGGGAAGAGAAGAGATGTAGTCGATGATTGGGAGTCCTGAATTCATGCCTTTGTTCCTGCCTTCGTTACACAGCTTTAACCTTCAAGCAACATTGGATGCATCTATGACATTGAAAGTTTGTGTCGTACCTGGATCCTATCACCGTCAGACAGGTATAAACGCCAAATTCGGCAAATAAGCATGACAAGTAAAAACACAGTGTTGGGTGGGAATAAGTTGACACAGTCTTTCAGATTAGGATCGCTGTTATGGTCGGTGATCACGTTATGTGGGGATCCGTATTCGAGTACAGAAGTGACACATACTTTCGTATGTCATGATGGCCCCGTTGCACCACTTTCCTATCGCTTTAGCCTTCTGACTAACATTTCCGTCTGAGCCTCCCTCATTATTGGCAGTAAAAATTGAATATTGTGTTATTGAATGAGTCGTATGAAGCCGCTCCTAGGGAAGAGAAGAGATGTAGTCGATGATTGGGAGTCCTGAATTCATGCCTTTGTTCCTGCCTTCGTTACACAGCTTTACCCTTCAAGCAACATTGGATGCATCTATGACATTGAAAGTTTGTGTCGTACCTGGATCCTATCACCGTCAGACAGGTATAAACGCCAAATTCGGCAAATAAGCATGACAAGTAAAAACACAATGTTGGGTGTGAATATGTTGACACAGTCTTTCAGATTAGGATCGCTGTTATGGTCGGTGATCACGTTATGTGGGGATCCGTATTCGGGTACAGAAGTGACACATACTTTCGTATGTCATGATGGCCCCGTTGCACCACTTTCCTATCGCTTTAGCCTTCTGACTAACATTTCCGTCTGAGCCTCCCTCATTATTGGCAGTAAAAATTGAATATTGTGTTATTGAATGAGTCGTATGAAGCCGTTCCTAGGGAAGAGAAGAGATGTAGTCGATGATTGGGAGTCCTGAATTCATGCCTTTGTTCCTGCCTTCGTTACACAGCTTTACCCTTCAAGCAACATTGGATGCATCTATGACATTGAAAGTTTGTGTCGTACCTGGATCCTATCACCGTCAGACAGGTATAAACGCCAAATTCGGCAAATAAGCATGACAAGTAAAAACACAGTGTTGGGTGTGAATAAGTTGACACAGTCTTTCAGATTAGGATCGCTGTTATGGTCGGTGATCACGTTATGTGGGGATCCGTATTCGAGTACAGAAGTGACACATACTTTCGTATGTCATGATGGCCCCGTTGCACCACTTTCCTATCGCTTTAGCCTTCTGACTAACATTTCCGCCTCAGCCCCCCTCATTATTGGCAGTAAAAATTGAATATTGTGTTATTGAATGAGTCGTATGAAGCCGTTCCTAGGGAAGAGAAGAGATGTAGTCGATGATTGGGAGCCCTGAATTCATGTCTTTGTTTCCGGCCTTCATTACACAGCTTTACCCTTCAAGCAACATTGGATGCATCTATGACATTGAAAGTTTGTGTCGTACCTGGATCCTATCACCGTCAGACAGGTATAAACGCCAAATTCGGCAAATAAGCATGACAAGTAAAAACACAGTGTTGGGTGTGAATAAGTTGACACAGTCTTTCAGATTAGGATCGCTGTTATGGTCGGTGATCACGTTATGTGGGGATACGTATTCGGGCACAGAAGTGACACATACTTTCGTATGTCATGATGGCCCCGTTGCACCACTTTCCTATCGCTTTAGCCTTCTGACTAACATTTCCGTCATAGCCTCCCTCATTATTGGCAGTAAAAATTGAATATTGTGTTATTGAATGAGTCGTATGAAGCCGTTCCTAGGGAAGAGAAGAGATGTAGTCGATGATTGGGAGTCCTGAATTCATGCCTTTGTTCCTGCCTTCGTTACACAGCTTTACCCTTCAAGCAACATTGGATGCATCTATGACATTGAAAGTTTGTGTCGTACCTGGATCCTATCACCGTCAGACAGGTATAAACGCCAAATTCGGCAAATAAGCATGACAAGTAAAAACACAGTGTTGGGTGTGAATAAGTTGACACAGTCTTTCAGATTAGGATCGCTGTTATGGTCGGTGATCACGTTATGTGGGGATCCGTATTCGGGTACAGAAGTGACACATACTTTCGTATGTCATGATGGCCCCGTTGCACCACTTTCCTATCGCTTTAGCCTTCTGACTAACATTTCCGCCTCAGCCCCCCTCATTATTGGCAATAAAAATTGAATATTGTGTTATTGAATGAGTCGTATGAAGCCGTTCCTAGGGAAGAGAAGAGATGTAGTCGATGATTGGGAGCCCTGAATTCATGTCTTTGTTTCCGGCCTTCATTACACAGCTTTACCATTCAAGCAACATTGGATGCATCTATGACATTGAAAGTTTGTGTCGTACCTGGATCCTATCACCGTCAGACAGGTATAAACGCCAAATTCGGCAAATAAGCATGACAAGTAAAAACACAGTGTTGGGTGTGAATAAGTTGACACAGTCTTTCAGATTAGGATCGCAGTTATGGTCGGTGATCACGTTATGTGGGGATCCGTATTCGGGTACAGAAGTGACACATACTTTCGTATGTCATGATGGCCCCGTTGCACCACTTTCCTATCGCTTTAGCCTTCTGACTAACATTTCCGTCTGAGCCTCCCTCATTATTGGCAGAAAAAATTGAATATTGTGTTATTGAATGAGTCGTATGAAGCCGTTCCTAGGGAAGAGAAGAGATGTAGTCGATGATTGGGAGTCCTGAATTCATGCCTTTGTTCCTGCCTTCGTTACACAGCTTTACCCTTCAAGCAACATTGGATGCATCTATGACATTGAAAGTTTGTGTCGTACCTGGATCCTATCACCGTCAGACAGGTATAAACGCCAAATTCGGCAAATAAGCATGACAAGTAAAAACACAGTGTTGGGTGTGAATAAGTTGACACAGTCTTTCAGATTAGGATCGCTGTTATGGTCGGTGATCACGTTATGTGGGGATCCGTATTCTTGTACAGAAGTGACACATACTTTCGTATGTCATGATGGCCCCGTTGCACCACTTTCCTATCGCTTTAGCCTTCTGACTAACATTTCCGCCTCAGCCCCCCTCATTATTGGCAGTAAAAATTGAATATTGTGTTATTGAATGAGTCGTATGAAGCCGTTCCTAGGGAAGAGAAGAGATGTAGTCGATGATTGGGAGCCCTGAATTCATGTCTTTGTTTCCGGCCTTCATTACACAGCTTTACCCTTCAAGCAACATTGGATGCATCTATGACATTGAAAGTTTGTGTCGTACCTGGATCCTATCACCGTCAGACAGGTATAAACGCCAAATTCGGCAAATAAGCATGACAAGTAAAAACACAGTGTTGGGTGTGAATAAGTTGACACAGTCTTTCAGATTAGGATCGCTGTTATGGTCGGTGATCACGTTATGTGGGGATCCGTATTCGGGAACAGAAGTGACACATACTTTCGTATGTCATGATGGCCCCGTTGCACCACTTTCCTAGCGCTTTAGCCTTCTGACTAACATTTCCGCCTCAGCCCCCCTCATTATTGGCAGTAAAAACTGAATATTGTGTTATTGAATGAGTCGTATGAAGCCGTTCCTAGGGAAGAGAAGAGATGTAGTCGATGATTGGGAGCCCTGAATTCATGTCTTTGTTTCCGGCCTTCATTACACAGCTTTACCCTTCAAGCAACATTGGATGCATCTATGACATTGAAAGTTTGTGTCGTACCTGGATCCTATTACCGTCAGACAGGTATAAACGCCAAATTCGGCAAATAAGCATGACAAGTAAAAACACAGTGTTGGGTGTGAATAAGTTGACACAGTCTTTCAGATTAGGATCGCTGTTATGGTCGGTGATCACGTTATGTGGGGATCCGTATTCGGGTACAGAAGTGACACATACTTTCGTATGACATGATGGCCCCGTTGCACCACTTTCCTATCGCTTTAGCCTTCTGACTAACATTTCCGTCTGAGCCTCCCTCATTATTGGCAGTAAAAATTGAATATTGTGTTATTGAATGAGTCGTATGAAGCCGTTCCTAGGGAAGAGAAGAGATGTAGTCGATGATTGGGAGTCCTGAATTCATGCCTTTGTTCCTGCTTTCGTTACACAGCTTTACCCTTCAAGCAACATTGGATGCATCTATGACATTGAAAGTTTGTGTCGTACCTGGATCCTATCACCGTCAGACAGGTATAAACGCCAAATTCGGCAAATAAGCATGACAAGTAAAAACACAGTGTTGGGTGTGAATAATTTGACACAGTCTTTCAGATTAGGATCGCTGTTATGGTCGGTGATCACGTTATGTGGGGATCCGTATTCGGGTACAGAAGTGACACATACTTTCGTATGTCATGATGGCCCCGTTGCACCACTTTCCTATCGCTTTAGCCTTCTGACTAACATTTCCGTCTGAGCCTCCCTCATTATTGGCAGTAAAAATTGAATATTGTGTTATTGAATGAGTCGTATGAAGCCGTTCCTAGGGAAGAGAAGAGATGTCGTCGATGATTGGGAGTCCTGAATTCATGCCTTTGTTCCTGCCTTCGTTACACAGCTTTACCCCTCAAGCAACATTGGATGCATCTATGACATTGAAAGTTTGTGTCGTACCTGGATCCTATCACCGTCAGACAGGTATAAACGCCAAATTCGGCAAATAAGCATGACAAGTAAAAACACAGTGTTGGGTGTGAATAAGTTGACACAGTCTTTCAGATTAGGATCGCTGTTATGGTCGGTGATCACGTTATGTGGGGATCCGTATTCGGGTACAGAAGTGACACATACTTTCGTATGTCATGATGGCCCCGTTGCACCACTTTCCTATCGCTTTAGCCTTCTGACTAACATTTCCGTCTGAGCCTCCCTCATTATTGGCAGTAAAAATTGAATATTGTGTTATTGAATGAGTCGTATGAAGCCGTTCCTAGGGAAGAGAAGAGATGTAGTCGATGATTGGGAGTCCTGAGTTCATGCCTTTGTTCCTGCTTTCGTTACACAGCTTTACCCTTCAAGCAACATTGGATGCATCTATGACATTGAAAGTTTGTGTCGTACCTGGATCCTATCACCGTCAGACAGGTATAAACGCCAAATTCGGCAAATAAGCATGACAAGTAAAAACACAGTGTTGGGTGTGAATAAGTTGACACAGTCTTTCAGATTAGGATCGCTGTTATGGTCGGTGATCACGTTATGTGGGTATCCGTATTCGGGTACAGAAGTGACACATACTTTCGTATGTCATGATGGCCCCGTTGCACCACTTTCCTATCGCTTTAGCCTTCTGACTAGCATTTCCGTCTGAGCCTCCCTCATTATTGGCAGTAAAAATTGAATATTGTGTTATTGAATGAGTCGTATGAAGCCGTTCCTAGGGAAGAGAAGAGATGTAGTCGATGATTGGGAGTCCTGAATTCATGCCTTTGTTCCTGCCTTCGCTACACAGCTTTACCCTTCAAGCAACATTGGATGCATCTATGACATTGAAAGTTTGTGTCGTACCTGGATCCTATCACCGTCAGACAGGTATAAACGCCAAATTCGGCAAATAAGCATGACAAGTAAAAACACAGTGTTGGGTGTGAATAAGTTGACACAGTCTTTCAGATTAGGATCGCTGTTATGGTCGGTGATCACGTTATGTGTGGATCCGTATTCGGGTACAGAAGTGACACATACTTTCGTATGTCATGATGGCCCCGTTGCACCAATTTCCTATCGCTTTAGCCTTCTGACTAACATTTCCGCTTGAGCCTCCCTCATTATTGGCAGTAAAAATTGAATATTGTGTTATTGAATGAGTCGTATGAAGCCGTTCCTAGGGAAGAGAAGAGATGTAGTCGATGATTGGTAGTCCTGAATTCATGCCTTTGTTCCTGCCTTCGTTACACAGCTTTACCCTTCAAGCAACATTGGATGCATCTATGACATTGAAAGTTTGTGTCGTACCTGGATCCTATCACCGTCAGACAGGTATAAACGCCAAATTCGGCAAATAAGCATGACAAGTAAAAACACAGTGTTGGGTGTGAATAAGTTGACACAGTCTTTCAGATTAGGATCGCTGTTATGGTCGGTGATCACGTTATGTGGGGATCCGTATTCGGGTACAGAAGTGACACATACTTTCGTATGTCATGATGGCCCCGTTGCACCACTTTCCTATCGCTTTAGCCTTCTGACTAACATTTCCGTCTGAGCCTCCCTCATTATTGGCAGTAAAAATTGAATATTGTGTTATTGAATGAGTCGTATGAAGCCGTTCCTAGGGAAGAGAAGAGATGTAGTCGATGATTGGGAGTCCTGAATTCATGCCTTTGTTCCTGCCTTCGTTACACAGCTTTACCCTTCAAGCAACATTGGATGCATCTATGACATTGAAAGTTTGTGTCGTACCTGGATCCTATCACCGTCAGACAGGTATAAACGCCAAATTCGGCAAATAAGCATGACAAGTAAAAACACAGTGTTGGGTGTGAATAAGTTGACACAGTCTTTCAGATTAGGATCGCTGTTATGGTCGGTGATCACGTTATGTGGGGATCCGTATTCGGGTACAGAAGTGACACATACTTTCGTATGTCATGATGGCCCCCTTGCACCACTTTCCTATCGCTTTAGCCTTCTGACTAACATTTCCGCCTCAGCCCCCCTCATTATTGGCAGTAAAAATTGAATATTGTGTTATTGAATGAGTCGTATGAAGCCGTTCCTAGGGAAGAGAAGAGATGTAGTCGATGATTGGGAGTCCTGAATTCATGCCTTTGTTCCTGCCTTCGTTACACAGCTTTACCCTTCAAGCAACATTGGATGCATCTATGACATTGAAAGTTTGTGTCGTACCTGGATCCTATCACCGTCAGACAGGTATAAACGCCAAATTCGGCAAATAAGCATGACAAGTAAAAACACAGTGTTGGGTGTGAATAAGTTGACACAGTCTTTCAGATTAGGATCGCTGTTATGGTCGGTGATCACGTTATGTGGGGATCCGTATTCGGGCACAGAAGTGACACATGCTTTCGTATGTCATGATGGCCCCGTTGCACCACTTTCCTATCGCTTTAGCCTTCTGACTAACATTTCCGTCTGAGCCTCCCTCATTATTGGCAGTAAAAATTGAATATTGTGTTATTGAATGAGTCGTATGAAGCCGTTCCTAGGGAAGAGAAGAGATGTAGTCGATGATTGGGAGTCCTGAATTCATGCCTTTGTTCCTGCCTTCGTTACACAGCTTTACCCTTCAAGCAACATTGGATGCATCTATGACATTGAAAGTTTGTGTCGTACCTGGATCCTATCACCGTCAGACAGGTATAAACGCCGAATTCGGCAAATAAGCATGACAAGTAAAGACACAGGAATAGGTGGGAATAAGTTGACGCAGTCTTTTAGATTAGTGTCGTTGTTATGGTCGGTGATCACGTTATATGGGGATTCCTATTCGGGTACAGAAGTGACACATACTTTCGTATGTCATGATGGCCCCCATGCACTACTTTCCTATCGCTTTAGCCTTCTGACTAACATTTCCGCCTTAGCCCCCCTCATTATTGGCAGTAAAAATTGAATATTGTGTTATTGAATGAGTCGTATGAAGCCGTTCCTAGGGAAAAGAAGAGATGTAGTCGATGATTGGGAGCCCTGAATTCATGTCTTTGTTTCGTGCCTCCATTACACAGCTTTACCCTTCAAGCAACATTGGATGCATCTATGACATTGAATGTTTGTGTCGTACCTGGATCCTATCACCGTCAGACAGGTATAAACTCTGAATTCAGCAAATAAGCATGACAAGTAAAGACACAGGGTTTGGTAATAATAACTTGACACAGTTTTTTAGATTAGGATCGCTGTTATGGTCGGTGATCACGTTATGTGGGGATCCCTATTCGGGTACAGAAGTGACACATACCTTCGTATGTCATGATGGCTCCGTTGCACTACTTTCCTAACGCTTTTGCCTTCTGACTAACATTTCCGTCTCAGCCCCCCTCATTATTGGCAGAAAAAATAGAATATTGTGTTATTGAATGAGTCGTATGAAGCCGTTCCTAGGGAAGAGAAGAGATGTAGTCGATGATTGGGAGACCTGAATTCATGTCTTTGTTTCCGGCCTTCATTACACAGCTTTACCCTTCAAGCAACATTGGATGCATCTATGACATTGAAAGTTTGTGTCGTACCTGGATCCTATCACCGTCAGACAGGTATAAACGCCAAATTCGGCAAATAAGCATGACAAGTAAAAACACAGTGTTGGGTGTGAATAAGTTGACACAGTCTTTCAGATTACGATCGCTGTTATGGTCGGTGATCACGTTATGTGGGGATCCCTATTCGGGTACAGAAGTGACACATACTTTCGTATGTCATGATGGCCCCGTTGCACCACTTTCCTATCGCTTAGGCTTTTGACTAACATTTCCGCCTCAGCCCCCCTCATTATTGGCAGTAAAAATTGAATATTGTGTTATTGAATGAGTCGTATGAAGCCGTTCCTAGGGAAGAGAAGAGATGTAGTCGATGATTGGGAGCCCTGAATTCATGTCTTTGTTTCCTGCCTTTATTACACAGCTTTACCCTTCAAGCAACATTGGATTCATCTATTACATTGAAAGTTTGTGTCGTACCTGGATCCAATCACCGTCAGACAGGTATAAACGCCGAATTCGGCAAATAAGCATTACAAGTAAAGACACAGCGTTGGGTGGGAATAAGTTGACACAGTCTTTTAGATTAGGGTCGCTGTTATGGTCGGTGATCACGCTATGTGGGGATCCCCATTCTGGTACAGAAGTGACACATACTTTCGTATGTCATGATGGCCCCGTTGCACTACTCTCCTAACGCTTTTGCCTTCTGACTAACATTTCCGCCTCACCCCCCCGCATTATTGGCAGTAAAAATTGAATATTGTGTTGTTGAATGAGTCGTATGAAACCGTTCCTAGGGAAGAGAAGAGATGTAGACGATGATTGGGAGTCCTGAATTCATGTCTTTGTTTCCTGCCTCCATTTCACAGCTTTACTCTTCAAGCAACATTGGATGCATCTATGACATTGAAAGTTTGTGTCGTACCTTTATCCGATCACCGTCAGAAAGGTATAAACGCCGAATTCGGCAAATAAGCATGACAAGTAAAGACACAGGGTTGGGTGGGCATAACTTGACACAGTTTTTTAGATTAGGGTCGCTGTTATGGTCGGACATCATGTTATGTGCTGATCCTTATTCGGGTACAGAAGTGACACATACTTTCGTATGTCATGATGGCCCCGTTGCACTACTTTCCTAACGCTTTAGCCTTCTGACTAACATTTCCGCCTCAGCCCCTCTCATTATTGGCAGTAAAAATTGAATATTGTGTTATTGAATGTGTGGTATGAAGCTGTTCCTAGGGAAGAGAAGAGATGTAGTCGGTGACTGGGAGCACTTAATTCATGTCTTTGTTTCCTGCCTTCATTACACAGATTTACCCTTCAAGCAACATTGGATGCATCTATGACATTGAATGTTTGTGTCGTACCTGGATCCTATCACCGTCAGACAGGTATAAACGCCGAATTCGGCAAATAAGCATGACAAGTAATTACACAGGGATGGGTGCGAATAACTTGACACAGTTTTTTAGATTAGGGTCGCTGTCATGGTCAGTGATCACGTTATGTGGGGATCCCTATTCGGGTACAGAAGTGACACATACTTTCGTATGTCATGATGGCCCCGTTGCACTAATTTCCTAACGCTTTTGCCTTCTGACTAACATTTCCGCCTCAGCCCCCCTCATTATTGGCAGTAAAAATTGAATATTGTGTTATTGAATGAGTCGTATGAAGCCGTTCCTAGGGAAGAGAAGAGATGTAGTCGTTGATTGGGAGCCCTGAATCCATGTCTTTGTTTCCCGCCTCCATTAATCAGCTTTACTCTTCAAGCAACATTGGATGCATCTATGACATTAAAAGTTTGTGTCGTACCTGGATCCTATCACCGTCAGACAGGTATAAACGCCGAGTTCGGCAAATAAGCATGACAAGTAAAGACACAGGGTTGGGTGGGAATAATTTGATACAGTTTTTTAGATTAGGGACGCTGTTATGGTCGGTGATCACGTTATGTGGGGATCCCTATTCGGGTACAGAAGTGACATATACTTTCGTGTGTCATAAAGGCCCCGTTGCACTACTTTTCTATCGCTTTAGCCGTCTGACTAACATTTCCGCCTCAGCTAACCCTTGGTATTGGCAGAAAAATTGATAATTGTGTTACCGAATGAGTCGTATGAAGCCGTTCCTAGGGAAGAGAAGAGATGTAGTCGATGATTGGAAGCCCTGAATTCATGTCTTTGTTTCCTGCCTCAATTACACAGCTTTACTCTTCAAGCAACATTGGATGCATCTATGACATTGAAAGTTTGTGTCGTACCGGGATCCTATCACAGTCAGACAGGCATAAACGCCGAATTCGGCAAATAAGCATGACAAATAAAAACACAGAGTTGGTGGCAATAAGTTGACACAGTCTTTCAGATTAGGGTCGCTGTTGTGGTCGGTGATCACGTTATGTGGGGATCCGAATTCGGGTACAGAGATGACACATACTTTCGTATGTCATGATGGCCCCGTTGCACCACTTTCCTATCACTTTAGCCTTCTGACTAACATTTCCGCCTTAGCCCCCTTCATTATTGGCAGTGAAAATTGAATATTGTGTTATTGACTGAGTCGTATGAAGTCGTTCCCAGGGATTAGAAGAGATGTAGTCGGTGATTGGGAGCCCTTAATTCATGTCTTTGTTACCTGCCTTTATTACACAGCTTTACCCTTCAAGCAAAATTGGATGCATCTATGACATTGAAAGTTTGTGTCGTACCTGGATCCTATCACCGTCAGACAGGTATAAACGCCGAATTCGGCAAATAAGCATGACAAGTAAAGGCACAGGGTTGGGTGGGAATAAGTTGACACAGTCTTTTAGATTAGGGTCGCTGTTATGGTCGGTGATCACGTTATGAGGGGATCCCCATTCGGGTACAGAAGTGACACATACTTTCGTATGTCATGATGGCCCCGTTGCACTACTTTCCTAACGCTTTTCCCTTCTGACTAACATTTCCGCCTCAGCCCCTCTCATTATTGGCAGTAAATATTGAATATTGTGTTATTGAATGTGTCTTATGAAGCCATTCCTAGGGAAGAGAAGAGATGTAGTCGATGATTGGGGGCCCTGAATTCATGTCTTTGCTTCCTGCCTTCAATACACAGCTTTATCCTTCAAGCAACATTGGATGCATCTATGACATTGAAAGTTTGTGTCGTACGTGGATCCTATCACAGTCAGACAGGTATAAACGCCGAATTCGGCAAATAAGCATGACAAGTAAAGACACAGGGTTGGGTGGGAATAAGTTAACAGAGTCTTTTAGATTAGGGTCGCTGTTATGGTCGGTGATCACGTTATATGGGATCCCTATTCGGGTACAGAAGTGACACATACTTTCGTATGTCATGATGGCCCCCTTGCTCTACTTTCCTATCGCTTTAGCCTTCTGACTAACATTTCCGCCTTAGCCCCCCTCATTATTGGCAGTAAAAATTGAATATTGTGTTATTGAATGAGTCGTATGAAGCCGTTCCTAGGGAAGAGTAGAGATGTAGTCGATGATTGGAAGCCCTGAATTCATGTCTTTGTTTCCTGCCTTTATTACACAGCTTTACCCTTCAAGCAACATTGGATGCTTCTATGACATTGAAAGTTTGGGTCATACCTGGATCCTATCACCGTTAGACAGGTATAAACGCCGATTTCGGCAAATAAGCATGACAAGTAAAGAACAGATTTGGGTGGGAATAAGTTGACACAGTCTCTTAGATTAGGGTCGCTGTTATGGTCGGTGATCACGTTATGTGGGGATCCCCATTCGGGTACAGAAGTGACACATACTTTCGTATGTCAAGATGGCCCCGTTGCACTACTTTCCTAACGCTTTTGCCTTCTGACTAACATTTCCGCCTCAGACCCCCTCATTATTGGCAGTAAAAATTGAATATTGTGTTATTGAATGTGTCTTATGAGCCATTCCTAGGGAAGAGAAGAGATGTAGTCGATGATTGGGAGCCCTGAATTCATGTCTTTGTTTCCTGCCTTCATTACACAGCTTTATCCTTCAAGCAACATTGGATGCATCTATGACATTGAAAGTTTGTGTCGTACCTGGATCCAATCACCGTCAGACAGGTATAAACGCCGAATTCGGCAAATAAGCATGACAAGTAAAGACACAGGGTTGGGTGAGAATAAGTTGACACTGTCTTTTAGATTAGGGTCGCTGTTATGGTCGGTGATCACGTTATGTGGGGATCCCCATTCGGGTACAGAAGTGACACATACTTTCGTATGTCATGATGGCCCCGTTGCACTACTTTCCTAACGCTTTTGCCTTCTGACTAACATTTCTGCCTCAGCCCCCCTCATTATTGGCAGTAAAAATTGAATATTGTGTTATTGAATGAGTCGTATGAAGCCGTTCCTAGGGAAGAGAAGAGATGTAGTCGTTGATTGGGAGCCCTGAATTCATGTCTTTGTTTCCCGCCTCCATTAATCAGCTTTACTCTTCAAGCAACAGTGGATGCATCTATGACATTAAAAGTTTGTGTCGTACCTGGATCCTATCACCGTCAGACAGGTATAAACGCCGAGTTCGGCAAATAAGCATGACAAGTAAAGACACAGGGTTGGGTGGGAATAATTTGATACAGTTTTTTAGATTAGGGACGCTGTTATGGTCGGTGATCACGTTATGTGGGGATCCCTATTCTGGTACAGAAGTGACATATACTTTCGTGTGTCATAAAGGCCCCGTTGCACTACTTTTCTATCGCTTTAGCCGTCTGACTAACATTTCCGCCTCAGCTAACCCTTGGTATTGGCAGAAAAATTGATAATTGTGTTACCGAATGAGTCGCATGAAGCCGTTCCTAGGGAAGAGAAGAGATGTAGTCGATGATTGGAAGCCCTGAATTCATGTCTTTGTTTCCTGCCACCATTACACAGCTTTACTCTTCAAGCAACATTGGATGCATCTATGACGTTGAAAGTTTGTGTCGTACCGGGATCCTATCACCGTCAGACAGGCATAAACGCCGAATTCGGCAAATAAGCATGACAAGTAAAAACACAGAGTTGGTGGCAATAAGTTGACACAGTCTTTCAGATTAGGGTCGCTTTTGTGGTCGGTGATCACGTTATGTGGGGATCCGTATTCGGGTACAGAGATGACACATACTTTCGTATGTCATGATGGCCCCGTTGCACCACTTTCCTATCACTTTAGCCTTCTGACTAACATTTCCGCCTTAGCCCCCTTCATTATTGGCTGTAAAAATTGAATATTGTGTTATTGACTGAGTCGTATGAAGTCGTTCCCAGGGAAGAGAAGAGATGTAGTCGGTGATTGGGAGCCCTGAATTCATGTCTTTGTTTCCTGCCTTTATTACACAGCTTTACCCTTCAAGCAAAATTGGATGCATCTATGACATTGAAAGTTTGTGTCGTACCTGGATCCTATCACCGTCAGACAGGTATAAACGCCGAATTCGGCAAATAAGCATGACAAGTAAAGGCACAGGGTTGGGTGGGAATAAGTTGACACAGTCTTTTAGATTAGGGTCGCTGTTATGGTCGGTGATCACGTTATGAGGGGATCCTCATTCGGGTACAGAAGTGACACATACTTTCGTATGTCATGATGGCCCCGTTGCACTACTTTCCTAACGCTTTTCCCTTCTGACTAACATTTCCGCCTCAGCCCCCCTCATTATTGGCAGTAAATATTGAATATTGTGTTATTGAATGTGTCTTATGAAGCCATTCCTAGGGAAGAGAAGAGATGTAGTCGATGATTGGGGGCCCTGAATTCATGTCTTTGCTTCCTGCCTTCAATACACAGCTTTATCCTTCAAGCAACATTGGATGCATCTATGACATTGAAAGTTTGTGTCGTACGTGGATCCTATCACCGTCAGACAGGTATAAACGCCGAATTCGGCAAATAAGCATGACAGGTAAAGACACAGGGTTGGGTGGGAATAAGTTAACACAGTCTTTTAGATTAGGGTCGCTGTTATGGTCGGTGATCACGTTATATGGGATCCCTATTCGGGTACAGAAGTGACACATACTTTCGTATGTCATGATGGCCCCCTTGCTCTACTTTCCTATCGCTTTAGCCTTCTGACTAACATTTCCGCCTTAGCCCCCCTCATTATTGGCAGTAAAAATTGAATAATGTGTTATTGAATGAGTCGTATGAAGCCGTTCCTAGGGAAGAGTAGAGATGTAGTCGATGATTGGAAGCCCTGAATTCATGTCTTTGTTTCCTGCCTTTATTACACAGCTTTACCCTTCAAGCAACATTGGATGCTTCTATGACATTGAAAGTTTGGGTCATACCTGGATCCTATCACCGTTAGACAGGTATAAACGCCGATTTCGGCAAATAAGCATGACAAGTAAAGAACAGATTTGGGTGGGAATAAGTTGACACAGTCTCTTAGATTAGGGTCGCTGTTATGGTCGGTGATCACGTTATGTGGGGATCCCCATTCGGGTACAGAAGTGACACATACTTTCGTATGTCAAGATGGCCCCGTTGCACTACTTTCCTAACGCTTTTGCCTTCTGACTAACATTTCCGCCTCAGCCCCCCTCATTATTGGCAGTAAAAATTGAATATTGTGTTATTGAATGTGTCTTATGAGCCATTCCTAGGGAAGAGAAGAGATGTAGTCGATGATTGGGAGCCCTGAATTCATGTCTTTGTTTCCTGCCTTCATTACACAGCTTTATCCTTCAAGCAACATTGGATGCATCTATGACATTGAAAGTTTGTGTCGTACCTGGATCCAATCACCGTCAGACAGGTATAAACGCCGAATTCGGCAAATAAGCATGACAAGTAAAGACACAGGGTTGGGTGAGAATAAGTTGGCACTGTCTTTTAGATTAGGGTCGCTGTTATGGTCGGTGATCACGTTATGTGGGGATCCCCATTCGGGTACAGAAGTGACACATACTTTCGTATGTCATGATGGCCCCGTTGCACTACTTTCCTAACGCTTTTGCCTTCTGACTAACATTTCTGCCTCAGCCCCCCTTATTATTTGCAGTAAAAATTGAATATTGTGTTATTGAATGAGTCGTATGAATCCGTTCCTAGGGAAGAGAAGAGATGTAGTCGATGATTGGGAGCCCTGAATTCATGTCTTTGTTTCCTGCCTCCATTACACAGCTTTACTCTTCAAGCAACATTGGATGCATCTATGACATTGAAAGTTTATGTCGTACCTGGATCCTATCACCGTCAGACAGGTATAAACGCCGAATTCGGCAAATAAGCATGACAACTAAAGACACAGGGTTGGGTGGGAATAAGTTGACACAGTCTTTTAGATTAGGGTTGCTGTTATGGGTGGTGATCACGTTATGTGGGGATCCCCATTCGGGTACAGAAGTGACACATACTTTCGTATGTCGTGATGGCCCCGTTGCACTACTTTACTAACGCTTTTGCCTTGTGACTAACATTTCCGCCTCAGCCCCCCTCATTATTGGCAGTAAAAATTGAATATTGTGTTATAGAATGAGTCGTATGAGGCCGTTCCTAGGGAAGAAAAGAGATGTAGTCGATGATTGGGAGCACTGAATTCATGTCTTTGTTTCCTGCCTTCATTACACAGCCTTACCCTTCAAGCATCATTGGATGCATCTATGACATTGAAAGTTGGGTGTGTCGTACCTGGATCCTATCACCGTCAAACAGGTATAAACGCTGAATTCGGCAGATAAGCATGACAAGTAAAAACACAGAGTTGGGTGGGAATAACTTGACACAGTCTTTTATATTAGGGGCGCTGTTATGGCCGGTGATCACGTTACGTGGGGATACGTATTCGGGTACAGAAGTGACACATACTTTCGTATTTCATGATGGCCCCGTTGCACTACTATCCTAACGCTTTAGCCTTCTGACTAACATTTCTGCCTCAGCCCCCCTCATTATTGGCAGTAAAAATTGAATATTGTGTTGTTGGATGAGTCGTATGAAGCCGTTCCTTGGGAAGAGAAGATATGTAGTCGATGATTGGGAGTCCTGAATTTATGTCTTAATTTCCTGCCTTCATTACACAGCTTTACCCTTCAAGCAACATTGGATGCATCTATGACATTGAAAGTTTGTGTCGTACCTGGATCCCATCACCGTCAGACAAGTATAAACGCCGAATTCGGCAAATAAGCATGACAAGTAAACACACAGGGTTGGGTGGGAATAACTTGGCACAGTTTTTTAGATTAGGGTCGCTGTTATGGTCGGTGATCATGTTATGTGGGGATCCGTATTCGGGTACAGAAGTGACACATACTTTCGGATGTCATGATGGCCCCGTTGCACTACTTTCCTAACGCTTTAGCCTTCTGCCTAACATTTCCGCCTCAGCCCCTCTCATTATTGGCAGCAAAAACTGAATATTGCGTTATTGAATGTGTGGTATGAAGCTGTTCCTAGGGAAGAGAAGTAATGTAGTCGACAATTGGGAGCACTTAAATCATGCCTTTGTTTCCTGCCTTCATTACACAGCTTTACCCTTCAAGCAACATTGAATGTTTGTGACGTACCTGGATCCTATCACCGTCAGACAGGTATAAACGCCGAATTCGGCAAATAAGCATGACAAGTAAAGACACAGGGTTGGGCGGGAATAAGTTGACACAGTCTTTTAGATTAGGGTCGCTGTTACGGTCGGTGATCACGTTATATGGGGATCCGTATTCGGGTACAGAAGTGACACATACTTTCGTATGTCATGAAGGCCCCGTTGCACTACTTTTCTATCGCTTTAGCCGTCTGACTAACATTTCCGCCTCAGCTAACCCTTGGTATTGGCAGTAAAAATTGAATATTGTGTTACTGAATGAGTCGTATGAAGCCGTTCCTAGGGAAGAGAAGAGATGTAGTCGATGATTGGGAGCCCTGAATTCATGTCTTTGTTTCCTGCCTTTAATACACAGCTTTACCCTTCAAGCAACATTGGATGCATCTATGACATCGAAAGTTTGTGTCGTACCTGTATCCTATCACCGTCAGACAAGTATAAATGCCGAATTCGGCAAATAAGCATGACAAGTAAAGACACAGGGTTGGGTGGGAATACGTTGACACAGTCTTATAGATTGGGGTCGCTGTTATGGTCGGTGATCACGTTATTTGGGGATCCCTATTCGGGTACAGAAGTGACACATACTATCGTATGTCATGAAGGCCCCGTGGCACTACTTTTCTAACGCTTTAGCCGTCTGACTAACATTTCCGCCTCAGCTAACCCTTGGTATTGGCAGTAAAAATTGAATATTGTGTTACCGAATGAGTCGTATGAAGCCGTTCCTAGGGAAGAGAAGAGATGTAGTCGATGATTGGGAGTCCTGAATTCATGTCTTTGTTTCCTGCCTTCATTACACAGCTTTACCCTTCAAGCAACATTGGATGCATATGTGACATTGAAAGTTTGTGTCGTACCTGGATCCGATCAGCGTCAGACAGGTATAAACGCCGAATTCGGCAAATAAGCATGACAAGTAAAAACACAGGGTTGGGTGGGAATAAGTTGACACAGTCTTTTAAATTAGGGTCGCTGTTATGGTCGGTGATCACGTTATGTGGTGATCCGTATTCGGGTACAGAAGTGACACATACTTCCGTATTTCATGATGGCCCAGTTGCACTACTTTCCTAACGCTTCAGCCTTCTGACTAACATTTCCGCCTCAGCCCCCCTCATTATTGGCAGTAAAAATTGAATATTGTGTTAATGAATGAGTCGTATGAAGCCGTTCCTAGGGAAGAGAAGGGATGTAGTCGATGATTGGGAGTCCTGAATTCATGTCTTTGTTTCCTGCCTTCATTACACAGCTTTACCATTCAAGCAACATTGGATGCATCTATGACATTGAAAGTTTGTGTCGTACCTGGATCCCATCACCGTCAGACAAGTATAAACGCCGAATTAGGCAAATAAGCATGACAAGTAAAGACACAGGGTTGGGTGGGAATAACTTGACACAGTTTTTTAGATTAGGGTCGCTGTTATGGTCGGTGATCACGTTATGTGGGGATCCTTATTCGGGTACAGAAGTGACACATACTTTCGTATGTCATGATGGCCCCGTTGCACTACTTTCCTAACGCTTTAGCCTTCTGACTAACATTTCCGCCTCAGCCCCTCTCATTATTGGCAGTAAAAACTGAATATTGTGTTATTGAATGTGTGGTATGAAACTGTTCCTAGGGAAGAGAAGTAATGTAGTCGATGATTGGGAGCACTTAATTCATGTCTTTGTTTCCTGCCTTCATTACACAGCTTTACCCTTCAAGCAACATTGAATGTTTGTGTCGTACCTGGATCCTATCACCGTCAGACAGGTATAAACGCCGAATTCGGCAATTAAGCATGACAAGTAAAGACACAGTGTTGGGTGGGAATAACTTGACACAGTTTTTTAGATTAGGGTCGCTGTTATGGTCAGTGATCACGTTATGTGGGGATCCCTATTCGGGTACTGAAGTGACTCATACTTTCGTATGTCATGATGGCCCCGTTGCACTGCTTTCCTAACGCTTTAGCCTTCTGACTAACATTTCCGCCTCAGCCCCCCTCATTATTGGCAGTAAAAATTGAATATTGTGTTATTGAATGAGTCGTATGAAGCCGTTCCTAGGGAAGAGAAGAGATGTAGTCGATGATTGGGAGCCCTGAATTCATGTCTTTGTTTCCTGCCTCCATTTCACAGCTTTACTCTTCAAGCAACATTGGATGCATCTATGACATTGAAAGTTTGTGTCGTACCTGGATCCAATCACCGTCAGACAGGTATAAACGCCTTATTCGGCAAATAAGCATGACGAGTAAAAACACAGGGTTGGGTGGGAATACGTTGACACAGTCTTTTAGATTAGGGTCGCTGATATGGTCGGTGATCAAGTTATGTGGGGGTCCCTATTCGGGTACAGAAGTGACACATACTTTCGTATGTCATGAAGGCCTTGTTGAACTTGTTTTCTATCGCTTTAGCCGTCTGACTAACATTTCCGCCTCAGCTAACCCTTGGTATTGGCAGTAAAAATTGAATATTGTGTTACCGAATGAGTCGTATGAAGCCGTTCCTAGGGAAGAGAAGAGATGTAGTCGATGATTGGGAGTCTGAATTCATGTCTTTGTTGCCTGCCTTCATTACACAGCTTTACCCTTCAAGCAACATTGGATGCATCTATGACATTGAATGTTTGTGTCGTACCTGGATCCTATCACCGTCAGACAGGTATAAACGCCGAATTCGGCAAATAAGCATGACTAGTAAAGACACAGGGTTGGGTGGGAATACGTTGACACAGTCGTATAGATTAGGGCCGCTGTTATGGTTGGTGATCACGTTATGTGGGGATCCCTATTCGGGTACAGAAGTGACACATACTTTCGTATGTCATGATGGCCCCGTTGCACTACTTTCCTAACGCTTTGGCCTTCTGACTAACATTTCCGCCTCAGACCCCCTCATTATTGGCAGTAAAAATTGAATATTGTGTTATTGAATGAGTCGTATGAAGCCGTTCCTAGGGAAGGGAAGAGATGTAGTCGATGATTGGGAGTCCTGAATTATGTCTTTGTTTCCTGCCTTCATTACACAGCTTTACCTTCAAGCAACATTAGATGCATCTATGTCATTGAAAGTTTGTGTCGTACCTGGATCCTATCACCGTCAGACAAGTATAAACGCTGAATTCGGCAAATAAGCATGACAAGTAAAGACACAGGGTTGGGTGGGAATAAGTTGACACAGTCTTTTAGATTAGGGTCGCTGATATGGTCGGTGATCACGCAATGTGGGGATCCCTATTCGGGTACTGAAGTGACTCATACTTTCGTATGTCATGATGGCCCCGTTGCACTGCTTTCCTAACGTTTTAGCCTTCTCAATAACATTTCCGCCTCAGCCCCCCTCATTATTGGCAGTAAAAATTGAATATTCTGTTATTGAATGAGTCGTATGAAGCCGTTCCTAGGGAAGAGAAGAGATGTAGTCGATGATTGGGAGCCCTGAATTCATGTCTTTGTTTCCTGCCTCCATTTCACAGCTTTACTCTTCAAGCAACATTGGATGCATCTATGACATTGAAAGTTTGTGTCGTACCTGGATCCGATCACCGTCAGACAGGTATAAACGCCGAATTCGGCAAATAAGCTTGACAAGTAAAAACACAGGGTTGGGTGGGAATAAGTTGACACAGTCTTTTAGATTAGGGTCGCTGATATGGTCGGTGATCAAGTTATGTGGGGATCCCTATTCGGGTACAGAAGTGACACATACTTTCGTATGTCATGAATGCCCCGTGGCACTTGTTTTCTATCGCTTTAGTCGTCTGACTAACATTTCCGCCTCAGCTAACCCTTGGTATTGGCAGTAAAAATTGAATATTGTGTTACCGAATGAGTCGTATGAAGCCGTTCCTAGGGAAGAGAAGAGATGTAGTCGATGATTGGAAGCCCTGAATTCATGCCTTTCTTTCCTGCATCCATTACACAGCTTTATTCTTCAAGCAACATTGGATGCATCTATGACATCGAAAGTTTGTGTCGTACCTGGATCCTATCACCGTCAGACAGATATAAACGCCGAATTCGGCAAATAAACATGACAAGTAAAAACACAGAGTTGGGTGGGAATAGGTTGACACAGTCTTTCAGAATAGGGTCGCTGTTATGGTCGGTGATCACGTTATGTGGGGATCCGTATTCGGGTACAGAAGTGACACATACTTTCGTATGTCATGAAGGCCCCGTTGCACTACTTTTCTATCGCTTTAGCCGTCTGACTAACATTTCCGCCTCAGCTAACCCTTGGTATTGGCAGTAAAAATTGAATATTGTGTTACTGAATGAGTCGTATGAAGCCGTTCCTAGGGAAGAAAAGAGATGTAGTCGATGATTGGGAGTCTGAATTCTTGTCTTTGTTTCCTGCCTTCATTACACAGCTTTACCCTTCAAGCAACATTGGATGCATCTATGACATTGAATGTTTGTGTCGTACCTGGATCCTATCACCGTCAGAGAAGTATAAACGCCGAATTCGGCAAATAAGCATGACAAAGACACAGGGTTGGGTGGGAATAAGTTGACACAGTCTTTTAGATTAGGGTCGCTGCTATGGTCGGTGATCACGTTATGTGGGGATCCTTATTCGGGTACAGAAGTGACACATACTTTCGTATGTCATGATGGCCCCGTTGCACTACTTTCCTAACGCTTTAGCCTTCTGACTAACATTTCCGCCTCAGCCCCTCTCATTATTGGCAGTAAAAATTGAATATTGTATTATTGAATGTGTGGTATGAAGCTGTTCCTAGGGAAGAGAAGTAATGTAGTCGATGATTGGGAGCCCTGAATTCATGTCTTTGTTTCCTGCCTCCATTTCACAGCTTTACTCTTCAAGCAACATTGGATGCATCTATGACATTGAAAGTTTGTGTCGTACCTGGATCCGATCACCGTCAGACAGGAACAAACGCCGAATTCGGCAGATAAGTATGACAAGTAAAGACACAGGGTCGGGTGGGAATAATTTGACACAGTCTTTTAGATTAGGATCGCTGTTATGGTCGGTGACCACGTTATGTGAGGATCCCTATTCGGGTACAGAAGTGACACATACTTTCGTATGTCATGATGGCCCCGTTGCACTACTTTCCTAACGCTTTAGCCTTCTGACTAACATTTCCGCCTCAGACCCCCTCATTATTGGCAGTAAAAATTGAATATTGTGTTATTGAATGAGTCGTATGAGGCCGTTCCTAGGGAAGAGAAGAGATGTAGTCGATGATTGGGAGTCCTGAATTCATGTCTTTGTTTCCTGCCTTCATTACACAGCTCTACCCTCCAAGCAACATTATGTGCATCTATGACATTGAAAGTTTGTGTCGTACCTGGATCCTATCACCGTCAGACAGGTATAAACGCCGAATTCGGCAAATAAGCATGACAAGTAATGACACAGGGATGGGTGGGAATAACTTGACACAGTTTTTTAGATTAGGGTCGCTGTTATGGTCGGTGATCACGTTATGTGGGGATCCTTATTCGGGTACAGAAGTGACACATACTTTCGTATTTCATGATGGCCCCGTTGCACTACTTTCCTAACGCTTTAGCCTTCTGACTAACATTTCCGGCTCAGCCCCTCTCATTATTGGCAGTAAAAATTGAATATTGTGTTATTGAATGTGTGGTATGAAGCTGTTCCTAGGGAAGAGATGATATGTAGTCGATGATTGGGAGCACTTAATTCATGTCTTTGTTTCCTGCCTTCATTACACAGCTTTACCCTTCAAGCAACATTGGATGCATCTATGACATTGAATGTTTGTGTCGTACCTGGATCCTATCACCGTCAGACAGGTATAAACGCCGAATTCGGCAAATAAGCATGACAAGTAAAGACACAGGGTTGGGTGGGAATAAGTTGACACAGTTTTTTAGATTAGGGTCGCTGTTATGGTCTGTGATCACGTTATGTGGGGATCCCTATTCGGGTACAGAAGTGACACATACTTTCGTATGTCATGATAGCCCCGTTGCACTACTTTCCTATGGCTTTAGGCGTCTGACTAACATTTCCGCCTCAGACCCCCTCATTATTGGCAGTAAAAATTGAATATTGTGTTATTGAATGAGTCGTATGAAGCCGTTCCTAGGGAAGGGAAGAGATGTAGTCGATGATTGGGAGTCCTGAATTATGTCTTTGTTTCCTGCCTTCATTACACAGCTTCACCTTCAAGCAACATTGGATGCATCTATGACATTGAAAGTTTGTGTCGTACCTGGATACGATCACCGTCAGACAGGTATAAACGCCGAATTCGGCAAATAAGCTTGACAAGTAAAAACACAGGGTTGGGTGGGAATAAGTTGACACAGTCTTTTAGATTAGGGTCGCTGATATGGTCGGTGATCAAGTTATGTGGGGATCCCTATTCGGGTACAGAAGTGACACATACTTTCGTATGTCATGAATGCCCCGTGGCACTTGTTTTCTATCGCTTTAGCCGTCTGACTAACATTTCCGCCTCAGCTAACCCTTGGTATTGGCAGTAAAAATTGAATATTGTGTTACCGAATGAGTCGTATGAAGCCGTTCCTAGGGAAGAGAAGAGATGTAGTCGATGATTGGAAGCCCTGAATTCATGCCTTTGTTTCCTGCATCCATTACACAGCTTTATTCTTCAAGCAACATTGGATGCATCTATGACATTGAAAGTTTGTGTCGTACCTGGATCCTATCACCGTCAGACAGATATAAACGCCGAATTCGGCAAATAAGCATGACAAGTAAAAACACAGAGTTGGGTGGGAATAGGTTGACACAGTCTTTCAGAATAGGGTCGCTGTTATGGTCGGTGATCACGTTATGTGGGGATCCGTATTCGGGTACAGAAGTGACACATACTTTCGTATGTCATGAAGGCCCCGTTGCACTACTTTTCTATCGCTTTAGCCGTCTGACTAACATTTCCGCCTCAGCTAACCCTTGGTATTGGCAGTAAAAATTGAATATTGTGTTACTGAATGAGTCGTATGAAGCCGTTCCTAGGGAAGAGAAGAGATGTAGTCGATGATTGGGGGTCTGAATTCATGTCTTTGTTTCCTGCCTTCATTACACAGCTTTACCCTTCAAGCAACATTGGATGCATCTATGACATTGAATGTTTGTGTCGTACCTGGATCCTATCACCGTCAGAGAAGAATAAACGCCGAATTCGGCAAATAAGCATGACAAAGACACAGGGTTGGGTGGGAATAAGTTGACACAGTCTTTTAGATTAGGGTCGCTGTTATGGTCGGTGATCACGTTATGTGGGGATCCCTATTCGGGTACAGAAGAGACACATGCTTTCGTATGTCATGATGGCCCCGTTGCACTACTTTCGTAACGCTTTAGCCTACTGACAAACATTTCCGCCTCAGCCCCCCTCATTATTGGCAGTAAAAATTGAATATTGTGTTATTGAATGAGTCGTATGAAGCCGTTCCTAGGGCAGAGAAGAGATGTACGCGATGACTGGGAGCCCTGAATTCATGTCCTTGTTTCCTGCCTCCATTTCACAGCCTTACTCTTCAAGCAACATTGGATGCATCTATGACATTGAAAGTTTGTGTCGTACCTGGAGCCGATCAGCGTCAGACAGGTATAAACGCCGAATTCGGCAAATTAGCACGACAAGTAAAAACACAGGGTTGGGTGGGAGTAAGTTGACACAGTCTTTTAGATTAGGGTCGCTGTTATGGTCGGTGATCACGTTATGTGGGGATCAGTATTCGGGTACAGAGGTGACACATACTTTCGTATGTCATGATAGCCCCGTTGCACTACTTTCCTATGGCTTTAGGCGTCTGACTAACATTTCCGCCTCAGACCCCCTCATTATTGGCAGTAAAAATTGAATATTGTGTTATTGAATGAGTCGTATGAAGCCGCTCCTAGGGAAAAGAAGAGATGTAGTCGATGATTGGGAGTCCTGAATTCATGTCTTTGTTTACTGCCTTCATTACACAGCTTTACCCTTCAAGCAACATTGGATGCATCTATGTCATTGAAAGTTTGTGTCGTACCTGGATCCTATCACCGTCAGACAGGTATAAACGCCGAATTCGACAAATAAGCATGACAAGTAAAGACACAGGGTTGGGTGGGAATAAGTTGACACAGTCTTTTAGATTAGGCTCGCTGTTATGGTCGGTGATCACGTTATGTGGGGATCCGTATTCGGGTACAGAAGATACACGTACTTTCGTATGTCATGATGGCCCCGTTGGACTACTTTACTATCGCTTTAGCCGTCTGACTAACATTTGCGCCTCAGACCCCTCATTATTGGCAGTAAAAATTGAATATTGTGTTATTGAATGAGTCGTTTGAAGCCGCTCCTAGGGAAGAGAAGAGATGTAGTCGATGATTGGGAGTCCTGAATTCATGTCTTTGTTTCCTGCCTTCATTACACAGCTTTACCCTTCAAGCAACATTGGATGCATCTACGACATTGAAAGTTTGTTGTGTACCTGGATCCTATCACCGTCAGACAAGTATAAACGCTGAATTCGGCAAATAAGCATGACAAGTATAGACACAGGGTTGGGTGAGAATAACTTGACACAGTTTTTTAGATTAGGGTCGCTGTTATGGTCGGTGATCACATTATGTGGGGATCCTTATTCGGGTACAGAAGTGACACATACTTTCGTATGTCATGATGGCCCGGTTGCACTACTTTCCTAACGCTTTTGCCTTCTGACTAACATTTCCGCCTCAGCCCCCCTCATTATTGGCAGTAAAAATTGAATATTGTGTTATTGAATGAGTCGTATGAAGCCGTTCCTAGGGAAGAGAAGATATGTAGTCGATGATTGGGAGTCCTGAATTCATGTCTTTGTTTCCCAACTTCATTACACAACTTTACCCTCTAAGCAACATTTAATGCATCTGTGACATTGAAAGTTTGTGTCGTACGTGGATCCTATCACCGTCAGACAGGAACAAACGCCGAATTCGGCAAATAAGTATGACAAGTAAAGACACAGGGTCGGGTGGGAATAAGTTGATACAGTCTTTTAGATTAGGATCGCTGTTATGGTCGGTGACCACGTTATGTGGGGATCCCTATTCGGGTACAGAAGTGACATATACTCTCGTATGTCATAAAGGCCCCGTTGCACTAGTTTTCTATCGCTTTAGCCGTCTGACTAACATTTCCGCCTCAGCTAACCCTTGGTATTGGCAGTAAAAATTGAATATTGTGTTACTGAATGAGTCGTATGAGGCCGTTCCTAGGGAAGAGAAGGGGTGTAGTCGATGATTGGGAGCCCTGAATTCATGTCTTTGTTTCCTGCCTTCATTACACAGCTTTACCCTTCAAGCAACGTTGGATGCATCTATGACATTGAAAGTTTGTGTCGTACCTGGATCCTATCACCGTCAGAGAAGTATAAACGCCGAATTCGGCAAATAAGCATGACAAGTAAAGACACAGGGTTCGGTGGGAATAAGTTGACACAGTCTTTTAGATTAGGGTCGCTGTTATGGTCGGTGATCACGTTATGTGGGGATCCCTATTCGGGTACAGAAGTGACACATCCTTTCGTATGTCATGATGGCCCCGCTACACTACTTTCCTATCGCTTTAGCCTTCTGACTAACATTTCCACCTCAGCCCGCCTCATTATTGGCAGTAAAAATTGAATATTGTGTTATTGAATGAGTCGTATGAAGCCGTTCCTAGGGAACAGAAGAGATGCAGTCGATGATTGGGAGTCCTGAATTCATGTCTTTGTTTCCTGCCTTCATTACACAGCTTTACCATTCAAGCAACACTGGATGCATCTATGACATTGAAAGTTTGTGTCGTACCTGGATCCTATCACCGTCAGACAGGTATAAACGCCGAATTCGGCAAATAAGCATGACAAGTAAACACACAGGGTTGGGTGGGAATAAGTTGACACAGTCTTTTAGATTAGGGTCGCTGTTATAGTCGGTGATCACGATATGTGGGGATCCCTATTCGGGTACTGAAGTGACACATACGTTCGTATGTCATGAAGGCCCCGTTGCACTACTTTTCTATCGCTTAGGCCGTCTGACTAACATTTCCGCCTCAGCTAACCCTTGGTATTGGCAGTAAAAATTGAATATTGTGTAACTGAATGAGTCGTATGAAGCCGTTCCTAAGGAAGGGAAGAGATGTAGTCGATGATTGGGAGTCTAGAATTCATGTCTTTGTTTCCAGCCTTCATTACACAGCTTTACCCTTCAAGCAACATTGGATGCATCTATGACATTGAATGTTTGTGTCGTACCTGGATCCTATCACCGTCAGACAGGTATAAACGCCGAATTCGGCAAATAAGCATGACAAGTAAAGACACAGGGTTGGGTGGGAATAACTTGACACAGTTTTTTAGATTAGGGTCGTCGTAATGGTCGGTGATCACGTTATGTGGGGATCCCTATTCGGGTACTGAAGTGACACATACTTTCGTATGTCATGAAGGCCCCGTTGCACTACTTTTCTATCGCTTTAGCCTTCTGACTAACATTTCCGCCTCAGCTAACCCTTGGTATTGGCCGTAAAAATTGAATATTGTGTTACTGAATGAGTCGTATGAAGCCGTTCCTAGGGAAGAGAAGAGATGTAGTCGATGATTGGGAGCCCTGAATTCATGTCTTTGATTCTAGCCTTTATTACACAGCTTTACCCTACAAGCAACATTGGATGCATCTATGACATTGAAAGTTTGTGTCGTACCTGGATCCTATCACCGTCAGAGAAGTATAAACGCCGAATTCGGCAAATAAGCATGACTAGTAAAGACACAGGGTTGGGTGGGAATAAGTTGACACAGTCTTTTAGATTAGGGTCGCTGTTATGGTCGGTGATCACGTTATGTGGGGATCCCTATTCGGGTACAGAAGTGACACATACTTTCGTATGTCATGATGGCCCCGTTGCACTACTTTCCTAACGCTTTTGCCTTCTGACTAACATTTCCGCCTCAGCCCCCCTCATTATTGGCAGTAAAAATTGAATATTGTGTTATTGAATGAGTCGTATGATGCCGTTCCTAGGGAAGAGAAGAGATGTAGTTGATGATTGGGAGCCCTGAATTCATGTCTTTGTTTGCTGCCTCCTTTACACAGCTTTGCTCTTCAAGCAACATTGGATGCATCTATGGCATTGAAAGTTTGTGTCGTACCTGGATTATATCACCGTCAGACAGGTATAAACGCCGAATTCGGCAAATAAGCATGACAAGTAAAAACACAGAGTTGGGTGGGAATAAGTTGACACAGTCTTTCAGATTAGGGTCGCTGTTATGGTCGGTGATCACGTTATATGGAGATCCGTATTCGGGTACAGAAGTGACACATACTTTCGTATGTCATGATGGCCCCGTTGCACTACTTTTCTATCGCTTTAGCCGTCTGACTAACATTTCCGCCTCAGCTAACCCTTGGTATTGGCAGTAAAAATTGAATATTGTGTAACTGAATGAGTCGTATGAAGCCGTTCCTAAGGAAGGGAAGAGATGTAGTCGATGATTGGGAGTCTAGAATTCATGTCTTTGTTTCCAGCCTTCATTACACAGCTTTACCCTTCAAGCAACATTGGATGCATCTATGACATTGAATGTTTGTGTCGTACCTGGATCCTATCACCGTCAGACAGGTATAAACGCCGAATTCGGGAAATAAGCATGACAAGTAAAGACACAGGGTTGGGTGGGAATAAGTTGACACAGTCTTTTAGATTAGGGTCGCTGTTATGGTCGGTGATCACGTTATATGGAGATCCGTATTCGGGTACAGAAGTGACACATACTTTCGTATGTCATGATGGCCCCGTTGCACTACTTTCCTAACGCTTTTGCCTTCTGACTAACATTTCCGCCTCAGCCCCCCTCATTATTGGCAGTAAAAATTGAATATTGTGTTATTGAATGAGTCGTATGAAGCCGTTCCTAGGGAAGAGAAGAGATGTAGTCGATGATTGGGAGCCCTGGATTCATGTCTTTGTTTCCTGCCTTCATTACACAGCTTTACCCTTCAAGCAACATTGGATGCATCTATGACATTGAAAGTTTGTGTCGTACTTGGATCCTATCACCGTCAGACAGGAACAAACGCCGAATTCGGCAAATAAGTATGACAAGTAAAGACACAGGGTCGGGTGGGAATAAGTTGACACAGTCTTTTAGATTAGGATCGCTGTTATGGTCGGTGACCACGTTATGTGGGCATCCGCATTCGGGTACAGAAATGACATATACTTTCGTATGTCATAAAGGCCCCGTTGCACTACTTTTCTATCGCTTTAGCCTCCTGACTAACATTTCCGCCTCAGCTAACCCTTGGTATTGGCCGTAAAAATTGAATATTGTGTAACTGAATGAGTCGTATGAAGCCGTTCCTAGGGAAGAGAAGAGATGTAGTCGATGATTGGGAGTCCTGAATTCATGTCTCTGATTCTAGCCTTTATTACACAGCTTTACCCTACAAGCAACATTGGATGCATCTATGACATTGAAAGTTTGTGTCGTACCTGGATCCTATCACCGTCAGAGAAGTATAAACGCCGAATTCGGCAAATAAGCATGAGTAGTAAAGACACAGGGTTGGGTGGGAATAAGTTGACACAGTCTTTTAGATTAGGGTCGCTGTTATGGTCGGTGATCACGTTATGAGGGGATCCCTATTCGGGTACAGAAGTGACACATACTTTCGTATGTCATGATGGCCCCGTTGCACTACTTTCCTAACGCTTTAGCCTTCTGACTAACATTTCCGCCTCAGCCCCCCTCATTATTGGCAGTAAAAATTGAATATTGTGTTATTGAATGAGTCGTATGATGAAGTTCCTAGGGAAGAGAAGAGATGTAGTTGATGATTGGGATCCCTGAATTCATGTCTTTGTTTCCTGCCTCCATTTCACAGCTTTACTCTTCAAGCAACATTGGATGCATCTACGACATTGAAAGTTTGTGTCGTACCAGGATCCGATCACCGTCAGACAGGTATAAACGCCGAATTCGACAAGTAAGCATGACAAGTAAAAACACAGGGTTGGGTGGGAATAAGTTGACACAGTCTTTTATATTAGGGTCGCTGATATGGTCGGTGATCAAGTTATGTGGGGATCCCTATTCGGGTACAGAAGTGACACATACTTTCGTATGTCATGATGGCCCCGTGGCACTACTTTTCTATCGCTTTAGCCGTCTGACTAACATTTCCGCCTCAGCTAACCCTTGGTATTGGCAATAAAAATTGAATATTGTGTAACTGAATGAGTCGTATGAAGCCGTTCCTAGGGAAGAGAAGAGGTGTAGTCGATGATTGGGAGCCCTGAATTCATGTCTTTGTTTCCTGCCTTTATTACACAGCTTTACTCTTCAAGCAACATTGGATACATCTATGACATTGAAAGTTTGTGTCGTACCTGTATCCTATCACCGTCAGACAGGTATAAACGCCGAATTCGGGAAATAAGCATGACAAGCAAAGACACAGGGTTGGGTGGGAATAACTTGACACAGTTTTTTAGATTAGGGTCGCTCTTATGGTCGGTGATCACGTTATGTGGGGATCCGTATTCGGGTACAGAAGTGACACATACCTTCGTATGTCATGAAGGCCCCGTTGCACTACTTTCCTAACGCTTTTGCCTTCTGACTAACATTTCCGCCTCAGCCCCCCTCATTATTGGCAGTAAAAATTGAATATTGTGTTATTGAATGAGTCGTATGAAGCCGTTCCTAGGGAAGGGAAGAGATGTAGTCGATGATTGGGAGTCTAGAATTCATGTCTTTGTTTCCAGCCTTCATTACACAGCTTTACCCTTCAAGCAACATTGGATGCATCTATGACATTGAATGTTTGTGTCGTACCTGGATCCTATCACCGTCAGACAGGTATAAACACCAAATTCGGCAAATAAGCATGACAAGTAAAGACACAGGGTTGGGTGGGAATAACTTGACACAGTTTTTTAGATTAGGGTCGCTGTAATGGTCGGTGATCACGTAATGTGGGGATCCCTATTCGGCTAAAGAAGTGACACATACTTTCGTATGCCATGATGGCCCCGTTGCACTACTTTCCTAACGCTTTTGCCTTCTGACTAACATTTCCGCCTCAGCCCCCCTCATTATTGGCGGTAAAAATTGAATATTGTGTTATTGAATGAGTCGTATGAAGCCGTTCCTAGGGAAGAGAAGAGATGTAGTCGATGATTGGGAGCCCTGGATTCATGTCTTTGTTTCCTGCCTTCATTACACAGCTTTACCCTTCAAGCAACATTGGATGCATCTATGACATTGAAAATTTGTGGCGTACTGGGATCCTATCACCGTCAGACAGGAACAAACGCCGATTCGGCAAATAAGTATGACAAGTAAAGACACAGGGTCGGGTGGGAATAAGTTGATACAGTCTTTTAGATTAGGATCGCTGTTATGGTCGGTGACCACGTTATGTGGGCATCCCTATTCGGGTAGAGAAATGACATATACTTTCGTATGTCATAAAGGCCCCGTTGCACTACTTTTCTATCGCTTTAGCCGTCTGACTAACATTTCCGCCTCAGCTAACCCTTGGTATTGGCCGTAAAAATCGAATATTGTGTTACTGAATGAGTCGTATGAAGCCGTTCCTAGGGAAGAGAAGAGATGTAGTCGATGATTGGGAGCCCTGAATTCATGTCTTTGATTCGAGCCTTTATTACACAGCTTTACCCTACAAGCAACATTGGATGCATCTATGACATTGAAAGTTTGTGTCGTACCTGGATCCTATCACCGTCAGAGAAGTATAAACGCCGAATTCGGCAAATAAGCATGACTAGTAAAGACACAGGGTTGGGTGGGAATAAGTTGATACAGTCTTTTAGATTAGGGTCGCTGTTATGGTCGGTGATCACGTTATGTGGGGATCCCTATTCGGGTACAGAAGTGACACATACTTTCGTATGTCATGATGGCCCCGTTGCACTACTTTCCTAACGCTTTAGCCTTCTGACTAACATTTCCGCCTCAGCCCCCCTCATTATTGGCAGTAAAAATTGAATATTGTGTTATTGAATAAGTCGTAAGAAGCCGTTCCTAGGGAAGAGAAGAGATGTAGTCGATGATTGGGAGTCTGAATTCATGTCTTTCTTTCCTGCCTTCATTACACAGCTTTACCCTTCAAGCAACATTGGATGCATCTATGGCATTGAATGTTTGTGTCGTACCTGGATCCTATCACCGTCAGACAGGTATAAACGCCGAATTCGGCAAATAAGCATGACAAGTAAAGACACAGGGTTGGGTGGGAATAAGTTGATACAGTCTTTTAGATTAGGGTCGCTGTTATGGTCGGTGATCACGTTATATGGGGATCCGTATTCGGGTACTGAAGTGACACATACTTTCGTATGTCATGAAGGCCCCGTTGCACTACTTTTCTATCGCTTTAGCCGTCTGACTAACATTTCCGCCTCAGCTAACCCTTGGTATTGGCAGTAAAAATTGAATATTGTGTAACTGAATGAGTCGTATGAAGCCGTTCCTAGGGAAGAGAAGAGATATAGTCGATGATTGGGAGCCCTGAATTCATGTCTTTGTTTCCTGCCTTTATTACACAGCTTTACCCTACAAGCAACATTGGATGCATCTATGACATTGAAAGTTTGTGTCGTACCTGTATCCTATCACCGTCAGACAGGTATAAACGCCGAATTCGGCAAATAGGCATGACAAGTAAAGACACAGGGTGGGTGGGAATAACTTGACACAGTCTTATAGATTAGGGTCGCTGTTATGGTCGGTGATCACGTTATGTGGGGATCCCTATTCGGGTACAGAAGTGACACATACTTTCGTATGTCATGATGGCCCCGTTGCACTACTTTCCTAACGCTTTAGCCTTCTGACTAACATTTCCGCCTCAGCCCCTCTCATTATTGGCAGTAAAAATTGAATATTGTGTTATTGAATGACTCGTATGAAGCGGTTCCTAGGGAGGAGAAGAGATGTAGTCGATGATTGGGAGTCCTGAATTCATGTCTTTGTTTCCTGCCTCCATTACACCGGTTTACCCTTCAAGCAACATTGGATGCATCTATGACATTGAAAGTTTGTGTCGTACCTGTATCCTATCACCGTCAGACAGGTATAAACGCCGAATTCGGGAAATAAGCATGACAAGTAAAGACACAGGGTGGGTGGGAATAACTTGACACAGTTTTTTAGATTAGGGTCGCTCTTATGGTCGGTGATCACGTTATGTGGGGATCCGTATTCGGGTACAGAAGTGACACATACTTTCGTATGTCATGATGGCCCCGTTGCACTACTTTACTAACGCTTTTGCCTTCTGACTAACATTTCCGCCTCAGCCCCCCTCATTATTGGCAGTAAAAATTGAATATTGTGTTATTGAATGAGTCGTATGAAGCCGTTCCTAGGGAAGAGAAGAGATGTAGTCGATGATTGGGAGCCCTGGATTCATGTCTTTGTTTCCTGCCTTCATTACACAGCTTTACCCTTCAAGCAACATTGGATGCATCTATGACATTGAAAGTTTGTGTCGTACTTGGATCCTATTACCGTCAGACAGGAACAAACGCCGAATTCGGCAAATAACTATGACAAGTAAAGACACAGGGTCGGGTGGGAATAAGTTGACACAGTCTTTTAGATTAGGATCGCTGTTATGGTCGGTGACCACGTTATATGGGGATCCGTATTCGGGTACTGAAGTGACACATACTTTCGTATGTCATGATGGCCCCGTTGCACTACTTTCCTAACGCTTTAGCCTTCTGACTAACATTTCCGCCTCAGCCCCCCTCATTATTGGCAGTAAAAATTGAATATTGTGTTATTGAATGAGTCGTATGATGAAGTTCCTAGGGAAGAGAAGAGATGTAGTTGATGATTGGGAGCCCTGAATTCATGTCTTTGTTTCCTGCCTCCATTTCACAGCTTTACTCTTCAAGCAACATTGGATGCATCTACGACATTGAAAGTTTGTGTCGTACCAGGATCCGATCACCGTCAGACAGGTATAAACGCCGAATTCGACAAGTAAGCATGACAAGTAAAAACACAGGGTTGGGTGGGAATAAGTTGACACAGTCTTTTATATTAGGGTCGCTGATATGGTCGGTGATCAAGTTATGTGGGGATCCCTATTCGGGTACAGAAGTGACACATACTTTCGTATGTCATGATGGCCCCGTGGCACTACTTTTCTATCGCTTTAGCCGTCTGACTAACATTTCCGCCTCAGCTAACCCTTGGTATTGGCAATAAAAATTGAATATTGTGTAACTGAATGAGTCGTATGAAGCCGTTCCTAGGGAAGAGAAGAGGTGTAGTCGATGATTGGGAGCCCTGAATTCATGTCTTTGTTTCCTGCCTTTATTACACAGCTTTACTCTTCAAGCAACATTGGATACATCTATGACATTGAAAGTTTGTGTCGTACCTGTATCCTATCACCGTCAGACAGGTATAAACGCCGAATTCGGGAAATAAGCATGACAAGCAAAGACACAGGGTTGGGTGGGAATAACTTGACACAGTTTTTTAGATTAGGGTCGCTCTTATGGTCGGTGATCACGTTATGTGGGGATCCGTATTCGGGTACAGAAGTGACACATACCTTCGTATGTCATGAAGGCCCCGTTGCACTACTTTCCTAACGCTTTTGCCTTCTGACTAACATTTCCGCCTCAGCCCCCCTCATTATTGGCAGTAAAAATTGAATATTGTGTTATTGAATGAGTCGTATGAAGCCGTTCCTAGGGAAGGGAAGAGATGTAGTCGATGATTGGGAGTCTAGAATTCATGTCTTTGTTTCCAGCCTTCATTACACAGCTTTACCCTTCAAGCAACATTGGATGCATCTATGACATTGAATGTTTGTGTCGTACCTGGATCCTATCACCGTCAGACAGGTATAAACACCAAATTCGGCAAATAAGCATGACAAGTAAAGACACAGGGTTGGGTGGGAATAACTTGACACAGTTTTTTAGATTAGGGTCGCTGTAATGGTCGGTGATCACGTAATGTGGGGATCCCTATTCGGCTAAAGAAGTGACACATACTTTCGTATGCCATGATGGCCCCGTTGCACTACTTTCCTAACGCTTTTGCCTTCTGACTAACATTTCCGCCTCAGCCCCCCTCATTATTGGCGGTAAAAATTGAATATTGTGTTATTGAATGAGTCGTATGAAGCCGTTCCTAGGGAAGAGAAGAGATGTAGTCGATGATTGGGAGCCCTGGATTCATGTCTTTGTTTCCTGCCTTCATTACACAGCTTTACCCTTCAAGCAACATTGGATGCATCTATGACATTGAAAATTTGTGGCGTACTGGGATCCTATCACCGTCAGACAGGAACAAACGCCGATTCGGCAAATAAGTATGACAAGTAAAGACACAGGGTCGGGTGGGAATAAGTTGATACAGTCTTTTAGATTAGGATCGCTGTTATGGTCGGTGACCACGTTATGTGGGCATCCCTATTCGGGTAGAGAAATGACATATACTTTCGTATGTCATAAAGGCCCCGTTGCACTACTTTTCTATCGCTTTAGCCGTCTGACTAACATTTCCGCCTCAGCTAACCCTTGGTATTGGCCGTAAAAATCGAATATTGTGTTACTGAATGAGTCGTATGAAGCCGTTCCTAGGGAAGAGAAGAGATGTAGTCGATGATTGGGAGCCCTGAATTCATGTCTTTGATTCGAGCCTTTATTACACAGCTTTACCCTACAAGCAACATTGGATGCATCTATGACATTGAAAGTTTGTGTCGTACCTGGATCCTATCACCGTCAGAGAAGTATAAACGCCGAATTCGGCAAATAAGCATGACTAGTAAAGACACAGGGTTGGGTGGGAATAAGTTGATACAGTCTTTTAGATTAGGGTCGCTGTTATGGTCGGTGATCACGTTATGTGGGGATCCCTATTCGGGTACAGAAGTGACACATACTTTCGTATGTCATGATGGCCCCGTTGCACTACTTTCCTAACGCTTTAGCCTTCTGACTAACATTTCCGCCTCAGCCCCCCTCATTATTGGCAGTAAAAATTGAATATTGTGTTATTGAATAAGTCGTAAGAAGCCGTTCCTAGGGAAGAGAAGAGATGTAGTCGATGATTGGGAGTCTGAATTCATGTCTTTCTTTCCTGCCTTCATTACACAGCTTTACCCTTCAAGCAACATTGGATGCATCTATGGCATTGAATGTTTGTGTCGTACCTGGATCCTATCACCGTCAGACAGGTATAAACGCCGAATTCGGCAAATAAGCATGACAAGTAAAGACACAGGGTTGGGTGGGAATAAGTTGATACAGTCTTTTAGATTAGGGTCGCTGTTATGGTCGGTGATCACGTTATATGGGGATCCGTATTCGGGTACTGAAGTGACACATACTTTCGTATGTCATGAAGGCCCCGTTGCACTACTTTTCTATCGCTTTAGCCGTCTGACTAACATTTCCGCCTCAGCTAACCCTTGGTATTGGCAGTAAAAATTGAATATTGTGTAACTGAATGAGTCGTATGAAGCCGTTCCTAGGGAAGAGAAGAGATATAGTCGATGATTGGGAGCCCTGAATTCATGTCTTTGTTTCCTGCCTTTATTACACAGCTTTACCCTACAAGCAACATTGGATGCATCTATGACATTGAAAGTTTGTGTCGTACCTGTATCCTATCACCGTCAGACAGGTATAAACGCCGAATTCGGCAAATAGGCATGACAAGTAAAGACACAGGGTGGGTGGGAATAACTTGACACAGTCTTATAGATTAGGGTCGCTGTTATGGTCGGTGATCACGTTATGTGGGGATCCCTATTCGGGTACAGAAGTGACACATACTTTCGTATGTCATGATGGCCCCGTTGCACTACTTTCCTAACGCTTTAGCCTTCTGACTAACATTTCCGCCTCAGCCCCTCTCATTATTGGCAGTAAAAATTGAATATTGTGTTATTGAATGACTCGTATGAAGCGGTTCCTAGGGAGGAGAAGAGATGTAGTCGATGATTGGGAGTCCTGAATTCATGTCTTTGTTTCCTGCCTCCATTACACCGGTTTACCCTTCAAGCAACATTGGATGCATCTATGACATTGAAAGTTTGTGTCGTACCTGTATCCTATCACCGTCAGACAGGTATAAACGCCGAATTCGGGAAATAAGCATGACAAGTAAAGACACAGGGTGGGTGGGAATAACTTGACACAGTTTTTTAGATTAGGGTCGCTCTTATGGTCGGTGATCACGTTATGTGGGGATCCGTATTCGGGTACAGAAGTGACACATACTTTCGTATGTCATGATGGCCCCGTTGCACTACTTTACTAACGCTTTTGCCTTCTGACTAACATTTCCGCCTCAGCCCCCCTCATTATTGGCAGTAAAAATTGAATATTGTGTTATTGAATGAGTCGTATGAAGCCGTTCCTAGGGAAGAGAAGAGATGTAGTCGATGATTGGGAGCCCTGGATTCATGTCTTTGTTTCCTGCCTTCATTACACAGCTTTACCCTTCAAGCAACATTGGATGCATCTATGACATTGAAAGTTTGTGTCGTACTTGGATCCTATTACCGTCAGACAGGAACAAACGCCGAATTCGGCAAATAACTATGACAAGTAAAGACACAGGGTCGGGTGGGAATAAGTTGACACAGTCTTTTAGATTAGGATCGCTGTTATGGTCGGTGACCACGTTATATGGGGATCCGTATTCGGGTACTGAAGTGACACATACTTTCGTATGTCATGAAGGCCCCGTTGCACTACTTTTCTATCGCCTTAGCCGTCTGACTAACATTTCCGTCTCAGCTAACCCTTGGTATTGGCAGTAAAAATTGAATATTGTGTTATTGAATGAGTGGTATGAAGACGTTCCTAGGGAAGAGAAGAGATGTAGTCGATGATTGGGAGCCCTGAATTCATGTCTTTGTTTCCTGCCTCCATTTCACAGCTTTACCCTTCAAGCAACATTGGATGCATCTATGACATTGAAAGTTTGTGTCGTACCTGGATCCGATCAGCGTCAGACAGGTATAAATGCCGAATTCGGCAAATAAGCATGACAAGTAAAGACACAGGGTTGGGTGGAAATAAGTTGACACAGTCTTTTAGATTAGGGTCGCTGTTATGGTCGGTGATCACGTTATGTGGGGATCCCTATTCGGGTACAGAAGTGACACATACTTTCGTATGTCAAGGAGGCCCCGTGGCACTACTTTTCTATCGCTTTAGCCGTCTTACTAACATTTCCGCCTCAGCTAACCCTTGGTATTGGCAGTAAAAATTGAATATTGTGTTACCGAATGAGTCGTATGAAGCCGTTCCTAGGGAAGAGAAGAGATGTAGACAATGATTGGGAGTCCTGAATTCATGGCATTGTTACCTGCCTTCATTACACAGCTGTACCCTTCAAGCAACATTGGATGCATCTATGACATTGAAAGTTTGTGTCGTACCTGTATCCTATCACCGTCAGACAGGTATAAACGCCGAATTCGGGAAATAAGCATGACAAGTAAAGACACAGGGTGGGTGGGAATAACTTGACACAGTTTTTTAGATTAGGGTCGCTCATATGGTCGGTGATCACGTTATGTGGGGATCCGTATTCGGGAACAGAAGTGAAACATACTTTCGTATGTCATGATGGCCCCGTTGCACTACTTTCCTAACGCTTTTGCCTTCTGACTAACATTTCCGGATCAGCCCCCCTCATTATTGGCAGTAAAAATTGAATATTGTGTTATTGAATGAGTCGTATGAAGCCGTTCCTAGGGAAGAGAAGAGATGTAGTCGATGATTGGGAGCCCTGGATTCATGTCTTTGTTTCCTGCCTTCATTACACAGCTTTACCCTTCAAGCAACATTGGATGCATCTATGACATTGAAAGTTTGTGTCGTACTTGGATCCTATCACCGTCAGACAGGAACAAACGCCGAATTCGGCAAATAACTATGACAAGTAAAGACACAGGGTCGGATGGGAATAAGTTGACACAGTCTTTTAGATTAGGATCGCTGTTATGGTCAGTGACCACGTTATATGGGGATCCGTATTCGGGTACTGAAGTGACACATATTTTCGTATGTCATGATGGCCCCGTTGCACTACTTTCCTAACGCTTTAGCCTTCTGACTAACATTTCCGCCTCAGCCACTCTCATTATTGGCAGTAAAAATTGAATATTGTGTTATTGAATGACTCGTATGAAGCCGTTCCTAGGGAGGAGAAGAGATGTAGTCGATGATTGGGAGTCCTGAATTCATGTCTTTGTTTCCTGCCTCCATTACACGGCTTTACCCTTCAAGCAACATTGGATGCATCTATGACATTGAAAGTTTGTGTCGTACCTGGATCCGATCAGCGTCAGACAGGTATAAACGCCGAATTCGGCAAATAAGCATGACAAGTAAAAACACAGGGTTCGGTGGGAATAAGTTGACACAGTCTTTTAGATTAGGGTCGCTGATATGGTCGGTGATCACGTTATGTGGGGATCCCTATTCGGGTACAGAAGTGACACATACTTTCGTATGTCATGATGGGCCCGTTGCACTACTTTCCTATCGCTTTAACCTTCTGACTAACATTTCCGCCTCAGCCTCCCTCATTATTGGCAGTAAAAATTGAATATTGTGTTATTGAATGAGTCGTATGAAGCCGTTCCTAGGGAAGAAAAGAGATGTAGTCGATGATTGGGAGCACTGAATTCATGTCTTTGTTTCCTGCCTTCATTACACAGCTTTACCCTTCAAGCAACATTGGATGCATCTATGACATTGAAAGTATGTGTCGTACCTGGATCCTATCACCGTCAGACAGGTGTAAACGCCGAATTCGGCAAATAAGCATGACAAGTAAAGACACAGGGTTGGGTGGGAATAACTTGACACAGTTTTTTAGATTAGGGTCGCTCTTATGGTCGGTGATCACGTTATGTGGGGATCCCTATTCGGGTACAGAACTGACACATACTTTCGTATGTCAAGGAGGCCCCGTGGCACTACTTTTCTATCGCTTTAGCCGTCTGACTAACATTTCCGCCTCAGCTAACCCTTGGTATTGGCAGTAAAAATTGAATATTGTGTTACCGAATGAGTCGTATGAAGCCGTTCCTAGGGAAGAGAAAAGATGTAGACAATGATTGGGAGTCCTGAATTCATGGCATTGTTACCTGCCTTCATTACACAGCTGTACCCTTCAAGCAACATTGGATGCATCTATGTCATTGAGAGTTTGTGTCGTACCTGGATCCTATCACCGTCAGACAGGTATAAACGCCGAATTCGGCATATAAGCATGACAAGTAAAGACACAGGGTTAGATGGGAATAAGTTGACACAGTCTTTTAGATTAGGGTCGCTGTTATGGTCGGTGATCACGTTATGTGGGGATCCGTATTCGGGTACAGAAGTGACACATACTTTCGTATGTCATGATGGCCCCGTTGCACTACTTTCCTATCGCTTTAGCCTTCTGACTGACATTTCCGCCTAAGCCCCCTCATTATTGGCGATAAAAATTGAATATTGTGTTATTGAATGAGTCGTATGAAGCCGTTCCTAGGGAAGGGAAGAGATGTAGTCGATGATTGGGAGCCCTGAATTCATGTCTTTGTTTCCTGCCTTTATTACACAGCTTTACCCTTCAAGCAACATTGGATGCATCTATGACATTGAAAGTTTGTGTCGTACCTGTATCCTATCACCGTCAGACAGGTATAAACGCCGAATTCGGGAAATAAGCATGACAAGTAAAGACACAGGGTGGGTGGGAATAACTTGACACAGTCTTATAGATTAGGGTCGCTGTTATGGTCGGTGATCACGTTATGTGGGGATCCCTATTCGGGTACAGAAGTGACACATACTTTCGTATGTCATGATGGCCCCGTTGCACTACTTTCCTAACGCTTTAGCCTTCTGACTAACATTTCCGCCTCAGCCCCTCTCATTATTGGCAGTAAAAATTGAATATTGTGTTATTGAATGACTCGTATGAAGCCGTTCCTAGGGAGGAGAAGAGATGTAGTCGATGATTGGGAGTCCTGAATTCATGTCTTTGTTTCCTGCCTCCATTACACCGCTTTACCCTTCAAGCAACATTGGATGCATCTATGACATTGAAAGTTTGTGTCGTACCTGGATCCGATCAGCTTCAGACAGGTATAAACGCCGAATTCGGCAGATAAGCATGACAAGTAAAAACACAGGGTTCGGTGGGAATAAGTTGACACAGTCTTTTAGATTAGGGTCGCTGATATGGTCGGTGATCACGTTATGTGGGGATCCCTATTCGGGTACAGAAGTGACACATACTTTCGTATGTCATGATGGGCCCGTTGCACTACTTTCCTATCGCTTTAATCTTCTGACTAACATTTCCGCCTCAGCCTCCCTCATTATTGGCAGTAAAAATTGAATATTGTGTTATTTAATGAGTCGTATGAAGCCGTTCCTAGGGAAGAAAAGAGATGTAGTCGATGATTGGGAGCACTGAATTCATGTCTTTGTTTCCTGCCTTCATTAGACAGCTTTACCCTTCAAGCAACATTGGATGCATCTATGACATGGAAAGTATGTGTCGTACCTGGATCCTATCACCGTCAGACAGGTATAAACGCCGAATTCGGCAAATAAGCATGACAAGTAAAGACACAGGGTTGGGTGGGAATAACTTGACACAGTTTTTTAGATTAGGGTCGCTCTTATGGTCGGTGATCACGTTATGTGGGGATCCCTATTCGGGTACAGAAGTGACACATACTTTCGTATGTCATGATGGCCCCGTTGCACTACTGACCTAACGCTTTAGCCTTCTGACTAACATTTCCGCCTCAGCCTCCCTCATTATTGGCAGTAAAAATTGAATATTGTGTTATTGAATGAGTGGTATGAAGCCGTTCCTAGGGAAGAGAAGAGATGTAGTCGATGATTGGGAGCCCTGAATTCATGTCTTTGTTTCCTGCCTCCATTTCACAGCTTTACTCTTCAAGCAACATTGGATGCATCTATGACATTGAAAGTTTGTGTCGTACCTGGATCCGATCAGCGTCAGACAGGTATAAACGCCGAATTCGGCAAATAAGCATGACAAGTAAAAACACAGGGTTGGGTGGAAATAAGTTGACACAGTCTTTTAGATTAGGGTCGCTGATATGGTCGGTGATCACGTTATGTGGGGATCCCTATTCGGGTACAGAAGTGACACATACTTTCGTATGTCAAGGAGGCCCCGTGGCACTACTTTTCTATCGCTTTAGCCGTCTGACTAACATTTCCGCCTCATCTAACCCTTGGTATTGGCAGTAAAAATTGAATATTGTGTTACCGAATGAGTCGTATGAAGCCGTTCCTAGGGAAGAGAAGAGATGTAGACAATGATTGGGAGTCCTGAATTCATGGCATTGTTACCTGCCTTCATTACACAGTTGTACCCTTCAAGCAACATTGGATGCATCTATGTCATTGAGAGTTTGTGTCGTACCTGGATCCTATCACCGTCAGACAGGTATAAACGCCAAATTCGGCAAATAATCATGACAAGTAAAGACACAGGGTTGGGTGGGAATAAGTTGACACAGTCTTTTAGATTAGGGTCGCTGTTATGGTCGGTGATCACGTTACGTGGGGATCCCTATTCGATTACAGAAGTGACACATACTTTCGTATGTCATGATGGCCCCGTTGCACTACTTTCCTAACGCTTTAGCCTTCTGACTAACATTTCCGCCTCAGCCCCCCTCATTATTGGCAGTAAAAATTGAATATTGTGTTATTGAATGAGTCGTATGATGCCGTTCCTAGGGAAGAGAAGAGATGTAGTTGATGATTGGGAGCCCTGAATTCATGTCTTTGTTTCCTGCCTCCATTTCACAGCTTTACTCTTCAAGCAACATTGGATGCATCTATGACATTGAAAGTTTGTGCGGTACCAGGATCCGATCACCGTCAGACAGGTATAAACGCCGAATTCGGCAAATAAGCATAACAAGTAAAAACACAGGGTTGGGTGGGAATAAGTTGACACAGTCTTTTATATTAGGGTCGCTGATATGGTCGGTGATCAAGTTATGTGGGGATCCCTATTCCGGTACAGAAGTGACACATACTTTCGTATGTCATGAAGGCCCCGTGGCACTACTTTTCTATCGCTTTAGCCGTCTGACTAACATTTCCGCCTCAGCTAACCCTTGGTATTGGCAGTAAAAATTGAATATTGTATTACCGAATGAGTCGTATGAAGCCGTTCCTAGGGAAGAGAAGAGATGTAGACGATGATTGGAAGCCCTGAATTCATGCCTTTGTTTCCTGCCTCCATTACACAGCTTTGCTCTTCAAGCAACATTGGATGCATCTATGGCATTGAAAGTTTGTGTCGTACCTGGATCCTATCACCGTCAGACAGGTATAAACGCCGAATTCGGCAAATAAGCATGACAAGTAAAAACACAGAGTTGGGTGGGAATAAGTTGACACAGTCTTTCAGATTAGGGTCGCTGTTATGGTCGGTGATCACGTTATGTGGGGATCCCTATTCGGGTACAGAAGTGACACATACTTTCGTATGTCATGATGGCCCCGTTGCACTACTTTCCTATCGCTTTAGCCTTCTGACTAACATTTCCGCCTCAGCCCCCCTCATTATTGGCAGTAAAAATTGAAATTTGTGTTGTTGAATGAGTCATATGAAGCCGTTCGTAGGGAAGAGAAGAGATGTAGTCGATGATTGGGAGCCCTGAATTCATGTCTTTGTTTCCTGCCTTTATTACACAGCTTTACCCTTCAAGCAACATTGGATGCATCTATGACATTGAAAGTTTGTGTCGTACCTGGATCCTATCACCGTCAGACAAGTATAAACGCCGAATTCGGCAAATAAGCATGACAAGTAAAGACACAGGGTTGGGTGGGAATAAGTTGACACAGTCTTATAGATTAGGGTCGCTGTTATGGTCGGTGATCACGTTATGTGGGGATTCCTATTCGGGTACAGAAGTGACACATACTTTCGTATGTCATGATGGCCCCGTTGCACTACTTTCCTAACGCTTTAGCCTTCTGACTAACATTTCCCCCTCAGCCCCTCTCATTATTGGCAGTAAAAATTGAATATTGTGTTATTGAATGACTCGTATGAAGCCGTTCCTAGGGAGGAGAAGAGATGTAGTCGATGATTGGGAGTCCTGAATTCATGTCTTTGTTTCCTGCCTTTATTACACAGCTTTACCCTTCAAGCAACATTGGATGCATCTATTACATTGAATCATGGTGTCGTACCTGGATCCTATCACCGTCAGACAAGGATAAACGCCGAATTCGGCAAATAAGCATGACAAGTAAAGACACAGGGTTGGGTGGGAATAACTTGACACAGTTTTTTAGATTAGGGTCGCTGTTATGGTCGGTGATCACGTTATGTGGGGATCCGTATTCGGGTACAGAAGTGACACATACTCTCGTATGTCATGATGGCCCCGTTGCACTACTTCCCTATCGCTTTAACCTTCTGACTAACATTTCCGCCTCAGCCTCCCTCATTATTGGCAGTAAAAATTGAATATTGTGTTATTGAATGAGTCGTATGAAGCCGTTCCTAGGGAAGAAAAGAGATGTAGTCGATGATTGGGAGCACTGAATTCATGTCTTTGCTTCCTCCCTTCATTACACAGCTTTACCCTTCAAGCAACATTGGATGCATCTATGACATTGAAAGTATGTGTCGTACCTGGATCCGATCAGCGTCAGACAGGTATAAACGCCGAATTCGGCAAATAAGCATGACAAGTAAAAATCCAGGGTTCGGTGGGAATAAGTTGACACAGTCTTTTAGATTAGGGTCGCTGATATGGTCGGTGATCACGTTATGTGGGGATCCCTATTCGGGTACAGAAGTGACACATACTTTCGTATGTCATGATGGCCCCGTTGCACTACTTTCCTATCGCTTTAACCTTCTGACTAACATTCCCGCCTCAGCCTCCCTCATTATTGGCAGTAAAAATTGAATGTTGTGTTATCGAATGAGTCGTATGAAGCCGTTCCTAGGGAAGAAAAGAGATGTAGTCGATGATTGGGAGCACGGAATTCATGTCTTTGTTTCCTGCCTTCATTACACAGCTTTACCCTTCAAGCAACATTGGATGCATCTATGTCATTGAAAGTATGTGTCGTACCTGGATCCTATCACCGTCAGACATGTATAAACGCCGAATTCGGGAAATAAGCATGACAAGTAAAGACACAGGGTTGGGTGGGAATAACTTGACACAGTTTTTTAGATTAGGGTCGCTCTTATGGTCGGTGATCACGTTATGTGTGGATCCCTATTCGGGTACAGAAGTGACACATACTTTCGTATGTCATGATGGCCCCGTTGCACTACTGTCCTAACGCTTTAGCCTTCTGACTAACATTTCCGCCTCAGCCTCCCTCATTATTGGCAGTAAAAATTGAATATTGTGTTATTGAATGAGTGGTATGAAGCCGTTCCTAGGGGAGAGAAGAGATGTAGCCGATGATTGGGAGCCCTGAATTCATGTCTCTGTTTCCTGCCTCCATTTCACAGCTTTTCTCTTCAACCAACATTGGATGCATCTGTGACATTGAAAGTTTGTGTCGTACCTGGATCCGATCAGCGTCAGACAGGTATAAACGCCGAATTCGGCAAATAAGCATGACAAGTAAAAAACACAGGGTTGGGTGGAAGTAAGTTGACACAGTCTTTTAGATTAGGGTCGCTGATATTGTCGGTGATCACGTTATGTGGGGATCCCTATTCGGGTACAGAAGTGACACATACTTTCGTATGTCAAGGAGGCCCCGTGGCACTACTTTTCTATCGCTTTAGCCGTCTGACTAACATTTCCGCCTCAGCTAACCCTTGGTTTTATCAGTAAAAATTGAATATTGTGTTATTGAATGAGTCGTATGAAGCCGTTCCTAGGGAAGAGAAGAGATGTAGTCGATGATTGGGAGCCCTGGATTCATGTCTTTGTTTCCTGCCTTCATTACACAGCTTTACCCTTCAAGCAACATTGGATGCATCTATGACATTGAATGTTTGTGTCGTACCTGGATCCTATCACCGTCAGACAGGTATAAACGCCGAATTCGGCAAATAAGCATGACAAGTAAAGAAACAGGGTTGGGTGGGAATAACTTGACACAGTTTTTTAGATTAGGGTCGCTGTTATGGTCGGTGATCACGTTATGTGGGGATCCCTATTCGGGTACAGAAGTGACACATACTTTCGTATGTCATGATGGCCCCGTTGCACTACTTTCCTAACGCTTTTGCCTTCTGACTAACATTTCCGCCTCAGCCCCCCTCATTATTGGCAGTAAAAATTGAATATTGTGTTATTGAATGAGTCGTATGAAGCCGTTCCCTAGGGAAGAGAAGAGATGTAGTCGATGATTGGGAGCCCTGGATTCATGTCTTTGTTTCTTGCCTTCATTACACAGCTTTACCCTTCAAGCAACATTGGATGCATCTATGACATTGAAAGTTTGTGTCGTACGTGGATCCTATCACCGTCAGACAGGAACAAACGCCGAATTCGGCAAATAAGTATGACAAGTAAAGACACAGGGTCGGGTGGGGAATAAGTTGACACAGTCTTTTAGATTAGGATCGCTGTTATGGTCGGTGACCACGTTATGTGGGCATCCCTATTCGGGTACAGAAGTGACATATACTTTCGTATGTCATAAAGGCCCCGTTGCACTACTTTTCTATCGCTTTATCCGTCTGACTAACATTTCCGCCTCAGCTAACCCTTGGTATTGCCCGTAAAAATTGAATATTGTGTTACTGAATGAGTCGTATGAAGCCGTTCCTAGGGAAGAGAAGAGATGTAGTCGATGATTGGGAGCCCTGAATTCATGTCTTTGATTCGAGCCTTTATTACACAGCTTTACCCTACAAGCAACATTGGATGCATCTATGACATTGAAAGTTTGTGTCGTACCTGGATCCTATCACCGTCAGAGAAGTATAAACGCCGAATTCGGCAAATAAGCGTGACAAGTAAAGACACAGGGTTGGGTGGGAATAAGTTGACACAGCCTTTTATATTAGGGTCGCTGATATGGTCGGTGATCAACTTATGTGGGGATCCCTATTCGGGTACAGAAGTGACACATACTTTCGTATGTCATGAAGGCCCCGTTGCACTACTTTTCTATCGCTTTAGCCGTCTGACTAACATTTCCGCCTCAGCTAACCCTTGGTATTGGCAGTAAAAATTGAATATTGTGTAACTGAATGAGTCGTATGAAGCCGTTCCTAGGGAAGAGAAGAGATGTAGTCGATGATTGGGAGCCCTGAATTCATGTCCTTTGTTTCCTGCCTTCATTACACAGCTTTACCCTTCAAGCAACATTGGATGCATCTATGACATTGAAAGTTTGTGTCGGACCTGGATCCTATCACCGTCAGACAGGTATAAACGCCGAATTCGGCAAGTAAGCATGACAAGTAAAGACACAGGGTTGGGTGGGAATAAGTTGACACAGTCTTTTAGATTAGGGTTGCTGTTATGGGCGGTGATCACGTTATGTGGGGATCCCTATTCGGGTACAGAAGTGACACATACTTTCGTATGTCATGATGGGCCCGTTGCACTACTTTCCTATCGCCTTAACCTTCTGACTAACATTTCCGCCTCAGCCTCCCTCATTATTGGCAGTAAAAATTGAATATTGTGTTATTGAATGAGTCGTATGAAGCCGTTCCTAGGGAAGAAAAGAGATGTAGTCGATGATTGGGAGCACTGAATTCAGGTCTTTGTTTCCTGCCTTCATTACACAGCTTTACCCTTCAAGCAACATTGGATGCATCTATGACATTGAAAGTTTGTATCGGACCTGGATCCTATCACCATCAGACAGGTATAAACGCCGAATTCGGCAAGTAAGCATGACAAGTAAAGACACAGGGTTGGGTGGGAATAAGTTGACACAGTCTTTTAGATTAGGGTTGCTGTTATGGGCGGTGATCACGTTATGTGGGGATCCCTATTCGGGTACAGAAGTGACACATACTTTCGTATGTCATAAAGGCCCCGTTGCACTACTTTTCTATCGCTTTAGCCGTCTGACTAGCATTTCCGCCTCAGCTAACCCTTGGTATTGGCCGTAAAAATTGAATATTGTGTTACTGAATGAGTCGTATGAAGCCGTTCCTAGGGAAGAGAAGAGATGTAGTCGATGATTGGGAGCCCTGAATTCATGTCTTTGATTCGAGCCTTTATTACACAGCTATACCCTACAAGCAACATTGGATGCATCTATGACATTGAAAGTTTGTGTCGTACCTGGATCCTATCACCGTCAGAGAAGTATAAACGCCGAATTCGGCAAATAAGCATGACAAGTAAAGACACAGGGTTGGGTGGGAATAAGTTGACAGAGTCTTTTAGATTAGGATCGCTGATATGGTCGGTGATCACGTTATGTGGGGATCTCTATTCGGGTACAGAAGTGACACATACTTTCGTATGTCATGATGGCCCTGTTGCACTACTTTTCTATCGCTTTAGCCTTCTGACTAACATTTCCGCCTCAGCCCCCCTCATTATTAGCAGTAAAAATTGAATATTGTGTTATTGAATGAGTCGTATGATGCCGTTCCTAGGGAAGGGAAGAGATGTAGTTGATGATTGGTAGCCCTGAATTCATGTCTTTGTTTCCTGCCTCCATTTCACAGCTTTACTCTTCAAGCAACATTGGATGCATCTATGACATTGAAAGTTTGTGTCGTACCTGGATCCGATCACCGTTAGACAGGTATAAACGCCGAATTCGGCAAATAAGCATGACAAGTAAAAACACAGGGTTGGGTGGGAATAAGTTGACACAGTCTTTTAGATTAGGGTCGCTGTTATGGTCGGTGATCACGTTATATGGGGATCCGTATTCGGGTACTGAAGTGACACATACTTTCGTATGTCATGAAGGCCCCGTTGGACTACTTTTCTATCGCTTTAGCCGTCTGACTAACATTTCCGCCTCAGCTAACCCTTTTGTGTTGGCAGTAAAAATTGAATATTGTGTAACTGAATGAGTCGTATGAAGCCGTTCCTAGGGAAGAGAAGAGATGTAGTCGATGATTGGGAGCCCTGGATTCATGTCTTTGTTTCCTGCCTTTATTACACAGCTTTACTCTTCAAGCAACATTGGATGCATCTATGACATTGAAAGTTTGTGTCGTACCTGGATCCGATCACCGTCAGACAGGTATAAACGCCGAATTCGGCAAATAAGCATGACAAGTAAAGACACAGGGTTGGGTGGGAATATGTTGACAGTCTTATAGATTAGGGTCGCTGTTATGGTCGGTGATCACGTTATGTGGGGATCCCTATTCGGGTACAGAAGTGACACATACTTTCGTATGTCATGATGGCCCCGTTGCACTACTTTCCTAACGCTTTAGCCTTCTGACTAACATTTCCGCCACAGCCCCCCACATTATTGGCAGTAAAAATTGAATATTGTGTTATTGAATGAGTCGTATGAAGCCGCTCCTAGGGAAGAGAAGTGATGTAGTCGATGATTGGGAGTCCTGAATTCATGTCTTTGTTTCCTGCCTCCATTACACAGCTTTACCCTTCAAGCAACATTGGATGCATCTATGACATTGAAAGTTTGTGTCGTACCTGGATCCTATCACCGTCAGACAAGTATAAACGCCGAATTCGGCAAATAAGCATGACAAGTAAAGACTAAGGGTTGGGTGGGAATAAGTTGACACAGTCTTTTAGATTAGGGTCACTGATATGGTCGGTGATCACGTTATGTGGGGATCCCTATTCGGGTACAGAAGTGACACATACTTTCGTATGTCATGATGGCCCCGTTGCATTACTGTCCTAGCGCTTTAGCCTTCTGACTAACATTTCCGCCTCAGCCCCCCACATTATTGGCAGTAAAAATTGAATATTGTGTTATTGAATGAGTCGTATGAAGCCGTTCCTAGGGAAGAGAAGAGATGTAGTCGATGATTGGGAGTCCTGAATTCATGTCTTTGTTTCCTGCCTCCATTACACAGCTTTACCCTTCAAGCAACATTGGATGCATCTATGACATTGAAAGTTTGTGTCGTACCTGGATCCTATCACCGTCAGACAGGAACAAACGCCGAATTCGGCAAATAAGTATGACAAGTAAAGAGACAGGGTCGGGTGGGAATAAGTTGACACAGTCTTTTAAATTAGGATCGCTGTTATGGTCGGTGACCACGTTATGTGGGGATCCCTATTCGGGTAACGAAGTGACATCTACTTTCGTATGTCATAAAGGCCCCGTTGCACTACTTTTCTATCGCTTTAGTCGTCTGACTAACATTTCCGCCTCAGCTAACCCTTGGTATTGGCAGTAAAAATTGAATATTGTGTTACTGAATGAGTCGTATGAAGCCATTCCTAGGGAAGAGAAGAGATGTAGTCGATGATTGGGAGTCCTGAATTCATGTCTATGTTTCCTGCCTTCATTACACAGGTTTACCCTTCAAGCAACATTGGATGCATCTATGACATTGAAAGTTTGTGTCGTACCTGGATCCTATCACCGTCAGACAAGTATTAACGCCGAATTCGGCAAATAAGCATGACAAGTAAAGACACCGGGTTGGGTGGGAATAAGATGACACAGTCTTTTAGATTAGGGTCACTGATATGGTCGGTGATCACGTTATGTGGGGATCCCTATTCGGGTACAGAAGTGACACATACTTTCGTATGTCATGATGGCCCTGTTGCACTACTTTCCTATCGCTTTAGCCTTGTGACAAACATTTCCGCCTCAGCCCCCCTCATTATTAGCAGTAAAAATTGAATATTGTGTTATTGAATGAGTCGTATGAAGCCGTTCCTAGGGAAGAGAAGAGATGTAGTCGATGATTGGGAGCACTGAATTCATGTCTTTGTTTCCTGCCTTCATTACACAGCTTTACCCTTCAAGCAACATTGGATGCATCTATGACATTGAAAGTTTGTGTCGTACTTGGATCCTATCACCGTCAGACAAGTATAAACGCCGAATTCGGCAAATAAGCATGACAAGTAAAAACACAGAGTTGGGTGGGAATAAGTTGACACAGTCTTTTAGATTAGGGTCGCTGTTATGGTCGATGATCACGTTATGTGGGGATCCGTATTCGGGTACAGAAGTGACACATACTTTCGTATGTCATGATGGCCCCGTTGCACTACTTTCCTAACGCTTTAGCCTTGAGACTAACATTTTCGCCTCTGCCCCTCTCATTATTGGCAGTAAAAATTGAATATTGTGTTATTGAATGACTCGTATGAAGCCGTTCCTAGGGAGGAGAAGAGATAAAGTCGATGATTGGGAGTCCTGAATTCATGTCTTTGTTTCCTGCCTCCATTACACCGCTTTACCCTTCAAGCAACATTGGATGCATCTATGACATTGAAAGTTTGTGTCGTACCTGGATCCAATCACCGTCAGACAGGTTTAAACGCCGAATTCGGCAAATAAGCATGACAAGTAAAAACACAGAGTTGGGTGGGAATAAGTTGACACAGTCTTTTAGATTAGGGTCGCTGTTATGGTCGGTGATCACGTTATGAGGGGATCCGTATTCGGGTACAGAAGTGACACATACTTTTGTATGTCATGATGGCCCCGTTGCACTACTTTCCTAACGCTTTTGCCTTCTGACTAACATTTCCGCCTCAGCCCCCCTCATTATTGGCAGTAAAAATTGAATATTGTGTTATTGAGTGAGTCGTATGAAGCCGTTCCTAGGGAAGAGAAGAGATGTAGTCGATGATTGGGAGCCCTGGATTCATGTCTTTTGTTTCCTGCCTCCATTACACAGGTTTACTCTTCAAGCAACATTGGATGCATCTATGACATTGAAAGTTTGTGTCGTACCTGGATCCTATCACCGTCAGACAGGTATAAACGCTGAATTCGGCAAATAAGCATGACAAGTAAAAACACAGTGTTGGGTGGGAATAAGTTGACACAGTCTTTTAGATTAGGAGCGCTGTTATGGTCGGTGACCACGTTATGTGGGGATCCCTATTCGAGTACACATCGACATATACTTTCGTATGTCATAAAGGCCCCGTTGCACTACTTTTCTATCGCTTGAGCCGTCTGACTAACATTTCCGCCTCAGCTAACCCTTGGTATTGGCAGTAAAAATTGAATATTGTGTTACTGAATGAGTCGTATGAAGCCGTTCCTAGGGAAGAGAAGAGATGTAGTCGATGATTTAGGGTCCTGATTCATGTCTTTGTTTCCTGCCTTCATTACACAGGTTTACCCTTCAAGCAACATTGGATGCATCTATGACATTGAAAGTTTGTGTCGTACCTGGATCTTATCACCGTCAGACAAGTATAAACGCCGAATTCGGCAAATAAGCATGACAAGTAAAGACACCGGGTTGGGTGGGAATAAGTTGACACAGTCTTTTAGATTAGGGTCACTGATATGGTCGGTGATCACGTTATGTGGGGATCCCTATTCGGATACAGAAGTGACACATACTTTCGTATGTCATGATGGCCCTGTTGCACTACTTTCCTATCGCTTTAGCCTTCTGACTAACATTTCCGCCTCAGCCCCCCTCATTATTAGCAGTAGAAATTGAATATTGTGTTATTGAATGAGTCGTATGAAGCCGTTCCTAGGGAAGAGAGAAGATGTAGTCGATGATTGGGAGCACTGAATTCATGTCTTTGTTTCCTGCCTTCATTACACAGCTTTACCCTTCAAGCAACATTGGATGCATCTATGACATTGATAGTTTGTGTCGTACTTGGATCCTATACCCGTCAGACAGGTATAAACGCCGAATTCGGCAAATAAGCATGACAAGTAAAGAAAGGGGGTTGGGTGGGAATAACTTGACACAGTTTTTTAGATTAGGGTCGCTGTTATGGTCGGTGATCACGTTATGTGGGGATCCCTATTCGGGTACAGAAGTGACACATACTTTCGTATGTCATGATGGCCCCGTTGCACTACTTTCCTAACGCTTTTGCCTTCTGACTAACATTTCCGCCTCAGCCCCCCTCATTATTGGCAGTAAAAATTGAATATTGTGTTATTGAATGAGTCGTATGAAGCCGTTCCTAGGGAAGAGAAGAGATGTAGTCGATGATTGGGAGCCCTGGATTCATGTCTTTGTTTCCTGCCTTCATTACACAGCTTTACCCTTCAAGCAACATTGGATGCATCTATGACATTGAAAGTTTGTGTCGTACTTGGATCCTATCACCGTCAGACAGGAACAAACGCCGAATTCGGCAAATAAGTATGACAAGTAAAGACACAGGGTCGGGTGGGAATACGTTAACACAGTCATTTAGATTAGGATCGCTGTTATGGTCGGTGACCACGTTATGTGGGCATCCCTATACGGGTACAGAAGTGACATATACTTTCGTATGTCATAAAGGCCCCGTTGCACTACTTTTCTATCGCTTTAGCCGTCTGACTAACATTTCCGCCTCAGCTAACCCTTGGTATTGCCCGTAAAAATTGAATATTGTGTTACTGAATGAGTCGTATGAAGCCGTTCCTAGGGAATAGAAGAGATGTAGTCGATGAATGGGAGCCCTGAATTCATGTCTTTGATTCGAGCCTTTATTACACAGCTTTACCCTACAAGCAACATTGGATGCATCTATGACATTGAAAGTTTGTGTCGCACCTGGATCCTATCACCGTCAGAGAAGTATAAACGCCGAATTCGGCAAATAAGCATGACAAGTAAAAACACAGAGTTGGGAGGGAATAAGTTGACACAGTCTTTTAGATTAGGGTCGCTGATATGGTCGGTGATCACGTTATGTGGGGATCCCTATTCGGGTACAGAAGTGACACATACTTTCGTATGTCATGAAGGCCCCGTTGCACCACTTTTCTAACGCTTTAGCCTTCTGACTAACATTTCCGCCTCAATCCCCTTCTCTATTGGCAGTAAAAATTGAATATTGTGTTGTTGAATGAGTCGTATGAAGCCGTTCCTAGGGAAGAGAAGAGATGTAGTCGATGATTGGGAGTCCTGAATTCATGTCTTTGTTTCCTGCCTTCATTACACAGCTTTACCCTCCAAGCAACATTGGGTGCATCTATAACATTGAAAGTTTGTGTCGTACCTCGATCCTATCACCGTCAGACAGGTATAAACGCCGAATTCGGCAAATAAGCATGACAAGTAAAAATACAGAGTTGGGAGGGAATAAGTTGACACAGTCTTTTAGATTAGGGTCGCTGATATGGTCGGGGATCACGTTATGTGGCGATCCCTATTCGGGTACAGAAGTGACACATACTTTCGTATGTCATGATGGCCCCGTTGCACCACTTTTCTAACGCTTTAGCCTTCTGACTAACATTTCCGCCTCAATCCCCTTCTCTATTGGCAGTAAAAATTGAATATTGTGTTATTGAATGAGTCATATGAAGCCGTTCCTATGGGATGAGAAGTGATGTAGCCGATTATTGGGAGCCCTGAATTCAGGTCTTTGTTTCCTGCCTCCATTTCACAGCTTTACTCTTCAAGCAACATTGGATGCATCTATGACATTGAAAGTTTGTGTCGTACCTGGATCCGATCACCGTCAGACAGGTATAAACGCCAAATTCGGCAAATAAGCATGACAAGTAAAAACACAGGGTTGGGTGGGAATAAGTTGACACAGTCTTTTAGATTAGGGTCGCTGATATGGTCGGTGATCACGTTATGTGGGGATCCCTATTCGGGTACAGAAGTGACACATACTTTCGTATGTCAAGGAGGCCCCGTGGCACTACTTTTCTATCGCTTTAGCCGTCTGACTAACATTTCCGCCTCAGCTAACCCTTGGTATTGGCAGTAAAAATTGAATATTGTGTTACCGAATGAGTCGTATGAAGCCGTTCCTAGGGTAGAGAAGAGATGTAGACAATGATTGGGAGTCCTGAATTCATGGCTTTGTTACCTGCCTTCATTACACAGCTTTACCCTTCAAGCAACATCGGATGCATCTATGTCATTGAGAGTTTGTGTCGTACCTGGATCCTATCACCGTCAGACAGGTATAAACGCCGAATTCGGCATATAAGCATGACAAGTAAAGACACAGGGTTGGGTGGGAATAAGTTGACACATTCTTTTAGATTAGGGTCGCTGTTATGGTCGGTGATCACGTTATGTGGGGATCCCTATTCGGGTACAGAAGTGACATATTTTCGTATGTCATGAAGGCCCCGTTGCACTACTTTTCTATCGCTTTAGCCGTCTGACTAACAAATCCGCCTCAGTCAACCCTTGGTATTGGCAGTAAAAATTGAATATTGTGTTACTGAATGAGTCGTATGAAGCCGTTCCTAGGGAAGAGAAGAGATGTAGTCGATGATTGGGAGCCCTGAATTCATGTCTTTGTTTCCTGCCTTTATTACACAGCTTTACCCCTCAAGCAACATTGGATGCATCTATGACATTGAAAGTTTGTGTCGTACCTGGATCCTATCACCGTCAGAGAAGGATAAACGCCGAATTCGGCAAATAAGCATGACAAGTAAAGACACAGGGTTGGGTGGGAATAAGTTGACAGTCTTTTAGATTAGGGTCGCTGTTATGGTCGGTGATCACGTTATGTGGGGATCCCTATTCTGGTACAGAAGTGACACATACTTTCGTATGTGATGATGGCCCCGTTGCACTACTTTCCTAACGCTTTAGCCTTCTGACTAACATTTCCGCCTCAATCCCTTTCTCTATTGGCAGTAAAAATTGAATATTGTGTTATTGAATGAGTCGTATGAAGCCGTTCCTAGGGAAGAGAAGAGATGTAGTCGATGATTGGGAGTCCTGAATTCATGTCTTTGTTTCCTGCCTTCATTACACAGCTTTACCCTCCAAGCAACATTGGGTGCATCTATGACATTGAAAGTTTGTGTCGTACCTGGATCCTATCACCGTCAGACAGGTATAAACGCCGAATTCGGCAAATAAGCATGACAAGTAAAGACACAGGGTTGGGTGGGAATAAGTTGACACAGTCTTTTAGATTAGGTGCGCTGTTATGGTCGGTGATCACGTTATATGGGGATCCGTATTCGGGTACTGAAGTGACACATATTTTCGTATGTCATGATGGCCCCGTTGCACTACTTTCCTAACGCTTTAGCCTTCTGACTAACATTTCCGCCTCAGCCCCTCTCATTATTGGCAGTAAAAATTGAATATTGTGTTATTGAATGACTCGTATGAAGCCGTTCCTAGGGAGGAGAAGAGATGTAGTCGATGATTGGGAGTCCTGAATTCATGTCTTTGTTTCCTGCCTCCATTACACCGCTTTACCCTTCAAGCAACATTGGATGCATCTATGACATTGAAAGTTTGTGTCGTACCTGGTTCCGATCAGCGTCCGACAGGTATAAACGCCGAATTCGGAAAATAAGCATGACAAGTAAAAACACAGGGTTCGGTGGGAATAAGTTGACACAGTCTTTTAGATTAGGGTCGCTGATATGATCGGTGATCACGTTATGTGGGGATCCTTATTCGGGTACAGAAGTGACACATACTTTCGTATGTCATGATGGGCCCGTTGCACTACTTTCCTATCGCTTTAACCTTCTGACTAACATTTCCGCCTCAGCCTCCCTCATTATTGGCAGTAAAAATTGAATATTGTGTTATTGAATGAGTCGTATGAAGCCGTTCCTAGGGAAGAAAAGAGATGTAGTCGATGATTGGGAGCCCTGGATTCATGTCTTTGTTTCCTGCCTTCATTACACAGCTTTACCCTTCAAGCAATATTGGATGCATCTATGACATTGAAAGTTTGTGTCGTACTTGGATCCTATCACCGTCAGACAGGAACAAACGCCGAATTCGGCAAATAAGTATGACAAGTAAAGACACAGGGTCGGGTGGGAATAAGTTGACACAGTCTTTTAGATTAGGATCGCTGTTATGGTCGGTGATCACGTTATGTGGGGATCCCTATTCGGGTACAGAAGTGACACATACTTTCGTATGTCATGATGGCCCCGTTGCACTACTTTCCTAACGCTTTAGCCTTCTGACTAACATTTCCGCCTCAGCCCCCCTCATTATTGGCAGTAAAAATTGAATATTGTGTTATTGTATGAGTCGTATGATGCCGTTCCTAGGGAAGAGAAGAGATGTAGTTGATGATTGGGAGCCCTGAATTCATGTCTTTGTTTCCTGCCTCCATTTCACAGCTTTGCTCTTCAAGCAACATTGGATGCATCATTGACATTGAAAGTTTGTGTCGTACCTGGATCCGATCACCGTCAGACAGGTATAAACGCCGAATTCGGCAAATAAGCATGACAAGTAAAAACACAGGGTTGGGTGGGAATAAGTTGACACAGTCTTTTATATTAGGGTCGCTGATATGGTCGGTGATCAAGTTATGTGGGGATCCCTATTCGGGTACAGAAGTGACACATACTTTCGTATGTCATGAAGGCCCTGTGGCACTCTTTTTCTATCGCTTTAGCCGTCTGACTAACATTTCCGCCTCAGCTAACCCTTGGTATTGGCAGTAAAAATTGAATATTGTGTTACCGAATGAGTCGTATGAAGCCGTTCCTAGGGAAGAGAAGAGATGTAGTCGATGATTGGAAGCCCTGAATTCATGTCTTTGTATCCTGCCTTTATTACACAGCTTTACCCTTCAAGCAACATTGGATGCATCTATGACATTGAATGATGGTGTCGTACCTGGATCCTATCACCGACAGACAAGGATAAACGCCGAATTCGGCAAATAGGCATGACAAGTAAAGACACAGGGCTGGGTGGGAATATGTTGACACAGTCTTATAGATTAGGGTCGCTGTTATGGTCGGTGATCACGTTATGTGGGGATCCCTAATCGGGTACAGAAGTGACACATACTTTCGTATGTCATGATGGCCCCGTTGCACTACTTTCCTAACGCTTTAGCCTTCTGACTAACATTTCCGCCTCAGCCCCTCTCATTATTGGCAGTAAAAATTTAATATTATGTTATTGAATGACTCGTATGAAGCCGTTCCTAGGGAGGAGAAGAGATGTAGTCGATGATTGGGAGTCCTGAATTCATGTCTTTGTTTCCTGCCTCCATTACACCGCTTTACCCTTCAAGCAACATTGGATGCATCTATGACATTGAAAGTTTGTGTCGTACCTGGATCCGATCAGCGTCAGGCAGGTATAAACGCCGAATTCGGCAAATAAGCATGACAAGTAAAAACACAGGGTTCGGTGGGAATAAGTTGACACAGTCTTTTAGATTAGGGTCGCTGTTATGGTCGGTCATCACGTTATGTGGGGATCCGTATTCGGGTACAATAGTGACACATACTTTCGTATGTCATGATAGCCCCCTTGCACTACTTTCCTATCGCTTTAGGCTTCTGACTAACATTTCCGCCTCAGCCCCCCTCATTATTGGCAGTAAAAATTTAATATTGTGTTATTGAATGAGTCGTATGAAGCCGTTCCTAGGGAAGAGAAGAGATGTAGTCGATGATTGGGAGTCCTGAATTCATGGCTTTGTTACCTGCCTTCATTACACAGCTTTACGCCTCAAGCAACATTGGATGCATCTATGTCATTGAAAGTTTGTGTCGTACCTGGATCCTATCACCGTCAGACAGGTATAAACGCCGAATTCGGCAAATAAGCATGACAAGTAATGACACAGGGTTGGGTGGGAATAAGTTGACACAGTCTTTTAGATTAGGGTCGCTGTTATGGTCGGTGATCACGTTATGTGGGGATCCCTAATCGGGTACAGAAGTGACACATACTTTCGTATGTGATGATGGCCCCGTTGCACTACTTTCCTAACGCTTTAGCCTTCTGACTAACATTTCCGCCTCAATCCCTTTCTCTATTGGCAGTAAAAATTGAATATTGTGTTATTGAATGAGTCGTATGAAGCCGTTCCTAGGGAAGAGAAGAGATGTAGTCGATGATTGGGAGTCCTGAATTCATGTCTTTGTTTCCTGCCTTCATTACACAGCTTTACCCTCCAAGCAACATTGGGTGCATCTATGACATTGAAAGTTTGTGTCGTACCTGGATCCTATCACCGTCAGACAGGTATAAACGCCGAATTCGGCAAATAAGCATGACAAGTAAAGACACAGGGTTGGGTGGGAATAAGTTGACACAGTCTTTTAGATTAGGTGCGCTGTTATGGTCGGTGATCACGTTATATGGGGATCCGTATTCGGGTACTGAAGTGACACATACTTTCGTATGTCATGAAGGCCCCGTTGCACTACTTTTCCATCGCTTTAGCTGTCTGACTAACATTTCCGCCTCAGCTAACCCTTGGTATTGGCAGTAAAAATTGAATATTGTGTAACTGAATGAGTCGTATGAAGCCGTTCCTAGGGAAGAGAAGAGATGTAGTCGATGATTGGGAGCCCTGAATTCATGTCTTTGTTTCCTGCCTCCATTACACCGCTTTACCCTTCAAGCAACATTGGATGCATCTATGACATTGAATGATGGTGTCGTACCTGGATCCTATCACCGTCAGACAAGGATAAACGCCGAATTCGGCAAATAAGCATGACAAGTAAAGACACAGGGTTCGGTGGGAATAAGTTGACACAGTCTTATAGATTAGGGTCGCTGTTATGGTCGGTGATCACGTTATGTGGGGATCCCTATTCGGGTACAGAACTGACACATATTTTCGTATGTCATGATGGCCCCGTTGCACTACTTTCCTAACGCTTTAGCCTTCTGACTAACATTTCCGCCTCAGCCCCTCTCATTATTGGCAGTAAAAATTGAATATTGTGTTATTGAATGACTCGTATGAAGCCGTTCCTAGGGAGGAGAAGAGATGTAGTCGATGATTGGGAGTCCTGAATTCATGTCTTTGTTTCCTGCCTCCATTACACCGCTTTACCCTTCAAGCAACATTGGATGCATCTATGACATTGACAGTTTGTGTCGTACCTGGATCCGATCAGCGTCAGACAGGTATAAACGCCGAATTCGGAAAATAAGCATGACAAGTAAAAACACAGGGTTCGGTGGGAATAAGTTGACACAGTCTTTTAGATTAGGGTCGCTGATATGATCGGTGATCACGTTATGTGGGGATCCTTATTCGGGTACAGAAGTGACACATACTTTCGTATGTCATGATGGGCCCGTTGCACTACTTTCCTATCGCTTTAACCTTCTGACTAACATTTCCGCCTCAGCCTCCCTCATTATTGGCAGTAAAAATTGAATATTGTGTTATTGAATGAGTCGTACGAAGCCGTTCCTAGGGAAGAAAAGAGATGTAGTCGATGATTGGGAGCACTCAATTCATGTCTTTGTTTCCTGCCTTCATTACACAGCTTTACCCTTCAAGCAACATTGGATGCATCTATGACATTGAAAGTTTGTGTCGTACCTGGATCCTATCACCGTCAGACAGGTATAAGCGCCGAATTCGGCATATAAGCATGACAAGTAAAGCCACAGGGTTGGGTGGGAATAACTTGACACAGTTTTTTAGATTAGGGTCGCTCTTATGGTCGGTGATCACGTTATGTGGGGATCCCTATTCGGGTACAGAAGTGACACATACTTTCGTTTGTCATGATGGCCCCGTTGCACTACTGTCCTAACGCTTTAGCCTTCAGACTAACATTTCCGCCTCAGCCTCCCTCATTATTGGCAGTAAAAATTGAATATTGTGTTATTGAATGAGTGGTATGAAGCCGTTCCTAGGGAAGAGAAGAGATGTAGTCGATGATTGGGAGCCCTGGATTCATGTCTTTGTTTCCTGCCTTCATTACACAGCTTTACCCTTCAAGCAATATTGGATGCATCTATGACATTGAAAGTTTGTGTCGTACTTGGATCCTATCACCGTCAGACAGGAACAAACGCCGAATTCGGCAAATAAGTATGACAAGTAAAGACACAGGGTCGGGTGGGAATAAGTTGACACAGTCTTTTAGATTAGGATCGCTGTTATGGTCGGTGACCACGTTATGTGGGCATCCCTATTCGGGTACAGAAGTGACATATACTTCCGTATGTCATAAAGGCCCCGTTGCACTACTTTTCTATCGCTTTAGCCGTCTGACTAACATTTCCGCCTCAGCTAACCCTTGGTATTGCCCGTAAAAATTGAATATTGTGTTACTGAATGAGTCGTATGAAGCCGTTCCTAGGGAAGAGAAGAGATGTAGTCGATGATTGGGAGCCCTGAATTCATGTCTTTGATTCGAGCCTTTATTACACAGCTTTACCCTACAAGCAACATTGGATGCGTCTATGACATTGAAAGTTTGTGTCGTACCTGGATCCTATCACCGTCAGAGAAGTATAAACGCCGAATTCGGCAAATAAGCATGACAAGTAAAGACACAGGGTTGGGTGGGAATAAGTTGACACAGTCTTTTAGATTAGGGTCGCTGTTATGGTCGGTGATCACGTTATGTGGGGATCCCTATTCGGGTACAGAAGTGACACATGCTTTCGTATGTCATGATGGCCCCGTTGCACTACTTTCCTAACGCTTTAGCCTTCTGACTAACATTTCCGCCTCAGCCCCCCTCATTATTGGCAGTAAAAATTGAATATTGTGTTATTGTATGAGTCGTATGATGCCGTTCCTAGGGAAGAGAAGAGATGTAGTTGATGATTGGGAGCCCTGAATTCATGTCTTTGTTTCCTGCCTCCATTTCACAGCTTTACTCTTCAAGCAACATTGGATGCATCATTGACATTGAAAGTTTGTGTCGTACCTGGATCCGATCACCGTCAGACAGGTATAAACGCCGAATTCGGCAAATAAGCATGACAAGTAAAAACACAGGATTGGGTGGGAATAAGTTGACACAGTCTTTTATATTAGGGTCGCTGATATGGTCGGTGATCAAGTTATGTGGGGATCCCTATTCGGGTACAGAAGTGACACATACTTTCGTATGTCATGAAGGCCCTGTGGCACTCTTTTTCTATCGCTTTAGCCGTCTGACTAACATTTCCGCCTCAGCTAACCCTTGGTATTGGCAGTAAAAATTGAATATTGTGTTACCGAATGAGTCGTATGAAGCCGTTCCTAGGGAAGAGAAGAGATGTAGTCGATGATTGGAAGCCCTGAATTCATGTCTTTGTATCCTGCCTTTATTACACAGCTTTACCCTTCAAGCAACATTGGATGCATCTATGACATTGAATGATGGTGTCGTACCTGGATCCTATCACCGACAGACAAGGATAAACGCCGAATTCGGCAAATAGGCATGACAAGTAAAGACACAGGGCTGGGTGGGAATATGTTGACACAGTCTTATAGATTAGGGTCGCTGTTATGGTCGGTGATCACGTTATGTGGGGATCCCTAATCGGGTACAGAAGTGACACATACTTTCGTATGTCATGATGGCCCCGTTGCACTACTTTCCTAACGCTTTAGCCTTCTGACTAACATTTCCGCCTCAGCCCCTCTCATTATTGGCAGTAAAAATTGAATATTGTGTTATTGAATGACTCGTATGAAGCCGTTCCTAGGGAGGAGAAGAGATGTAGTCGATGATTGGGAGTCCTGAATTCATGTCTTTGTTTCCTGCCTCCATTACACCGCTTTACCCTTCAAGCAACATTGGATGCATCTATGACATTGAAAGTTTGTGTCGTACCTGGATCCGATCAGCGTCAGACAGGTATAAACGCCGAATTCGGCAAATAAGCATGACAAGTAAAAACACAGGGTTCGGTGGGAATAAGTTGACACAGTCTTTTAGATTAGGGTCGCTGTTATGGTCGGTCATCACGTTTTGTGGGGATCCGTATTCGGGTACAATAGTGACACATACTTTCGTATGTCATGATAGCCCCCTTGCACTACTTTCCTATCGCTTTAGGCTTCTGACTAACATTTCCGCCTCAGCCCCCCTCATTATTGGCAGTAAAAATTTAATATTGTGTTACCGAATGAGTCGTATGAAGCCGTTCCTAGGGAAGAGAAGAGATGTAGTCGATGATTGGGAGTCCTGAATTCATGGCTTTGTTACCTGCCTTCATTACACAGCTTTACGCCTCAAGCAACATTGGATGCATCTATGTCATTGAAAGTTTGTGTCGTACCTGGATCCTATCACCGTCAGACAGGTATAAACGCCGAATTCGGCAAATAAGCATGACAAGTAATGACACACGGTTGGGTGGGAATAAGTTGACACAGTCTTTTAGATTAGGGTCGCTGTTATGGTCGGTGATCACGTTATGTGGGAATCCCTATTCGGGTACAGAAGTGACACATACTTTCGTATGTCATGAAGGCCCCGTTGCACTACTTTTCTATCGCTTTAGCCGTCTGACTAACATTTCCGCCTCAGCTAACCCTTGGTATTGGCAGTAAAAATTGAATATTGTGTAACTGAATGAGTCGTATGAAGCCGTTCCTAGGGAAGAGAAGATATGTAGTCGATGATTGGGAGCCCTGAATTCATGTCTTTGTTTCCTGCCTTTATTACACAGCTTTACCCTTCAAGCAACATTGGATGCATCTATGACATTGAATGATGGTGTCGTACCTGGATCCTATCACCGTCAGACAAGGATAAACGCCGAATTCGGCAAATAAGCATGACAAGTAAAGACACAGGGTTGGGTGGGAATAAGTTGACACAGTCTTATAGATTAGGGTCGCTGTTATGGTCGGTGATCACGTTATGTGGGGATCCCTATTCGGGTACAGAAGTGACACATACTTTCGTATGTCATGATGGCCCCGTTGCACTACTTTCCTAACGCTTTAGCCTTCTGACTAACATTTCCGCCTCAGCCCCTCTCATTATTGGCAGTACAAATTGAATATTGTGTTATTGAATGACTCGTATGAAGCCGTTCCTAGGGAGGAGAAGAGATGTAGTCGATGATTGGGAGTCCTGAATTCATGTCTTTGTTTCCTGCCTCCATTACACCGCTTTACCCTTCAAGCAACATTGGATGCATCTATGACATTGAAAGTTTGTGTCGTACCTGGATCCGATCAGCGTCAGACAGGTATAAACGCCGAATTCGGCAAATAAGCATGACAAGTAAAAACACAGGGTTCGGTGGGAATAAGTTGACACAGTCTTTTAGATTAGGGTCGCTGATATGATCGGTGATCACGTTATGTGGGGATCCCTATTCGGGTACAGAAGTGACACATACTTTCGTATGTCATGATGGGCCCGTTGCACTACTTTCCTATCGCTTTAACCTTCTGACTTACATTTCCGCCTCAGCCTCCCCCATTATTGGCAGTAAAAATTGAATATTGTGTTATTGAATGAGTCGTATGAAGCCGTTCCTAGGGAAGAAAAGAGATGTAGTCGATGATTGGGAGCACTGAATTCATGTCTTTGCTTCCTGCCTTCATTACACAGCTTTACCCTTCAAGCAACATTGGATGCATCTGTGACATTGAAAGTATGTGTCGTACCTGGATCCTATCACCGTCAGACAGGTATAAACGCCGAATTCGGCACATAAGCATGACAAGTAAAGACACAGGGTTGGGTGGGAATAACTTGACACAGTTTTTTAGATTAGGGTCGCTCTTATGGTCGGTGATCACGTTATGTGGGGATCCCTATTCGGGTACAGAAGTGACACATACTTTCGTATGTCATGATGGCCCCGTTCCACGACTGTCCTAACGCTTTAGCCTTCTGACTAACATTTCCCCCTCAGCCTCCCTCATTATTGGCAGTAAAAATTGAATATTGTGTTATTGAATGAGTGGTATGAAGCTGTTCCTAGGGAAGAGAAGAGATGTAGTCGATGATTGGGAGCCCTGAATTCATGTCTTTGTTTGCTGCCTCCATTTCACAGCTTTACTCTTCAAGCAACATTGGATGCATCTATGACATTGAAAGTTTGTGTCGTACCTGGATCCGATCAGCGTCAGACAGGTATAAACGCCGAATTCGGCAAATAAGCATGACAAGTAAAAACACAGGGTTGGGTGGAAATAAGTTGACACAGTCTTTTAGATTAGGGTCGCTGATATGGTCGGTGATCACGTTATGTGGGGATTACTATTCGGGTACAGAAGTGACACATACTTTCGTATGTCATGATGGCCCCGTTGCACTACTTTCCTAACGCTTTAGCCTTCTGACTAACATTTCCGCCTCAGCCCCCCTCATTATTGGCAGTAAAAATTGAATATTGTGTTATTGAATGAGTCATATGAAGCCGTTCCTAGGGAAGAGAAGAGATGTAGTCGATGATTGGGAGCCCTGAATTCATGTCTTTGATTCGAGCCTTTATTACACAGCTTTACCCTACAAGCAACATTGGATGCATCTATGACATTGAAAGTTTGTGTCGTACCTGGATCCTATCACCGTCAGAGAAGTATAAACGCCGAATTCGGCAAATAAGCAGGACAAGTAAAGACACAGGGTTGGGTGGGAATAAGTTGACACAGTCTTTTAGATTAGGGTCGCTATTATGGTCGGTGATCACGTTATGTGGGGATCCCTATTCGGGTACAGAACTGACACATACTTTCGTATGTCATGAAGGCCCCGTTGCACTACTTTTCTATCGCTCTAGCCGTCTGACTAACATTCCCGCCTCAGCTAACCCTTGGTATTGGCAGTAAAAATTGAATATTGTGTTACTCAATGAGTCGTATGAAGCCGTTCCTAGGGAAGAGAAGAGATGCAGTCGATGATTGGGAGCCCTGAATTCATGTCTTTGTTTCCTGCCTTTATTACACAGCTTTACCCTTCAAGCAACATTGGATGCATCTATGACATTGAAAGTTTGTGTCGTACCTCGATCCTATCACCGTCAGAGAAGTATAAACGCCGAATTCGGCAAATAAGCATGACAAGTAAAGACACAGGGTTGGGTGGGAATAAGTTGACACAGTCTTTTAGATTAGGGTCGCTGTTATGGTCGGTGATCACGTTATGTGGGGATCCCTATTCTGGTACAGAAGTGACACATACTTTCGTATGTCATGATGGCCCCGTTGCACTACTTTCCTAACGCTTTAGCCTTCTGACTAACATTTCCGCCTCAGCCTCTCTCATTATTGGCAGTAAAAATTGAATATTGTGTTATTGAAAGAGTCATATGAAGCCGTTCCTAAGGGATGAGAAGAGATGTAGTCGATTATTGGGAGCCCTGAATTCATGTCTTTGTTTTTTGCCTCCATTTCACAGCTTTACTCTTCAAGCAACATTGGATGCATCTATGACATTGAAAGTTTGTGTCGTACCTGGATCCGATCACCGTCAGACAGGTATAAACGACAAATTCGGCAAATAAGCATGACAAGTAAAAACACAGGGTTGGGTGGGAATACGTTGACACAGTCTTTTAGATTAGGGTCGCTGATATGGTCGGTGATCACGTTATGTGGGGATCCCTATTCTGGTACAGAAGTGACACATACTTTCGTATGTGATGATGGCCCTGTTGCACTACTTTCCTAACGCTTTAGCCTTCTGACTAACATTTCCGCCTCAGCCCCCCTCATTATTGGCAGTAAAAATTGAATATTGTGTTATTGAATGAGTCGTATGAAGCCGTTCCTAGGGATGAGAACAGATGTAGTCGATGATTGGGAGCCCTGAATTCACGTCTTTGTTTCCTGCCTTCATTACACAGCTTTACTCTTCAAGCAACATTGGATGCATCTATGACACTGAAAGTTTGTGTCGTACCTGGATCCTATCACCGTCAGACAGGTATAAACGCCGAATTCGGCAAATAAGCATGACAAGTAAAGACACAGGGTTGGGTGGGAATAAGTTGACACAGTCTTTTAGATTAGGGTCGCTGTTATGGTCGGTGATCACGTTATGTGGGGATCCCTATTCGGGTACAGAAGTGACACATACTTTCGTATGTCATGATGGCCCCGTTGCACTACTCTCCTATCGTTTTAGCCTTCTGACTAACATTTCCACCTCAGCTCCCCTCATTGTTGGCAGTAAAAATTGAATATTGTGTTATTAAGTGATTCGTATGAAGCCGTTTCTAGGGAAGAGATGAGATGTAGTCGATGATTGAGAGTCCTGAATTCATGTCTTTGTTTCCTGCCTCCATTACACAGCTTTACTCTTCAAGCAACATTGGATGCATCTATGACATTGAAAGTTTGTGTCGTACCTGGATCCTATCACCGTCAGACAGGTATAAACGCTGAATTCGGCAAAGAAGCATGACAAGTAAAAACACAGAGTTGCGTGGGAATAAGTTGACACAGTCTTTTATATTAGGGTTGCTGTTATGGTCGGTGATCACGTTATGTGGGGATCCCTATTCGGGTACAGAAGTGACACATACTTTCGTATGTCATGAAGGCCCCGTTGCACTACTTTTCTATCGCTTTAGCCGTCTGACTAACATTTCCACCACAGCTAACCCTTGGTATTGGCAGTAAAAATTGAATATTGTGTTACTGAATGAGTCGTATGAAGCCGTTCCTAGGGAAGAGAAGAGATGTAGTCGATGATTGGGAGCCCTGAATTCATGTCTTTGTTTCCTGCCTTTATTACACAGCTTTACCCTTCAAGCGACATTGGATGCATCTATAACATTGAAAGTTTGTGTCGTACCTGGACCCTATCACCGTCAGACAAGTATAAACGCCGAATTCGGCAAATAAGCATGACAAGTAAAGACACAGGGTTGGGAGGGAATAACTTGACACAGTCTTTTAGATTAGGGTCGCTGTTATGGTCGGTGATCACGTTATGTGGGTATCCCTGTTCGGGTACAGAAGTGACACATACTTTCGTATGTCATGATGGCCCCGTTGCACTACTTTCCCAACGCTTTTGCCTTCCGACTAACATTTCCGCCTCAGCCCCCCATATTATTGGCAGTAACAATTGCATATTGTGTTATTGAGTGAGTCGTATGAAGCCGTTCCTAGGGAAGAGAAGAGATGTAGTCGATGATTGGGAGCCCTGAATTCATGTCTTTGTTTCCTGCCTCCATTACTCAGCTTTACTCTTCAAGCAACATTGGATGCATCTATGACATTGACAGTTTGTGTCGTACCTGGATCCAATCACCGTTAGACAGATATAAACGCCGAATTCGGCAAATAAGCATGACAAGTAAAAACACAGGGTTGGGTGGGAATAAGTTGACACAGTCTTTTAGATTAGGGTCGCTGTTATGGTCGGTGATCACGTTATGTGGGGATCCGTATTCGGGTACTGAAGTGACACATACTTTCGTATGTCATGAAGGCCCCGTTGCACTACTTTCCTATCGCTTTAGCCATCTGACTAACATTTCCGCCTCAGCTAACCCTCGGTATTGGCAGTAAAAATTGAATATTGTGTTACTGAATGAGTCGTATGAAGCCGTTCCTAGGGAAGAAAAGAGATGTAGTCGATGATTGGTAGCCCTTGATTCATTCTTTGTTTCCTGCCTTCATTACACAGCTTTACCCTTCAAGCAACATTGGATGCATCTATGACATTGAATGTTTGTGTCGTACATGGATCCTATCACCGTCAGACAAGTATAAGCGAAGAATTCGGCAAATAAGCATGACAAGTAAAGACACACGGTTGGGTGGAAACAACTTGATACAGTTTTTTAGATTAGGGTCGCTGTTATGGTCGGTGATCACGTTATGTGGGGATCCGTATTCGGGTACAGAAGTGACACATACTTTCGTATGTCATGATGGCCCCGTTGCACTACTTTCCTATCGCTTTAGCCTTCTGACTAACATTTCCGCCTCAGCCTCCCTCAATATTGGCAGTAAAAATTGAATATTGTGTTATTGAATGAGTCGTATGAAGCCGTTCCTAGGGAAGAGAAGAGATGTAGTCGATGATTGGGAGCCCTGAATTCACGTCTTTGTTTCCTGCCTTCATTACACAGCTTTACTCTTCAAGCAACATTGGATGCATCTATGACACTGAAAGTTTGTGTCGTACCTGGATCCTATCACCGTCAGACAGGTATAAACGCCGAATTCGGCAAATAAGCATGACAAGTAAAGACACAGGGTTGGGTGGGAATAAGTTGACACAGTCTTTTAGATTAGGGTCGCTGTTATGGTCGGTGATCACGTTATGTGGGGATCCCTATTCGGGTACAGAAGTGACACATACTTTCGTATGTCATGATGGCCCCGTTGCACTACTCTCCTATCGTTTTAGCCTTCTGACTAACATTTCCACCTCAGCTCCCCTCATTGTTGGCAGTAAAAATTGAATATTGTGTTATTAAGTGATTCGTATGAAGCCGTTTCTAGGGAAGAGATGAGATGTAGTCGATGATTGAGAGTCCTGAATTCATGTCTTTGTTTCCTGCCTCCATTACACAGCTTTACTCTTCAAGCAACATTGGATGCATCTATGACATTGAAAGTTTGTGTCGTACCTGGATCCTATCACCGTCAGACAGGTATAAACGCTGAATTCGGCAAAGAAGCATGACAAGTAAAAACACAGAGTTGCGTGGGAATAAGTTGACACAGTCTTTTATATTAGGGTTGCTGTTATGGTCGGTGATCACGTTATGTGGGGATCCCTATTCGGGTACAGAAGTGACACATACTTTCGTATGTCATGAAGGCCCCGTTGCACTACTTTTCTATCGCTTTAGCCGTCTGACTAACATTTCCGCCACAGCTAACCCTTGGTATTGGCAGTAAAAATTGAATATTGTGTTACTGAATGAGTCGTATGAAGCCGTTCCTAGGGAAGAGAAGAGATGTAGTCGATGATTGGGAGCCCTGAATTCATGTCTTTGTTTCCTGCCTTTATTACACAGCTTTACCCTTCAAGCGACATTGGATGCATCTATAACATTGAAAGTTTGTGTCGTACCTGGACCCTATCACCGTCAGACAAGTATAAACGCCGAATTCGGCAAATAAGCATGACAAGTAAAGACACAGGGTTGGGAGGGAATAACTTGACACAGTCTTTTAGATTAGGGTCGCTGTTATGGTCGGTGATCACGTTATGTGGGTATCCCTGTTCGGGTACAGAAGTGACACATACTTTCGTATGTCATGATGGCCCCGTTGCACTACTTTCCTAACGCTTTTGCCTTCCGACTAACATTTCCGCCTCAGCCCCCCATATTATTGGCAGTAACAATTGCATATTGTGTTATTGAGTGAGTCGTATGAAGCCGTTCCTAGGGAAGAGAAGAGATGTAGTCGATGATTGGGAGCCCTGAATTCATGTCTTTGTTTCCTGCCTCCATTACTCAGCTTTACTCTTCAAGCAACATTGGATGCATCTATGACATTGACAGTTTGTGTCGTACCTGGATCCAATCACCGTTAGACAGATATAAACGCCGAATTCGGCAAATAAGCATGACAAGTAAAAACACAGGGTTGGGTGGGAATAAGTTGACACAGTCTTTTAGATTAGGGTCGCTGTTATGGTCGGTGATCACGTTATGTGGGGATCCGTATTCGGGTACTGAAGTGACACATACTTTCGTATGTCATGAAGGCCCCGTTGCACTACTTTCCTATCGCTTTAGCCATCTGACTAACATTTCCGCCTCAGCTAACCCTCGGTATTGGCAGTAAAAATTGAATATTGTGTTACTGAATGAGTCGTATGAAGCCGTTCCTAGGGAAGAAAAGAGATGTAGTCGATGATTGGTAGCCCTTGATTCATTCTTTGTTTCCTGCCTTCATTACACAGCTTTACCCTTCAAGCAACATTGGATGCATCTATGACATTGAATGTTTGTGTCGTACATGGATCCTATCACCGTCAGACAAGTATAAACGAAGAATTCGGCAAATAAGCATGAAAAGTAAAGACACACGGTTGGGTGGAAACAACTTGATACAGTTTTTTAGATTAGGGTCGCTGTTATGGTCGGTGATCACGTTATGTGGGGATCCGTATTCGGGTACAGAAGTGACACATACTTTCGTATGTCATGATGGCCCCGTTGCACTACTTTCCTATCGCTTTAGCCTTCTGACTAACATTTCCGCCTCAGCCTCCCTCAATATTGGCAGTAAAAATTGAATATTGTGTTATTGAATGAGTCGTATGAAGCCGTTCCTAGGGAAGAGAAGAGATGTAGTCGATGATTGGGAGTCCTGATTTCATGTCTTTGTTTCCTGCCTTCATTACACAGCTTTACCTTTCAAGCAACATTGGATGCATCTATGACATTGAAAGTTTGTGTCGTACCTGGATCCTATCACCGTCAGACAAGTATAAACGCCGAATTCGGCATATAAGTATGACCAGTGAAGACACAGGGTTGGGTGGGAATACGTTGACACAGTCTTTTTGATTAGGGTCGCTGTTATGGTCGGTGATTACGTTGTGTGGAGATCCCTATTCGGGTACAGAAGTGACACATACTTTCGTATGTCATGATGGCCCCGTTGCACTACTTTCCTAACGCCTTAGCCTTCTGACTAACATTTCCGCCTCAGCCCCCACATTATTGGCAGTAAATATAGAATATTGTGTTATTGAATGAGTCGAATGAAGCCGTTCCTAGGGAAGAGAAGAGATGTAGTCGATGATTGGGAGCCCTGAATTCATGGCTTTGTTTCCTGCCTCTATTACACAGCTTTACCCTTCAAGCAACATTGGATGCATCTATGACATTGAAAGTTTGTGTCGTACCTGGATCCTATCACAGTCAGACAGGTATAAACGCCGAATTCGGCAAATAAGCATGACAAGTAAAGACACAGGGTTGGGTGGGGATAAGTTGACACAGTCTTTTAGATTAGGGTCGCTGTTATGGTCGGTGATCACGTTATGTGGGGATCCGTATTCGGGTACAGAAGTGACACATACTTTCGTATGTCATGAAGGCCACGTTGCACTACTTTCCTATCGCTTTAGCCATCTGACTAACATTTCCGCCTCAGCTAACCCTCGGTATTGGTAGTAAAAATTGAATATTGTGTTACTGGACGAGTCGTATGAAGCCGTTCCTAGGGAAGAGAAGAGATGTAGTCGATGATTGGTAGCCCTGGATTCATGTCTTTGTTTCCTGCCTTCATTACACAGCTTTACCCTTCAAGCAACATTGGATGCATCTATGACATTGAATGTTTGTGTCGTACCTGGATCCTATCAAAGTCAGACAGGTATAAACGCCGAATTCGGCAAATAAGCATGACAAGTAAAGACACAGGGTTGGGTGGGAATAACTCGACACAGTCTTTTAGATTAGGGGCGCTGTAATGGTCGGTGATCACGTTATGTGGGGATCCCTATTCGGGTACAGAAGTGACATATACTTACGTATGTCATGATGGCCCCGTTGCACTACTTTTCTAACGCTTTTGCCTTCTGTCTAACATTTCCGTCTCAGCCCCCCTCATTTTTGGCAGTAAAAATTGAATATTGTGTTATTGAATGAGTCGTATGAAGCCGTTCCTAGGGAAGAGAAGAGATGTAGTCGATGATTGGGAGCCCTGAATTCATGTCTTTGTTTCCTGCCTTTATTACACAGCTTTACCCTTCAAGCAAAATTGGATGCATCTATGACATTGAAAGTTTGTGTCGTACTTGGATCCTATCAACATCAGACAAGTATAAACGCCGAATTCGGCAAATAAGCATAACAAGTAAAGACACAGGGTTGGGTGGGAATAAGTTGACACAGTCTTTTAGATTAGGGTCGCTGTTATGGTCGGTGATCACGTTATGTGGGGATCCCTATTCGGGTACAGAAGTGACACACACTTTCGTATGTCATGATGGCCCCGTTGCACTACTTTCCTAACGCCTTAGCCTTTTGACTAACATTTCCGCCTCAGCCCCCCTCATTATCGGCAGTAAATATAGAATATTGTGTTATTGAATGAGTCGAATGAAGCCGTTCCTAGGGAAGAGAAGAGATGTAGTCGATGATTGGGAGCCCTGAATTCATGTCTTTGTTTCCTGCCTTTATTACACAGCTTTACCCTGCAAGCAACATTGGATGCATCTATGACATTGAAAGTTTGTGTCGTACCTGGATCCTATCACCGTCAGACAAGTATAAACGCCGAATTCGGCAAATAAGCATGACAAGTGAAGACACAGGGTTGGGTGGGAATAAGTTGACACAGACTTTTAGATTAGGGTCGCTGTTATGGTCGGTGATCACGTTATGTGGAGATCCCTATTCGGGTACAGAAGTGACACATACATTCGTATGTCACGATGTACCCGTTGCACTACTTTCCTAACGCTTTAGCCTTCTGACTAACATTTCCGCCTCAGCCCCCCTCACTATTGGCAGTAAAAATTGAATATTGTGTTATTGAATGAGTCGAATGAAGCCGTTCCTAGGGAAGAGAAGAGATGTAGTCGATGATTGGGAGCCCTGCATTCATGTCTTTGTTTCCTGCCTTTATTACACAGCTTTACCCTTCAAGCAACATTGGATGCATCTATGACATTGAAAGTTAGTGTCGTACCTGGATCCTATCACCGTCAGACAGGTATAAACGCCGAATTCGGCAAATAAGCATGACAAGTAAAGACACAGGGTTGGGTGGGTATAAGTTGACACAGTCTTTTAGATTAGGGTCGCTGTTATGCTCGGTGATCACGTTATGTGGGGATCCCCATTCGGGTACAGAAGTGACACATACTTTCGTATGTCATGATGGCCCCGTTGTACCACTTTCCTAACGCTTATGCCTTCTGACTAACATTTCCGCCTCAGCCCCCCTCATTATTGGCTGTAAAAATTGAATATTGTGTTATTGAATGTGTCTTATGGAGCCATTCCTAGGGAAGAGAAAAGATGTAGTCGATGATTGGGAGCCCTGAATTCATGTCTTTGTTTCCTGCTTTCATTTTACAGCTTTGCCCTTCAAGCAACATTGGATGCATCTATGAGATTGAAAGTTTGTGTCGTACCTGGATCCTATCACCGTCACACAGGTATAACGCCGAATTCGGCAAATAAGCATGACAAGTAAAGACACAGGGTTGGGTGGAAACAACTTGATACAGTTTTTTAGATTAGGGTCGCAGTTATGGTCGGTGATCACGTTATGTGGGGATCCCTATTCGGGTACAGAAGTGACACATACTTTCGTATGTCATGATGGCCCCGTTGCACTACTTTCCTAACGCTTTAGCCTTCTGACTAACATTTCCGCCTCAGCCCCTCTCGTTATTGGCAGTAAAAGTTGAATATTGTGTTATTGAATGTGTGGTATGAAGCTGTTCCTAGGGGAGAGAAGAGATGTAGTCGATGATTGGGAGCACTGAATTCATGTCTCTGTTTCCTGCCTTCATTACACAGCTTTACCCTTCAAGCAACATTGGATGCATCTATGACATTGAATGTTTGTGTCGTACCTGGATCCTATCACCGTCAGACAGGTATAAACGCCGAGTTCGGCAAATAAGCATGACAAGTAAACACACACGGTTGGGTGGGAATAACTTGACTTAGTTTTTTGGATTTGGGTCGCTGTTATGGTCGGTGATCACGTTATGTGGGGATCCCCATTCGGGTACAGAAGTGACACATACTTTCGTATGTCATGATGGCCCCGTTGCACTACTTTCCTAACGCTTTTGCCTTCTGACTAACATTTCCGCCTCAGCCCCCCTCATTATTGGCAGTAAAAATTGAATATTGTGTTATTGAATGAGTCGTATGAAGCCGTTCCTAGGGGAGAGAAGAGATGTAGTCGATGATTGGGAGCCCTGAATTCTTGTCTTTGTTTCCTGCATTTACTACACAGCTTTAACCTTCAAGCAACATTGGATGCATCTACGACATTGTAAGTTTGTGTCGTACCTGGATCCTATCACCGTCAGACAGGTATAAACGCCGAATTCGGCAAATAAGCATGACAAGTAAAGACACAGGGTTGGGTGGCAATTACTTGACACAGTCTTTTAGATTAGGGTCGCTGTTATGGTCGGTGATCACGTTATGTGGGGATCCATATTCGTGTACAGAAGTGACACATACTTTCGTATGTCATGATGGCCCCGTTGCACTACTTTCCTAACGTTTTTGCCTTCAGACTAACATTTCCGCCTCAGCCCCCCTCATTATTGGCAGTAAAAATTGAATATTGTGTAACTGAATGAGTCGTATGAAGCCGTTCCTAGGGAAGAGAAGAGATGTAGTCGATGATTGGGAGCCCTGAATTCATGTCTTTGATTCGAGCCTTTAGTACACAGCTTTACCCTACAAGCAACATTGGATGCATCTATGACATTGAAAGTTAGTGTCGTACCTGGATCCTATCACCGTCAGACAGGGTTAAACGCCGAATTCGGCAAATAAGCATGACAAGTAAAGACACAGGGTTAGTTGGGTATAAGTTGACACAGTCTTTTAGATTAGGGTCGCTGTTATGGTCGGTGATCACGTTATGTGGGGATCCCCATTAGGGTACAGAAGTGACACATACTTTCGTATGTCATGATGGCCCCGTTGCACTACTTTCCTAACGCTTATGCCTTCTGACTAACATTTCGCCTCAGCCCCCCTCATTATTGGCAGTAAAAATTGAATATTGTGTTATTGAATGTGTCTTATGGAGCCATTCCTAGGGAAGAGAAAAGATGTAGTCGATGACTGAGAGCCCTGAATTCATGTCTTTGTTTCCTGCTTTCATTACAAAGCTTTACCCTTCAAGCAACATTGGATGCATCTATGACATTGAGAGTTTGTGTCGTACCTGGATCCTATCACCGTCAGACAGGTATAAACGCCGAATTCGGCAATTAAGCATGACAAGTAAAGACACAGGGTTGGGTGGAAATAACTTGATACAGTTTTTTAGATTACGGTCGCTGTTATGGTCGGTGATCACGTTATGTGGGGATCCCCATTCGGGTACAGAAGTGACACATACTTTCGTATGTCATGATGGCCCCGTTGCACTACTTTCCTAACGCTTTTGCCTTCTGACTAACATTTCCGCCTCAGCCCCCCTCATTATTGGCAGTAAATATTGAATATTGTGTTATATAATGAGTCGTATGAAGCCGTTTCTAGGGGAGAGAAGAGATGTAGTCGATGATTGGGAGCCCTGAATTCTTGTCTTTGTTTCCTGCATTTATTACACAGCTTTAACCTTCAAGCAACATTGGATGCATCTATGACATTGTAAGTTTGTGTCGTACCTGGATCCTATCACCGTCAGACAGGTATAAACGCCGAATTCGGCAAATAAGCATGACAAGTAAAGACACAGGGTTGGGTGGCAATTACGTGACACAGTCTTTTAGATTAGGGTCGCTGTTATGGTCGGTGATCACGTTATGTGGGGATCCATATTCGTGTACAGAAGTGACACATACTTTCGTATGTCATGATGGCACCGTTGCACTACTTTCCTAACGCTTTTGCCTTCTGACTAACATTTCCGCCTCAGCCCCCCTCATTATTGGCAGTAAAAATTTAACATTGTGTTATTGAATGAGTCGTATGAAGCCGTTCCTACGGAAGAGAAGAGATGTAGTCGATGATTGGGAGTCCTGATTTCATGTCTTTGTTTCCTGCTTTCATTACACAGCTTTACCCTTCAAGCAACATTGGATGCATCTATGACATTGAAAGGTTGTGTCGTACCTGGATCCTATCACCGTCAGACAAGTATAAACGCAAAATTCGGTAAACAAGCATGACAAGTGAAGACACAGGGTTGGGTGGGAATAAGTTGACACAGTCTTTTAGATTAGGGTCGCTGTTATGGTCGGTGATCACGTTATGTGGAGATCCCTATTCGGGTACAGAAGTGACACATACTTTCGTATCTCATGATGGCCCCGTTGCACTACTTTCCTAACGCTTTAGCCTTCTGACTAACATTTCCGCCTCAGCCCCCCTCATTATTGGCAGTAAAAATTGAATATTGTGGTATTGAATGAGACGAATGAAGCCGTTCCTAGGGAAGAGAAGAGATGTAGTCGATGATTGGGAGCCCTGAATTCATGTCTTTGTTTCCTGCCTTTATTACACAGCTTTACCCTTCAAGCAACATTGGATGCATCTATGACATTGAAAGTTAGTGTCGTACCTGGATCCTATCACCGTCAGACAGGTATAAACGCCGAATTCGGCAAATAAGCATGACAAGTAAAGACACAGGGTTAGTTGGGAATAAGTTGACACAGTCTTTTAGATTAGGGTCGCTGTTATGGTCGGTGATCACGTTATGTGGTGATCCCCATTCGGGTACAGAAGTGACACATACTTTCGTATGTCATGATGGCGCCGATGCACTACTTTCCTAACGCTTATGCCTTCTGACTAACATTTCGCCTCAGCCCCCCTCATTATTGGCAGTAAAAATTGAATATTGTGTTATTGAATGTCTCTTATGGAGCCATTCCTAGGGAAGAGAAAAGATGTAGTCGTTGATTGGGAGCCCTGAATTCATGTCTTTGTTTCCTGCTTTCATTACACAGCTTTACCCTTCAAGCAACATTGGATGCATCTATGACATTGGGAGTTTGTGTCGTACCTGGATCCTATCACCGTCAGACAGGTATAAACGCCGAATTCGGCAATTAAGCATGACAAGTAAAGACACAGGGTTGGGTGGAAATAACTTGATACAGTTTTTTAGATTACGGTCGCTGTTATGGTCGGTGATCACGTTATGTGGGGATCCCCATTCGGGTACAGAAGTGACACATACTTTCGTATATCATGATGGCCCCGTTGCACTACTTTCCTAACGCTTTTGCCTTCTGACTAACATTTCCGCCTCAGCCCCCCTCATTATTGGCAGTAAAAATTGAATATTGTGTTATTGAATGAGTCGTATGAAGCCGTTCCTAGGGGAGAGAAGAGATGTAGTCGATGATTGGGAGCCCTGAATTCATGTCTTTGTTTCCTGCCTTTATTACACAGCTTTACCCTTCAAGCAACATTGGATTCATCTATGACATTGAAAGTTAGTGTCGTACCTGGATCCTATCACCGTCAGACAGGTATAAATGCCGAATTCGGCAAATAAGCATGACAAGTAAAGACACAGGGTTGGGTGGGAATAAGTTGACGCAGTCTTTTAGATTAGGGTCGCTGTTATGGTCGGTGACCACGTTATGTGCTGATCCCCATTCGGGTACAGAAGTGACACATACTTTCGTATGTCATGATGGCCCCGTTGCACTACTTTCCTAACGCTTTTGCCTTCTGACTAACATTTCCGCCTCAGCCCCCCTCATTATTGGCAGTAAAATGTGAATATTGTGTTATTGAATGTGTCTTATGGAGCCATTCCTAGGGAAGAGAAGAGATGTAGTCGATGATTGGGAGCCCTGAATTCATGTCTTTGTTTCCTGCCTTCATTACACAGCTTTACCCATAGAGCAACATTGGATGCATATATAATATTGAAAGTTTGTGTCGTACCTGGACCCTATCACCGTCAGACAGGTATAAACGCCGAATTCGGCAAATAAACATGACAAGTGAAGACACAGGGTTGGGTGGGAATAAGTTGACACAGTCTTTTAGATTAGAGTCGCTGTTATGGTCGGTGATCACGTTATGTGGGGATCCCTATTCGGGTACAGAGGTGACACACACTTTCGTATGTCATGATGGACCCGTTGCACTACTTTCCTAACGCTTTAGCCTTCTGACTAACCTTTCCGCCACAGCACCCTCATTATTGGCAGTAAAAATTGAATATTGTGTTATTGAATGAGTCGTATGAAGCCGTTCCTAGGGAAGAGAAGAGATGTAGTCGATGATTGGGAGCCCTGAATTCATGTCTTTGATTCGAGCCTTTATTACACAGCTTTACCCTACAAGCAACATTGGATGCATCTATGACATTGAAAGTTTGTGTCGTACCTGGATCCTATCACCGTCAGAGAAGTATAAACGCCGAATTCGGCAAATAAGCATGACTAGTAAAGACACAGGGTTGGGTGGGAATAAGTTGACACAGTCTTTTAGATTAGGGTCGCTGTTATGGTCGGTGATCACGTTATGTGGGGATCCCTATTCGGGTACAGAAGTGACACATACTTTCGTATTTCATGATGGCCCCGTTGCACTACTTTCCTAACGCTTTAGCCTTCTGACTAACATTTCCGCCTCAGCCCCCCTCATTATTGGCAGTAAAAATTAAATATTGTGTTATTGAATGAGTCGTATGATGCCGTTCCTAGGGAAGAGAAGAGATGTAGTCGATGATTGGGAGCCCTGAATTCATGTCTTTGTTTCCTGCCTCCATTACACCGCTTTACCCTTCAAGCAACATTGGATGCATCTATGACATTGAACGTTTGTGTCGTACCTGGATCCGATCAGCGTCAGACAGGTATAAACGCCGAATTCGGGAAATAAGCATGACAAGTAAAGACACAGGGTTGGGTGGGAATAACTTGACACAGTTTTTTAGGTTAGAGCCGCTCTTATGGTCGGTGATCACGTTATGTGGGGATCCCTATTCGGGTACAGAAGTGACACATACTTTCGTATGTCATGATGGCCCCGTTGCACTACTGTCCTAACGCTTTAGCCTTCTGACTAACATTTCCGCCTCAGCCTCCCTCATTATTGGCAGTAAAAATTGAATATTGTGTTATTGAATGAGTGGTATGAAGCCGTTCCTAGGGAAGGGAAGAGATGTAGTCGATGATTGGGAGCCCTGAATTCATGTCTTTGTTTCCTGCTTCTATTACACAGCTTTACCCTTCAAGCAACATTGGATGCATCTATGACATTGAAAGTTTGTGTCGTACCTGGATCCTATGACCGTCAGACAGGTATAAACGCCGAATTCGGGAAATAAGCATGACAAGTAAAGACACAGGGTTGGGTGGGAATAACTTGACACAGTTTTTTAGGTTAGAGCCGCTCTTATGGTCGGTGATCACGTTATGTGGGGATCCCTATTCGGGTACAGAAGTGACACATACTTTCGTATGTCATGATGGCCCCGTTGCACTACTGTCCTAACGCTTTAGCCTTCTGACTAACATTTCCGCCTCAGCCTCCCTCATTATTGGCAGTAAAAATTGAATATTGTGTTATTGAATGAGTGGTATGAAGCCGTTCCTAGGGAAGGGAAAAGATGTAGTCGATGATTGGGAGCCCTGAATTCATGTCTTTGTTTCCTGCCTTTATTACACAGCTTTACCCTTCAAGCAACATTGGATGCATCTATGACATTGAAAGTTTGTGTCGTACCTGTATCCTATCACCGTCAGACAAGGATAAACGCCGAATTCGGGAAATAAGCATGACTAGTAAAGACACAGGGTTGGGTGGGAATAACTTGACACAGTTTTTTAGATTAGGGTCGCTCTTATGGTCGGTGATCAAGTTATGTGGGGATCCGTATTGGGGTATAGAAGTGACACATACTTTCGTATGTCATGATGGCCCCGTTGCACTACTGTCCTAACGCTTTAGCCTTCTGACTGACATTTCCGCCTAAGCCCCCTCATTATTGGCGGTAAAAATTGAATATTGTGTTATTGAATGACTCGTATGAAGCCGTTCCTAGGGAAGAGAAGAGATGTAGTCGATGATTGGGAGTCCTGAATTCATGTCTTTGTTTCCTGCCTCCATTACACCGCTTTACCCTTCAAGCAACATTGGATGCATCTATGACATTGAACGTTTGTGTCGTACCTGGATCCGATCAGCGTCAGACAGGTATAAACGCCGAATTCGGAAAATAAGCATGACAAGTAGAAACACAGGGTTCGGTGGGAATAAGGTGACACAGTCTTTTAGATTGGGGTCGCTGATATGGTCGGTGATCACGTTATATGGGGATCCGTATTCGGGTACAGAAGTGACACATACTTTCGTATGTCATGATGGCCCCGTTGCACTACTTTCCTAACGCTTTTGCCTTCTGACTAACATTTCCGCCTCAGCCCCCCTCATTATTGGCAGTAAAAATTGAATATTGTGTTATTGAATGAGTCGTATGAAGCCGTTCCTAGGGGAGAGAAGAGATGTAGTCGATGATTGGGAGCCCTGAATTCATGTCTTTGTTTCCTGCCTTTATTACACAGCTTTACCCTTCAAGCAACATTGGATTCATCTATGACATTGAAAGTTAGTGTCGTACCTGGATCCTATCACCGTCAGACAGGTATAAATGCCGAAATCGGCAAATAAGCATGACAAGTAAAGACACAGGGTTGCGTGGGAATAAGTTGACGCAGTCTTTTAGATTAGGGTCGCTGTTATGGTCGGTGATCACGTTATGTGGAGATCCCTATTCGGGTACAGAAGTGACACATACATTCGTATGTCATGATGGCCCCGTTGCACTACTTTCCTAACGCTTTAGCCTTCTGACTAACATTTCCGCCTCAGCCCCCCTCATTATTGGCAGTAAAAATTGAATATTGTGGTATTGAATGACTCGAATGAAGCCGTTCCTACCGAAGAGAAGAGATGTAGTCGATGATTGGGAGCCCTGAATTCATGTCTTATTTTCCTGCCTCCATTACACAGCTTTACTCTCCAAGCAACATTGGATGCATCTACGACAATGAAAGTTTGTGTCGTACCTGGATCCTATCACCGTCAGACAGGTATAAACGCCGAATTCGGCAAATAAGCATGACAAGTAAAATCACAGAATTGGGTGGGAATAAGTTGACACAGTCTTTTAGATTAGAGTCGCTGTTATGGTCGGTGATCACGTTATGTGGGGATCCCTATTCGGGTACAGAGGTGACACACACTTTCGTATGTCATGATGGACCCGTTGCACTACTTTCCTAACGCTTTAGCCTTCTGACTAACCTTTCCGCCACAGCACCCTCATTATTGGCAGTAAAAATTGAATATTGTGTTATTGAATGAGTCGTATGAAGCCGTTCCTAGGGAAGAGAAGAGATGTAGTCGATGATTGGGAGCCCTGAATTCATGTCTTTGTTTCCTGCCATTATTACACAGCTTTACCCTTCAAGCAACATTGGATGCATCTATGACATTGAATGATGGTGTCGTACCTGGATCCTATCACCGTCAGACAAGGATAAACGCCGAATTCGGCAAATAAGCATGACTAGTAAAGACACAGGGTTGGGTGGGAATAAGTTGATACAGTCTTTTAGATTAGGGTCGCTGTTATGGTCGGTGATCACGTTATGTGGGGATCCCTATTCGGGTACAGAAGTGACACATACTTTCGTATGTCATGATGGCCCCGTTGCACTACTTTCCTAACGCTTTAGCCTTCTGACTAACATTTCCGCCTCAGCCCCTCTCATTATTGGCAGTAAAAATTGAATATTGTGTTATTGAATTACTCGTATGAAGCCGTTCCTAGGGAAGAGAAGAGATGTAGTCGATGACTGGGAGTCCTGAATTCATGTCTTTGTTTCCTGCCTCCATTACACCGCTTTACCCTTCAAGCAACATTGGATGCATCTATGACGTTGAAAGTTTGTGTCGTACCTGGATCCGATCAGCGTCAGACAGGTATAAACGCCGAATTCGGCAAATAAGCATGACAAGTAAAAACACAGGGTTCGGTGGGAATAAGTTGACACAGTCTTTTAGATTGGGGTCGCTGATATGGTCGGTGATCACGTTATATGGGGATCCGTATTCGGGTACTGAAGTGACACATACTTTCGTGTGTCATGAAGGCCCCGTTGCACTACTTTTCTATCGCTTTAGCCGTGTGACTAACATTTCCGCCTCAGCTATCCCTTGGTATTGGCAGTAAAAATTGAATATTGTGTAACTGAATGAGTCGTATGAAGCCGTTCCTAGGGAAGAGAAGAGATGTAGTCGATGATTGGGAGCCCTGAATTCATGTCTTTGATTCGAGCCTTTATTACACAGCTTTACCCTACAAGCAACATTGGATGCATCTATGACATTGAAAGTTTGTGTCGTACCTGGATCCTATCACCGTCAGAGAAGTATAAACGCCGAATTCGGCAAATAAGCATGACTAGTAAAGACACAGGGTTGGGTGGGAATAAGTTGACACAGTCTTTTAGATTAGGGTCGCTGTTATGGTCGGTGATCACGTTATGTGGGGATCCCTATTCGGGTACAGAAGTGACACATACTTTCGTATTTCATGATGGCCCCGTTGCACTACTTTCCTAACGCTTTAGCCTTCTGACTAACATTTCCGCCTCAGCCCCCCTCATTATTGGCAGTAAAAATTAAATATTGTGTTATTGAATGAGTCGTATGATGCCGTTCCTAGGGAAGAGAAGAGATGTAGTCGATGATTGGGAGCCCTGAATTCATGTCTTTGTTTCCTGCCTCCATTACACCGCTTTACCCTTCAAGCAACATTGGATGCATCTATGACATTGAACGTTTGTGTCGTACCTGGATCCGATCAGCGTCAGACAGGTATAAACGCCGAATACGGAAAATAAGCATGACAAGTAGAAACACAGGGTTCGGTGGGAATAAGGTGACACAGTCTTTTAGATTGGGGTCGCTGATATGGTCGGTGATCACGTTATATGGGGATCCGTATTCGGGTACAGAAGTGACACATACTTTCGTATGTCATGATGGCCCCGTTGCACTACTTTCCTAACGCTTTTGCCTTCTGACTAACATTTCCGCCTCAGCCCCCCTCATTATTGGCAGTAAAAATTGAATATTGTGTTATTGAATGAGTCGTATGAAGCCGTTCCTAGGGAAGAGAAGAGATGTAGTCGATGATTGGGAGCCCTGGATTCATGTCTTTGTTTCCTGCCTTCATTACACAGCTTTACCCTTCAAGCAACATTGGATGCATCTATGACATTGAAAGTTTGTGTCGTACTTGGATCCTATCACCGTCAGACAGGAACAAACGCCGAATTCGGCAAATAAGTATGACAAGTAAAGGCACAGGGTCGGGTGGGAATAAGTTGACACAGTCTTTTAGATTAGGATCGCTGTTATGGTCGGTGACCACGTTATGTGGGCATCCCTATTCGGGTACAGAAATGACATATACTTTCGTATGTCATAAAGGCCCCGTTGCACTACTTTTCTATCGCTTTAGCCTTCTGACTAACATTTCCGCCTCAGCTAACCCTTGGTATTGGCCGTAAAAATTGAATATTGTGTTACTGAATGAGTCGTATGAAGCCGTTCCTAGGGAAGAGAAGAGATGTAGTCGATGATTGGGAGCCCTGAATTCATGTTTTTGATTCGAGCCTTTATTACACAGCTTTACCCTACAAGCAACATTGGATGCATCTATGACATTGAAAGTTTGTGTCGTACCTGGATCCTATCACCGTCAGAGAAGTATAAACGCCGAATTCGGCAAATAAGCATGACTAGTAAAGACACAGGGTTGGGTGGGAATAAGTTGACACAGTCTTTTAGATTAGGGTCGCTGTTATGGTCGGTGATCACGTTATGTGGGGATCCCTATTCGGGTACAGAAGTGACACATACTTTCGTATGTCATGATGGCCCCGTTGCACTACTTTCCTAACGCTTTTGCCTTCTGACTAACAGTTCCGCCTCAGCCCCCCTCATTATTGGCAGTAAAAATTGAATATTGTGTTATTGAATGAGTCGTATGAAGCCGTTCCTAGGGAAGAGAAGAGATGTAGTCGATGATTGGGAGCCCTGGATTCATGTCTTTGTTTCCTGCCTTCATTACACAGCTTTACCCTTCAAGCAACATTGGATGCATCTATGACATTGAAAGTTTGTGTCGTACTTGGATCCTATCACCGTCAGACAGGAACAAACGCCGAATTCGGCAAATAAGTATGACAAGTAAAGACACAGGGTCGGGTAGGAATAAGTTGACACAGTCTTTTAGATTAGGATCGCTGTTATGGTCGGTGACCACGTTATGTGGGCATCCCTATTCGGGTACAGAAGTGACACATACTTTCGTATGTCATGATGCCCCGTTGCACTACTTTCCTAACGCTTTAGCCTTCTGACTAACATTTCCGCCTCAGCCCCCCTCATTATTGGCAGTAAAAATTAAATATTGTGTTATTGAATGAGTCGTATGATGCCGTTCCTAGGGAAGAGAAGAGATGTAGTTGATGATTGGGAGCCCTGAATTCATGTCTTTGTTTCCTGCTTCTATTACACAGCTTTACCCTTCAAGCAACATTGGATGCATCTATGACATTGAAAGTTTGTGTCGTACCTGGATCCTATGACCGTCAGACAGGTATAAACGCCGAATTCGGGAAATAAGCATGACAAGTAAAAACACAGGGTTCGGTGGGAATAAGTTGACACAGTCTTTTAGATTGGGGTCGCTGATATGGTCGGTGATCACGTTATATGGGGATCCGTATTCGGGTACTGAAGTGACACATACTTTCGTATGTCATAAAGGCCCCGTTGCACTACTTTTCTATCGCTTTAGCCTTCTGACTAACATTTCCGCCTCAGCTAACCCTTGGTATTGGCCGTAAAAATTGAATATTGTGTTACTGAATGAGTCGTATGAAGCCGTTCCTAGGGAAGAGAAGAGATGTAGTCGATGATTGGGAGCCCTGAATTCAAGTTTTTGATTCGAGCCTTTATTACACAGCTTTACCCTACAAGCAACATTGGATGCATCTATGACATTGAAAGTTTGTGTCGTACCTGGATCCTATCACCGTCAGAGAAGAATAAACGCCGAATTCGGCAAATAAGCATGACTAGTAAAGACACAGGGTTGGGTGGGAATAAGTTGACACAGTCTTTTAGATTAGGGTCGCTGTTATGGTCGGTGATCACGTTATGTGGGGATCCCTATTCGGGTACAGAAGTGACACATACTTTCGTATGTCATGATGGCCCCGTTGCAATACTTTCCTAACGCTTTAGCCTTCTGACTAAAATTTCCGCCTCAGCCCCCCTCATTATTGGCAGTAAAAATTGAATATTGTGTTATTGAATGAGTCGTATGATGCCGTCCCTAGGGAAGAGAAGAGATGTAGTTGATGATTGGGAGCCCTGAATTCATGTCTTTGTTTCCTGCCTCCATTTCACAGCTTTACTCTTCAAGCAACATTGGATGCATCTATGACATTGAAAGTTTGTGTCGTACCAGGATCCGATCACCGTCAGACAGGTATAAACGCCGAATTGGACAAATAAGCATGACAAGTAAAAACACAGGGTTGGGTGGGAATAAGTTGACACAGTCTTTTATATTAGGGTCGCTGATATGGTCGGTGATCAAGTTATGTGGGGATCCCTATTCGGGTACAGATATGACACATACTTTCGTATGTCATGAAGGCCCCGTGGCACTACTTTTCTATCGCTTTAGCCGTCTGACTAACATTTCCGCTCAGCTAACCCTTGGCATTGGCAGTAAAAATTGAATATTGTGTTACCGAATGAGTCGTATGAAGCCGTTCCTAGGGAAGAGAAGAGATGTAGTCGATGATTAGAAGCCCTGAATTCATGCTTTTGTTTCCTGCCTCCATTACACAGCTTTGCTCTTCAAGCAACATTGGATGCATCTATGGCATTGAAAGTTTGTGTCGTACCTGGATCCTATCACCGTCAGACAGGTATAAACGCCGAATTCGGCAAATAAGCATGACAAGTAAAAACACAGAGTTGGGTGGGAATAAGTTGACACAGTCTTTCAGATTAGGGTCGCTGTTATGGTCGGTGATCACGTTATGTGGGGATCCGTAATCGGGTACAGAAGTGACACATACTTTCGTATGTCATGATGGCCCCGTTGCACTACTTTCCTAACGCTTTAGCCTTCTGACTGACATTTCCGCCTCAGCCCCCCTCATTATTGGCAGTAAAAATTGAATATTGTGTTATTGAATGAGTCGTATGAAGCCGTTCCTAGGGAAGAGAAGAGATGTAGTCGATGATTGGGAGCCCTGGATTCATGTCTTTGTTTCCTGCCTTCATTACACAGCTTTACCCTTAAAGCAACATTGGATGCATCTATGACATTGAAAGTTTGTGTCGTACCTGGATCCTATCACCGTCAGAGAAGTATAAACGCCGAATTCGGCAAATAAGCATGACTAGTAAAGACACAGGGTTGGGTGGGAATAAGTCGACACAGTCTTTTAGATTAGGGTCGCTGTTATGGTCGGTGATCACGTTATGTGGGGATCCCTATTCGGGTACAGAAGTGACACATACTTTCGTATGTCATGATGGCCCCGTTGCACTACTTTCCTAACGCTTTAGCCTTCTGACTAAAATTTCCGCCTCAGCCCCCCTCATTATTGGCAGTAAAAATTGAATATTGTGTTATTGAATGAGTCGTATGCTGCCGTTCCTAGGGAAGAGAAGAGATGTAGTTGATGATTGGGAGCCCTGAATTCATGTCTTTGTTTCCTGCCTCCATTTCACAGCTTTACTCTTCAAGCAACATTGGATGCATCTATGACATTGAAAGTTTGTGTCGTACCAGGATCCGATCACCGTCAGACAGGTATAAACGCCGAATTCGACAAATAAGCATGACAAGTAAAAACACAGGGTTGGGTGGGAATAAGTTGACACAGTCTTTTATATTAGGGTCGCTGATATGGTCAGTGATCAAGTTATGTGGGGATCCCTATTCGGGTACAGATATGACACATACTTTCGTATGTCATGAAGGCCCCGTGGCACTACTTTTCTATCGCTTTAGCCGTCTGACTAACATTTCCGCCTCAGCTAACCCTTGGTATTGGCAGTAAAAATTGAATATTGTGTTACCGAATGAGTCGTATGAAGCCGTTCCTAGGGAAGAGAAGAGATGTAGTCGATGATTAGAAGCCCTGAATTCATGCCTTTGTTTCCTGCCTCCATTACACAGCTTTGCTCTTCAAGCAACATTGGATGCATCTATGGCATTGAAAGTTTGTGTCGTACCTGGATCCTATCACCGTCAGACAGGTATAAACGCCGAATTCGGCAAATAAGCATGACAAGTAAAGACACAGGGTTGGGTGGGAATAAGTTGACACAGTCTTTTAGATTAGGGTCGCTGTTATGGTCGGTGATCACGTTATATGGGGATCCGTATTCGGGTACTGAAGTGACACATACATTCGTATGTCATGAAGGCCCCGTTGCACTACCTTTCTATCGCTTTAGCCGTCTGACTAACATTTCCGCCTCAGCTAACCCTTGGTATTGGCAGTAAAAATTGAATATTGTGTAACTGAATGAGTCGTATGAAGCCGTTCCTAGGGAAGAGAAGAGATGTAGTCGATGATTGGGAGCCCTGAATTCATGTCTTTGATTCGAGCCTTTATTACACAGCTTTACCCTACAAGCAACATTGGATGCATCTATGACATTGAAAGTTTGTGTCGTACCTGGATCCTATCACCGTCAGAGAAGTATAAACGCCAAATTCGGCAAATAAGCATGACAAGTAAAGACACAGGGTTGGGTGGGAATAAGTTGATACAGTCTTTTAGATTAGGGCCGCTGTTATGGTCGGTGATCACGTTATGTGGGGATCCCTATTCGGGTACAGAAGTGACACATACTTTCGTATGTCATGATGGCCCCGTTGCACTACTTTCCTAACGCTTTAGCCTTCTGACTAAAATTTCCGCCTCAGCCGCCCTCATTATTGGCAGTAAAAATTGAATATTGTGTTATTGAATGAGTCGTATGATGCCGTCCCTAGGGAAGAGAAGAGATGTAGTTGATGATTGGGAGCCCTGAATTCATGTCTTTGTTTCCTGCCTCCATTTCACAGCTTTACTCTTCAAGCAACATTGGATGCATCTATGACATTGAAAGTTTGTGTCGTACCAGGATCCGATCACCGTCAGACAGGTATAAACGCCGAATTGGACAAATAAGCATGACAAGTAAAAACACAGGGTTGGGTGGGAATAAGTTGACACAGTCTTTTATATTAGGGTCGCTGATATGGTCGGTGATCAAGTTATGTGGGGATCCCTATTCGAGTACAGATATGACACATACTTTCGTATGTCATGAAGGCCCCGTGGCACTACTTTTCTATCGCTTTAGCCGTCTGACTAACATTTCCGCCTCAGCTAACCCTTGGTATTGGCAGTAAAAATTGAATATTGTGTTACCGAATGAGTCGTATGAAGCCGTTCCTAGGGAAGAGAAGAGATGTAGTCGATGATTAGAAGCCCTGAATTCATGCCTTTGTTTCCTGCCTCCATTACACAGCTTTGCTCTTCAAGCAACATTGGATGCATCTATGGCATTGAAAGTTTGTGTCGTACCTGGATCCTATCACCGTCAGACAGGTATAAACGCCGAATTCGGCAAATAAGCATGACAAGTAAAAACACAGAGTTGGGTGGGAATAAGTTGACACAGTCTTTCAGATTAGGGTCGCTGTTATGGTCGGTGATCACGTTATGTGGGGATCCGTATTCGGGTACAGAAGTGACACATACTTTCGTATGTCATGATGGCCCCGTTGCACTACTTTACTAACGCTTTAGCCTTCTGACTGACATTTCCGCCTAAGCCCCCTCATTATTGGCGGTAAAAATTGAATATTGTGTTATTGAATGACTCGTATGAAGCCGTTCCTAGGGAAGAGAAGAGATGTAGTCGATGATTGGGAGTCCTGAATTCATGTCTTTGTTTCCTGCCTCCATTACACCGCTTTACCCTTCAAGCAACATTGGATGCATCTATGACATTGAACGTTTGTGTCGTACCTGGATCCGATCAGCGTCAGACAGGTATAAACGCCGAATTCGGAAAATAAGCATGACAAGTAAAAACACAGGGTTCGGTGGGAATAAGTTGACACAGTCTTTTAGATTGGGGTCGCTGATATGGTCGGTGATCACGTTATATGGGGATCCGTATTCGGGTACTGAAGTGACACATACTTTCGTATGTCATGAAGGCCCCGTTGCACTACTTTTCTATCGCTTTAGCCGTCTGACTAACATTTCCGCCTCAGCTAACCCTTGGTATTGGCAGTAAAAATTGAATATTGTGTAACTGAATGAGTCGTATGAAGCCGTTCCTAGGGAAGAGAAGAGATGTAGTCGATGATTGGGAGCCCTGAATTCATGTCTTTGTTTCCTGCCTTTATTACACAGCTTTACTCTTCAAGCAACATTGGATGCATCTATGACATTGAAAGTTTGTGTCGTACCTGTATCCTATCACCGTCAGACAGGTATTAACGCCGAATTCGGCAAATAAGTATGACAAGTAAAGACACAGGGTTGGGTGGGAATAACTTGACACAGTTTTTTAGATTAGGGTCGCTGTAATGGTCGGTGATCACGTTATGTGGGGATCCCTATTCGGGTACAGAAGTGACACATACTTTCGTATGTCATGATGGCCCCGTTGCACTACTTTCCTAACGCTTTTGCCTTCTGACTAACATTTCCGCCTCAGCCCCCCTCATTATTGGCAGTAAAAATTGAATATTGTGTTATTGAATGAGTCGTATGAAGCCGTTCCTAGGGAAGAGAAGAGATGTAGTCGATGATTGGGAGCCCTGGATTCATGTCTTTGTTTCCTGCCTTCATTACACAGCTTTACCCTTCAAGCAACATTGGATGCATCTATGACATTGAAAGTTTGTGTCGTACCAGGATCCGATCACCGTCAGACAGGTATAAACGCCGAATTCGACAAATAAGCATGACAAGTAAAAACACAGGGTTGGGTGGGAATAAGTTGACACAGTCTTTTATATTAGGGTCGCTGATATGGTCAGTGATCAAGTTATGTGGGGATCCCTATTCGGGTACAGATATGACACATACTTTCGTATGTCATGAAGGCCCCGTGGCACTACTTTTCTATCGCTTTAGCCGTCTGACTAACATTTCCGCCTCAGCTAACCCTTGGTATTGGCAGTAAAAATTGAATATTGTGTTACCGAATGAGTCGTATGAAGCCGTTCCTAGGGAAGAGAAGAGATGTAGTCGATGATTAGAAGCCCTGAATTCATGCCTTTGTTTCCTGCCTCCATTACACAGCTTTGCTCTTCAAGCAACATTGGATGCATCTATGGCATTGAAAGTTTGTGTCGTACCTGGATCCTATCACCGTCAGACAGGTATAAACGCCGAATTCGGCAAATAAGCATGACAAGTAAAGACACAGGGTTGGGTGGGAATAAGTTGACACAGTCTTTTAGATTAGGGTCGCTGTTATGGTCGGTGATCACGTTATATGGGGATCCGTATTCGGGTACTGAAGTGACACATACATTCGTATGTCATGAAGGCCCCGTTGCACTACCTTTCTATCGCTTTAGCCGTCTGACTAACATTTCCGCCTCAGCTAACCCTTGGTATTGGCAGTAAAAATTGAATATTGTGTAACTGAATGAGTCGTATGAAGCCGTTCCTAGGGAAGAGAAGAGATGTAGTCGATGATTGGGAGCCCTGAATTCATGTCTTTGATTCGAGCCTTTATTACACAGCTTTACCCTACAAGCAATATTGGATGCATCTATGACATTGAAAGTTTGTGTCGTACCTGGATCCTATCACCGTCAGAGAAGTATAAACGCCGAATTCGGCAAATAAGCATGACAAGTAAAGACACAGGGTTGGGTGGGAATAAGTTGATACAGTCTTTTAGATTAGGGTCGCTGTTATGGTCGGTGATCACGTTATGTGGGGATCCCTATTCGGGTACAGAAGTGACACATACTTTCGTATGTCATGATGGCCCCGTTGCACTACTTTCCTAACGCTTTAGCCTTCTGACTAAAATTTCCGCCTCAGCCCCCCTCATTATTGGCAGTAAAAATTGAATATTGTGTTATTGAATGAGTCGTATGGTGCCGTCCCTAGGGAAGAGAAGAGATGTAGTTGATGATTGGGAGCCCTGAATTCATGTCTTTGTTTCCTGCCTCCATTTCACAGCTTTACTCTTCAAGCAACATTGGATGCATCTATGACATTGAAAGTTTGTGTCGTACCAGGATCCGATCACCGTCAGACAGGTATAAACGCCGAATTGGACAAATAAGCATGACAAGTAAAAACACAGGGTTGGGTGGGAATAAGTTGACACAGTCTTTTATATTAGGGTCGCTGATATGGTCGGTGATCAAGTTATGTGGGGATCCCTATTCGGGTACAGATATGACACATACTTTCGTATGTCATGAAGGCCCCGTGGCACTACTTTTCTATCGCTTTAGCCGTCTGACTAGCATTTCCGCCTCAGCTAACCCTTGGTATTGGCAGTTAAAATTGAATATTGTGTTACCGAATGAGTCGTATGAAGCCGTTCCTAGGGAAGAGAAGAGATGTAGTCGATGATTAGAAGCCCTGAATTCATGCCTTTGTTTCCTGCCTCCATTACACAGCTTTGCTCTTCAAGCAACATTGGATGCATCTATGGCATTGAAAGTTTGTGTCGTACCTGGATCCTATCACCGTCAGACAGGTATAAACGCCGAATTCGGCAAATAAGCATGACAAGTAAAAACACAGAGTTGGGTGGGAATAAGTTGACACAGTCTTTCAGATTAGGGTCGCTGTTATGGTCGGTGATCACGTAATGTGGGGATCCGTATTCGGGTACAGAAGTGACACATACTTTCGTATGTCATGATGGCCCCGTTGCACTACTTTCCTAACGCTTTAGCCTTCTGACTGACATTTCCGCCTAAGCCCCCTCATTATTGGCGGTAAAAATTGAATATTGTGTTATTGAATGACTCGTATGAAGCCGTTCCTAGGGAAGAGAAGAGATGTAGTCGATGATTGGGAGTCCTGAATTCATGTCTTTGTTTCCTGCCTCCATTACACCGCTTTACCCTTCAAGCAACATTGGATGCATCTATGACATTGAACGTTTGTGTCGTACCTGGATCCGATCAGCGTCAGACAGGTATAAACGCCGAATTCGGAAAATAAGCATGACAAGTAAAAACACAGGGTTCGGTGGGAATAAGTTGACACAGTCTTTTAGATTGGGGTCGCTGATATGGTCGGTGATCACGTTATATGGGGATCCGTATTCGGGTACTGAAGTGACACATACTTTCGTATGTCATGAAGGCCCCGTTGCACTACTTTTCTATCGCTTTAGCCGTCTGACTAACATTTCCGCCTCAGCTAACCCTTGGTATTGGCAGTAAAAATTGAATATTGTGTAACTGAATGAGTCGTATGAAGCCGTTCCTAGGGAAGAGAAGAGATGTAGTCGATGATTGGGAGCCCTGAATTCATGTCTTTGTTTCCTGCCTTTATTACACAGCTTTACTCTTCAAGCAACATTGGATGCATCTATGACATTGAAAGTTTGTGTCGTACCTGTATCCTATCACCGTCAGACAGGTATTAACGCCGAATTCGGCAAATAAGTATGACAAGTAAAGACACAGGGTTGGGTGGGAATAACTTGACACAGTTTTTTAGATTAGGGTCGCTGTAATGGTCGGTGATCACGTTATGTGGGGATCCCTATTCGGGTACAGAAGTGACACATACTTTCGTATGTCATGATGGCCCCGTTGCACTACTTTCCTAACGCTTTTGCCTTCTGACTAACATTTCCGCCTCAGCCCCCCTCATTATTGGCAGTAAAAATTGAATATTGTGTTATTGAATGAGTCGTATGAAGCCGTTCCTAGGGAAGAGAAGAGATGTAGTCGATGATTGGGAGCCCTGGATTCATGACTTTGTTTCCTGCCTTCATTACACAGCTTTACCCTTCAAGCAACATTGGATGCATCTATGACATTGAAAGTTTGTGTCGTACTTGGATCCTATCACCGTCAGACAGGAACAAACGCCGAATTCGGCAAATAAGTATGACAAGTAAAGGCACAGGGTCGGGTGGGAATAAGTTGACACAGTCTTTTAGATTAGGATCGCTGTTATGGTCGGTGACCACGTTATGTGGGCATCCCTATTCGGGTACAGAAATGACATATACTTTCGTATGTCATAAAGGCCCCGTTGCACTACTTTTCTATCGCTTTAGCCTTCTGACTAACATTTCCGCCTCAGCTAACCCTTGGTATTGGCCGTAAAAATTGAATATTGTGTTACTGAAAGAGTCGTATGAAGCCGTTCCTAGGGAAGAGAAGAGATGTAGTCGATGATTGGGAGCCCTGAATTCATGTTTTTGATTCGAGCCTTTATTACACAGCCTTACCCTACAAGCAACATTGGATGCATCTATGACATTGAAAGTTTGTGTCGTACCTGGATCCTATCACCGTCAGAGAAGTATAAACGCCGAATTCGGCAAATAAGCATGACTAGTAAAGACACAGGGTTGGGTGGGAATAAGTTGACACAGTCTTTTAGATTAGGGTCGCTGTTATGGTCGGTGATCACGTTATGTGTGGATCCCTATTCGGGTACAGAAGTGACACATACTTTCGTATGTCATGATGGCCCCGTTGCACTACTTTCCTAACGCTTTTGCCTTCTGACTAACATTTCCGCCTCAGCCCCCCTCATTATTGGCAGTAAAAATTGAATATTGTGTTATTGAATGAGTCGTATGAAGCCGTTCCTAGGGAAGAGAAGAGATGTAGTCGATGATTGGGAGCCCTGGATTCATGTCTTTGTTTCCTGCCTTCATTACACAGCTTTACCCTTCAAGCAACATTGGATGCATCTATGACATTGAAAGTTTGTGTCGTACTTGGATCCTATCACCGTCAGACAGGAACAAACGCCGAATTCGGCAAATAAGTATGACAAGTAAAGACACAGGGTCGGGTAGGAATAAGTTGACACAGTCTTTTAGATTAGGATCGCTGTTATGGTCGGTGACCACGTTATGTGGGCATCCCTATTCGGGTACAGAAGTGACACATACTTTCGTATGTCATGATGGCCCCGTTGCACTACTTTCCTAACGCTTTAGCCTTCTGACTAACATTTCCGCCTCAGCCCCCCTCATTATTGGCAGTAAAAATTAAATATTGTGTTATTGAATGAGTCGTATGATGCCGTTCCTAGGGAAGAGAAGAGATGTAGTTGATGATTGGGAGCCCTGAATTCATGTCTTTGTTTCCTGCTTCTATTACACAGCTTTACCCTTCAAGCAACATTGGATGCATCTATGACATTGAAAGTTTGTGTCGTACCTGGATCCTATGACCGTCAGACAGGTATAAACGCCGAATTCGGGAAATAAGCATGACAAGTAAAGACACAGGGTTGGGTGGGAATAACTTGACACAGTTTTTTAGGTTAGAGCCGCTCTTATGGTCGGTGATCACGTTATGTGGGGATCCCTATTCGGGTACAGAAGTGACACATACTTTCGTATGTCATGATGGCCCCGTTGCACTACTGTCCTAACGCTTTAGCCTTCTGACTAACATTTCCGCCTCAGCGTCCCTCATTATTGGCAGTAAAAATTGAATATTGTGTTATTGAATGAGTGGTATGAAGCCGTTCCTAGGGAAGGGAAGAGATGTAGTCGATGATTGGGAGCCCTGAATTCATGTCTTTGTTTCGTGCCTTTATTACACAGCTTTACCCTTCAAGCAACATTGGATGCATCTATGACATTGAAAGTTTGTGTCGTACCTGTATCCTATCACCGTCAGACAAGGATAAACGCCGAATTCGGGAAATAAGCATGACTAGTAAAGACACAGGGTTGGGTGGGAATAACTTGACACAGTTTTTTAGATTAGGGTCGCTCTTATGGTCGGTGATCACGTTATGTGGGGATCCGTATTGGGGTATAGAAGTGACACATACTTTCGTATGTCATGATGGCCCCGTTGCACTACTGTCCTAACGCTTTAGCCTTCTGACTGACATTTCCGCCTAAGCCCCCTCATTATTGGCGGTAAAAATTGAATATTGTGTTATTGAATGACTCGTATGAAGCCGTTCCTAGGGAAGAGAAGAGATGTAGTCGATGATTGGGAGTCCTGAATTCATGTCTTTGTTTCCTGCCTCCATTACACCGCTTTACCCTTCAAGCAACATTGGATGCATCTATGACATTGAACGTTTGTGTCGTACCTGGATCCGATCAGCGTCAGACAGGTATAAACGCCGAATTCGGCAAATAAGCATGACAAGTAAAAACACAGGGTTCGGTGGGAATAAGTTGACACAGTCTTTTAGATTGGGGTCGCTGATATCGTCGGTGATCACGTTATATGGGGATCCGTATTCGGGTACTGAAGTGACACATACTTTCGTATGTCATAAAGGCCCCGTTGCACTACTTTTCTATCGCTTTAGCCTTCTGACTAACATTTCCGCCTCAGCTAACCCTTGGTATTGGCCGTAAAAATTGAATATTGTGTTACTGAATGAGTCGTATGAAGCCGTTCCTAGGGAAGAGAAGAGATGTAGTCGATGATTGGGAGCCCTGAATTCATGTTTTTGATTCGAGCCTTTATTACACAGCTTTACCCTACAAGCAACATTGGATGCATCCATGACATTGAAAGTTTGTGTCGTACCTGGATCCTATCACCGTCAGAGAAGTATAAACGCCGAATTCGGCAAATAAGCATGACTAGTAAAGACGCAGGGTTGGGTGGGAATAAGTTGACACAGTCTTTTAGATTAGGGTCGCTGTTATGGTCGGTGATCACGTTATGTGGGGATCCCTATTCGGGTACAGAAGTGACACATACTTTCGTATGTCATGATGGCCCCGTTGCAATACTTTCCTAACGCTTTAGCCTTCTGACTAAAATTTCCGCCTCAGCCCCCCTCATTATTGGCAGTAAAAATTGAATATTGTGTTATTGAATGAGTCGTATGATGCCGTCCCTAGGGAAGAGAAGAGATGTAGTTGATGATTGGGAGCCCTGAATTCATGTCTTTGTTTCCTGCCTCCATTTCACAGCTTTACTCTTCAAGCAACATTGGATGCATCTATGACATTGAAAGTTTGTGTCGTACCAGGATCCGATCACCGTCAGACAGGTATAAACGCCGAATTGGACAAATAAGCATGACAAGTAAAAACACAGGGTTGGGTGGGAATAAGTTGACACAGTCTTTTATATTAGGGTCGCTGATATGGTCGGTGATCAAGTTATGTGGGGATCCCTATTCGGGTACAGATATGACACATACTTTCGTATGTCATGAAGGCCCCGTGGCACTACTTTTCTATCGCTTTAGCCGTCTGACTAACATTTCCGCCTCAGCTAACCCTTGGTATTGGCAGTAAAAATTGAATATTGTGTTACCGAATGAGTCGTATGAAGCCGTTCCTAGGGAAGAGAAGAGATGTAGTCGATGATTAGAAGCCCTGAATTCATGCCTTTGGTTCCTGTCTCCATTACACAGCTTTGCTCTTCAAGCAACATTGGATGCATCTATGGCATTGAAAGTTTGTGTCGTACCTGGATCCTATCACCGTCAGACAGGTATAAACGCCGAATTCGGAAAATAAGCATGACAAGTAAAAACACAGAGTTGGGTGGGAATAAGTTGACACAGTCTTTCAGATTAGGGTCGCTGTTATGGTCGGTGATCACGTTATGTGGGGATCCGTATTCGGGTACAGAAGTGACACATACTTTCGTATGTCATGATGGCCCCGTTGCACTACTTTCCTAACGCTTTAGCCTTCTGACTGACATTTCCGCCTCAGCCCCCCTCATTATTGGCAGTAAAAATTGAATATTGTGTTATTGAATGAGTCGTATGAAGCCGTTCCTAGGGAAGAGAAGAGATGTAGTCGATGATTGGGAGCCCTGGATTCATGTCTTTGTTTCCTGCCTTCATTACACAGCTTTACCCTTAAAGCAACATTGGATGCATCTATGACATTGAAAGTTTGTGTCGTACCTGGATCCTATCACCGTCAGAGAAGTATAAACGCCGAATTCGGCAAATGAGCATGACTAGTAAAGACACAGGGTTGGGTGGGAATAAGTTGACACAGTCTTTTAGATTAGGGTCGCTGTTATGGTCGGTGATCACGTTATGTGGGGATCCCTATTCGGGTACAGAAGTGACACATACTTTCGTATGTCATGATGGCCCCGTTGCACTACTTTCCTAACGCTTTAGCCTTCTGACTAAAATTTCCGCCTCAGCCCCCCTCATTATTGGCAGTAAAAATTGAATATTGTGTTATTGAATGAGTCGTATGATGCCGTTCCTAGGGAAGAGAAAAGATGTAGTTGATGATTGGGAGCCCTGAATTCATGTTTTTGTTTCCTGCCTCCATTTCACAGCTTTACTCTTCAAGCAACATTGGATGCATCTATGACATTGAAAGTTTGTGTCGTACCAGGATCCGATCACCGTCAGACAGGTATAAACGCCGAATTCGACAAATAAGCATGACAAGTAAAAACACAGGGTTGGGTGGGAATAAGTTGACACAGTCTTTTATATTAGGGTCGCTGATATGGTCGGTGATCAAGTTATGTGGGGATCCCTATTTGGGTACAGATATGACACATACTTTCGTATGTCATGAAGGCCCCGTGGCACTACTTTTCTATCGCTTTAGCCGTCTGACTAACATTTCCGCCTCAGCTAACCCTTGGTATTGGCAGTAAAAATTGAATATTGTGTTACCGAATGAGTCGTATGAAGCCGTTCCTAGGGAAGAGAAGAGATGTAGTCGATGATTAGAAGCCCTGAATTCATGCCTTTGTTTCCTGCCTCCATTACACAGCTTTGCTCTTCAAGCAACATTGGATGCATCTATGGCATTGAAAGTTTGTGTCGTACCTGGATCCTATCACCGTCAGACAGGTATAAACGCCGAATTCGGCAAATAAGCATGACAAGTAAAGACACAGGGTTGGGTGGGAATAAGTTGACACAGTCTTTTAGATTAGGGTCGCTGTTATGGTCGGTGATCACGTTATATGGGGATCCGTATTCGGGTACTGAAGTGACACATACATTCGTATGTCATGAAGGCCCCGTTGCACTACCTTTCTATCGCTTTAGCCGTCTGACTAACATTTCCGCCTCAGCTAACCCTTGGTATTGGCAGTAAAAATTGAATATTGTGTAACTGAATGAGTCGTATGAAGCCGTTCCTAGGGAAGAGAAGAGATGTAGTCGATGATTGGGAGCCCTGAATTCATGTCTTTGATTCGAGCCTTTATTACACAGCTTTACCCTACAAGCAACATTGGATGCATCTATGACATTGAAAGTTTGTGTCGTACCTGGATCCTATCACCGTCAGAGAAGTATAAACGCCGAATTCGGCAAATAAGCATGACAAGTAAAGACACAGGGTTGGGTGGGAATAAGTTGATACAGTCTTTTAGATTAGGGTCGCTGTTATGGTCGGTGATCACGTTATGTGGGGATCCCTATTCGGGTACAGAAGTGACACATACTTTCGTATGTCATGAAGGCCCCGTTGCACTACTTTTCTATCGCTTTAGCCGTCTGACTAACATTTCCGCCTCAGCTAACCCTTTGTATTGGCAGTAAAAATTGAATATTGTGTAACTGAATGAGTCGTATGAAGCCGTTCCTAGGGAAGAGAAGAGATATAATCGATGATTGGGAGCAATGAATTCATGTCTTTGTTTCCTGCCTTTATTACACAGCTTTACCCTTCAAGCAACATTGGATGCATCTATGACATTGAATGATGGTGTCGTACCTGGATCCTATCACCGTCAGACAAGGATAAACGCCGAATTCGGCAAATAAGCATGACAAGTAAAGACACAGGGTTGGGTGGGAATAAGTTGACACAGTCTTATAGATTAGGGTCGCTGTTATGGTCGGTGATCACGTTATGTGGGGATCCCTATTCGGGTACAGAAGTGACACATACTTTCGTATGTCATGATGGCCCCGTTGCAGTACTTTCCTATCGCTTTAGTCTTCTGACTAACATTTCCGCCTCAGCCCCCCTCATTATTTGCAGTAAAAATTGAATATTGTGTTATTGAATGAGTCGTATGAAGCCGTTCCTAGGGAAGAGAAGAGATGTAGTCGATGATTGGGAGTCTGAATTCATGTCTTTCTTTCCTGCCTTCATTACACAGCTTTACCCTTCAAGCAACATTGGATGCATTTATGACATTGAATGTTTGTGTCGTACCTGGATCCTATCACCGTCAGACAGGTATAAACGCCGAATTCGGCAAATAAGCATGACAAGTAAAGACACAGGGTTGGGTGGGAATAAGTTGACACAGTCTTTTAGATTAGGGTCGCTGTTATGGTCGGTGATCACGTTATATGGGGATCCGTATTCGGGTACTGAAGTGACACATACTTTCGTATGTCATGAAGGCCCCGTTGCACTACTTTTCTATCGCTTTAGCCGTCTGACTAACATTTCCGTCTCAGCTAACCCTTGGTATTGGCAGTAAAAATTGAATATTGTGTAACTGATTGAGTCGTATGAAGCCGTTCCTAGGGAAGAGAAGAGATGTAGTCGATGATTGGCAGCCCTGAATTCATGTCTTTGTTTCCTGCCTTTATTACACAGCTTTACCCTTCAAGCAACATTGGATGCATCTATGACATTAAATGATGGTGTCATACCCGGATCCTACCACCGTCAGACAAGGATAAACGCCGAATTCGGCAAATAAGCATGACAAGTAAAGACACAGGGTTGGGTGGGAATAAGTTGACACAGTCTTATAGATTAGGGTCGCTGTTATGGTCGGTGATCACGTTATGTGGGGATCCCTATTCGGGTACAGAAGTGACACATACTTTCGTATGTCATGATGGAACCGTTGCACTACTTTCCTAACGCTTTAGCCTTCTGACTAACATTTCCGCCTCAGCCCCTCTCATTATTGGCAGTAAAAATTGAATATTGTGTTATTGAATGACTCGTATGAAGCCGTTCCTAGGGAGGAGAAGAGATGTACTCGATGATTGGGAGTCCTGAATTCATGTCTTTGTTTCCTGCCTCCATTACACCGCTTTACCCTTCAAGCAACATTGGATGCATCTATGACATTGAAAGTTTGTGTCGTACCTGGATCCGATCAGCGTCAGACAGGTACAAACGCCGAATTCGGCAAATAAGCATGACAAGTAAAAACACAGGGTTCGGTGGGAATAAGTTGACACAGTCTTTTAGATTAGGGTCGCTGTTATGGTCGGTGATCACGTTATGTCGGGATCCCTGTTCGGGTACAGAAGTGACACATACTTTCGTATGTCATGATGGCCCCGTTGCACTACTGTCCTAACGCTTTAGCCTTCTGAGTAACATTTCCGCCTCAGCCTCCCTCATTATTGGCAGTAAAAATTGAATATTGTGTTATTGAATGAGTGGTATGAAGCCGTTCCTAGGGAAGAGAAGAGATGTAGTCGACGATTGGGAGCCCTAAATTCATGTCTTTGTTTCCTGCCTATATTTCACAGGTTTACTCTTCAAGCAACATTGGATGCATCTATGACATTGAAAGTTTGTGTCGTACCTGGATCCGATCAGCGTCAGACAGGTATATACGCCGAATTCGGCAAATAAGCATGACAAGTAAAGACACAGGGTTGGGTGGGAATAAGTTGACACAGTCTTTTAGATTAGGGTCGCTGTTATGGTCGGTGATCACGTTATATGGGGATCCGTATTCGGGTACTGAAGTGACACATACTTTCGTATGTCATGAAGGCCCCGTTGCACTACTTTTCTATCGCTTTAGCCGTCTGACTAACATTTCCGCCTCAGCTAACACTTGGTATTGGCCGTAAAAATTGAATATTGTGTTACTGAATGACTCGTATGAAGCCTTTCCTAGGGAAGAGAAGAGATGTAGTCGATGATTGGGAGCCCTGAATTCATGTCTTTGATTCGAGCCTTTATTACACAGCTTTACCCTTCAAACAACATTGGATGCATCTATGACATTGAATGAAGGTGTCGTACCTGGATCCTATCACCGTCAGACAGGTATAAACGCCGAATTCGGCAAATAAGCATGACAAGTAAAAACACAGAGTTGGGTGGCAATAAGTTGACACAGTCTTTCAGATTAGGGTCGCTGTTATGGTCGGTGATCACGTTATGTGGGGATCCGTATTCGGGTACAGAAGTGACACATACTTTCGTATGTCATGATGGCCCCGTTGCACTACTTTCCTAACGCTTTAGCCGTCTGACTAACATTTCCGCCTCAGCCCCCCTCATTATTGGCAGTAAAAATTAAATATTGTGTTATTGAATGAGTCGTATGAAGCCGTTCCTAGGGAAGAGAAGAGATGTAGTCGATGATTGGGAGTCTGAATTCATGTCTTTCTTTCCTGCCTTCTTTACACAGCTTTACCCTTCAAGCAACATTGGATGCATTTATGACATTGAATGTTTGTGTCGTACCTGGATCCTATCACCGTCAGACAGGTATAAACGCCGAATTCGGCAAATAAGCATGACAAGTAAAGACACAGGGTTGGGTGGGAAGTTGACACAGTCTTTTAGATTAGGGGAGCTGTTATGGTCGGTGATCACGTTATATGGGGATCCGTATTCGGGTACTGAAGTGACACATACTTTCGTATGTCATGAAGGCCCCGTTGCACTACTTTTCTATCGCTTTAGCCGTCTGACTAACATTTCCGCCTCAGCTAACCCTTTGTATTGGCAGTAAAAATTGAAAATTGTGTAACTGAATGAGTCGTATGAAACCGTTCCTAGGGAAGAGAAGAGATATAGTCGATGATTGGGAGCAATGAATTCATGTCTTTGTTTCCTGCCTTTATTACACAGCTTTACCCTTCAAGCAACATTGGATGCATCTATGACATTGAATGATGGTGTCGTACCTGGATCCTATCACCGTCAGACAAGGATAAACGCCGAATTCGGCAAATAAGCATGACAAGTAAAGACACAGGGTTGGGTGGGAATAAGTTGACACAGTCTTATAGATTAGGGTCGCTGTTATGGTCGGTGATCACGTTATGTGGGGATCCCTATTCGGGTACAGAAGTGACACATACTTTCGTATGTCATGATGGCCCCGTTGCAGTACTTTCCTATCGCTTTAGTCTTCTGACTAACATTTCCGCCTCAGCCCCTCTCATTATTGGCAGTAAAAATTGAATATTGTGTTACTGAATGACTCGTATGAAGCCGTTCCTAGGGAGGAGAAGGGATGTACTCGATGATTGGGAGTCCTGAATTCATGTCTTTGTTTCCTGCCTCCATTACACCGCTTTACCCTTCAAGCAACATTGGATGCATCTATGACATTGAAAGTTTGTGTCGTACCTGGATCCGATCAGCGTCAGACAGGTACAAACGCCGAATTCGGCAAATAAGCATGACAAGTAAAAACACAGGGTTCGGTGGGAATAAGTTGACACAGTCTTTTAGATTAGGGTCGCTGTTATGGTCGGTGATCACGTTATGTCGGGATCCCTATTCGGGTACAGAAGTGACACATACTTTCGTATTTCATGAAGGCCCCGTTGAACTACTTTCCTATCGCCTTAGCCTTCTGACTAACATTTCCGCCTCAGCCCCCCTCATTATTGGCGGAAAAAATTGAATATTGTGTTATTGAATGAGTCGTATGAAGCCATTCCTAGGGAAGAGAAGAGATGTAGTCGATGATTGGGAGCCCTGAATTCATGTCTTTGTTTCCTGCCTTTATTACACAGCTTTACCCTTCAAGCAACATTGGATGCATCTATGACATTGAAAGTTTGTGTCGTACCTGGATCCTATGACCGTCAGACACGTATAAACGCCGAATTCGGGAAATAAGCATGACAAGTAAAGACACAGGGTTGGGTGGGAATAACTTGACACAGTTTTTTAGATTAGGGCCGCTCTTATGGTCGGTGATCACGTTATGTGGGGATCCCTATTCGGGTACAGAAGTGACACATACTTTCGTATGTCATGATGGCCCCGTTGCACTACTGTCCTAACGCTTTAGCCTTCTGAGTAACATTTCCGCCTCAGCCTCCCTCATTATTGGCAGTAAAAATTGAATATTGTGTTATTGAATGAGTGGTATGAAGCCGTTCCTAGGGAAGAGAAGAGATGTAGTCGACGATTTGGAGCCCTAAATTCATGTCTTTGTTTCCTGCCTATATTTCACAGGTTTACTCTTCAAGCAACATTGGATGCATCTATGACATTGAAAGTTTGTGTCGTACCTGGATCCGATCAGCGTCAGACAGGTATATACGCCGAATTCGGCAAATAAGCATGACAAGTAAAGACACAGGGTTGGGTGGGAATAAGTTGACACAGTCTTTTAGATTAGGGTCGCTGTTATGGTCGGTGATCACGTTATATGGGGATCCGTATTCGGGTACTGAAGTGACACATACTTTCGTATGTCATGAAGGCCCCGTTGCACTACTTTTCTATCGCTTTAGCCGTCTGACTAACATTTCCGCCTCAGCTAACACTTGGTATTGGCCGTAAAAATTGAATATTGTGTTACTGAATGACTCGTATGAAGCCTTTCCTAGGGAAGAGAAGAGATGTAGTCGATGATTGGAAGCCCTGAATTCATGTCTTTGATTCGAGCCTTTATTACACAGCTTTACCCTTCAAACAACATTGGATGCATCTATGACATTGAATGATGGTGTCGTACCTGGATCCTATCACCGTCAGACAAGGATAAACGCCGAATTCGGCAAATAAGCATGACAAGTAAAGACAGAGGGTTGGGTGGGAATAAGTTGACACAGTCTTATAGATTAGGGTCGCTGTTATGGTCGGTGATCACGTTATGTGGGGATCCCTATTCGGGTACAGAAGTGACACATACTTTCGTATGTCATGATGGCCCCGTTGCACTACTTTCCTAACGCTTTAGCCTTCTGACTAACATTTCCGGCTCAGCCCCTCTCATTATTGGCAGTAAAAATTGAATATTGTGTTATAGAATGACTCGTATGAAGCTGTTCCTAGGGAGGAGAAGAGATGTAGTTGATGATTGGGAGTCCTGAATTCATGTCTTTGTTTCCTGCCTTCATTACACAGCTTTACCCTTCAAGCAACATTGGATGCATCTATGACATTGAATGTTTGTGTCGTACCTGGATCCTATCACCGTCAGACAGCTATAAACGCCGAATTCGGCAAATAAGCATGACATGTAAAGACACAGGGTTGGGTGGGAATAAGTTGACACAGTCTTTTAGATTAGGGTCGCTGTTATGGTCGGTGATCACGTTATATGGAGATCCGTATTCGGGTACTGAAGTGACACATACTTTCGTATGTCATGATGGCCCCGTTGCACTACTTTCCTAACGCTTTAGCCGTCTGACTAACATTTCCGCCTCAGCCCCCCTCATTATTGGCAGTAAAAATTAAATATTGTGTTATTGAATGAGTCGTATGAAGCCGTTCCTAGGGAAGAGAAGAGATGTAGTCGATGATTGGGAGTCTGAATTCATGTCTTTCTTTCCTGCCTTCTTTACACAGCTTTACCCTTCAAGCAACATTGGATGCATTTATGACATTGAATGTTTGTGTCGTACCTGGATCCTATCACCGTCAGACAGGTATAAACGCCGAATTCGGCAAATAAGCATGACAAGTAAAGACACAGGGTTGGGTGGGAAGTTGACACAGTCTTTTAGATTAGGGGAGCTGTTATGGTCGGTGATCACGTTATATGGGGATCCGTATTCGGGTACTGAAGTGACACATACTTTCGTATGTCATGAAGGCCCCGTTGCACTACTTTTCTATCGCTTTAGCCGTCTGACTAACATTTCCGCCTCAGCTAACCCTTGGTATTGGCAGTAAAAATTGAATATTGTGTAACTGAATGAGTCGTATGAAGCCGTTCCTAGGGAAGAGAAGAGATGTAGTCGATGATTGGGAGCCCTGAATTCATGTCTTTGATTCGAGCCTTTATTACACAGCTTTACCCTACAAGCAACATTGGATGCATCTATGACATTGAAAGTTTGTGTCGTACCTGGATCCTATCACCGTCAGACAGGTATAAACGCCGAATTCGGCAAATAAGCATGACTAGTAAGTCACAGGGTTGGGTGGGAATAACTTGACACAGTCTTTTAGATTAGGGTCGCTCTTACGGTCGGTGATCACGTTATGTGGGGATCCGTATTCGGGTACAGAAGTGACACATACTTTCGTATGTCATGATGGCCCCCTTGCACTACTGTCCTAACGCTTTAGCCTTCTGACTAACATTTCCGCCTCAGCCTCCCTCATTATTGGCAGTAAAAATTGAATATTGTGTTATTGAATGAGTGGTATGAAGCCGTTCCTAGGGAAGAGAAGAGATGTAGTCGATGATTGGGAGTCTGAATTCATGTCTTTCTTTCCTGCCTTCATTACACAGCTTTACCCTTCAAGCAACATTGGATGCATCTATGACATTGAATGTTTGTGTCGTACCTGGATCCTATCACCGTCAGACAGGTATAAACGCCGAATTCGGCAAATAAGCATGACAAGTAAAGACACAGGGTTGGGTGGGAATAAGTTGACACAGTCTTTTAGATTAGGGTCACTGTTATGGTCGGTGATCACGTTATATGGAGATCCGTATTCGGGTACAGAAGTGACATATACTTTCGTATGTCATGATGGCCCCGTTGCACTACTGTCCTAACGCTTTAGCCTTCTGACTAACATTTCCGCCTCAGCCTCCCTCATTATTGGCAGTAAAAATTGAATATTGTGTTATTGAATGAGTGGTAAGACGCCGTTCCTAGGGAAGAGAAGAGATGTAGTCGATGATTGGGAGTCTGAATTCATGTCTTTCTTTCCTGCCTTTATTACACAGCTTTACCCTTCAAGCAACATTGGATGCATCTATGACATTGAATGTTTGTGTCGTACCTGGATCCTATCACCGTCAGACAGGTATAAACGCCGAATTCGGCAAATAAGCATGACAAGTAAAGACACAGGGTTGGGTGGGAATAAGTTGACACAGTCTTTTAGATTAGGGTCGCTGTTATGGTCGGTGATCACGTTATATGGAGATCCGTATTCGGGTACAGAAGTGACACATACTTTCGTATGTCATGATGGCCCCCTTGCACTACTGTCCTAACGCTTTAGCCTTCTGACTAACTTTTCCGCCTCAGCCTCCCTCATTATTGGCAGTAAAAATTGAATATTGTGTTATTGAATGAGTGGTATGAAGCCGTTCCTAGGGAAGAGAAGAGATGTAGTCGATGATTGGGAGTCTGAATTCATGTCTTTCTTTCCTGCCTTCATTACACAGCTTTACCCTTCAAGCAACATTGGATGCATCTATGACATTGAATGTTTGTGTCGTACCTGGATCCTATCACCGTCAGACAGGTATAAACGCCGAATTCGGCAAATAAGCATGACAAGTAAAGACACAGGGTTGGGTGGGAATAAGTTGACACAGTCTTTTAGATTAGGGTCGCTGTTATGGTCGGTGATCACGTTATATGGAGATCCCTATTCGGGTACAGAAGTGACACATACCTTCGTATGTCATGATGGCCCCGTTGCACTACTTTCCTAACGCTTTTGCCTTCTGACTAACATTTCCGCCTCAGCCCCCCTCATTATTGGCAGTAAAAATTGAATATTGTGTTATTGAATGAGTCGTATGAAGCCGTTCCTAGGGAAGAGAAGAGATGTAGTCGATGATTGGGAGCCCTGGATTCATGTCTTTGTTTCCTGCCTTCATTACACAGCTTTCCCCTTCAAGCAACATTGGATGCATCTATGACATTGAAAGTTTGTGTCGTACTTGGATCCTATCACCGTCAGACAGGAACAAACGCCGAATTCGGCAAATAAGTATGACAAGTAAAGACACAGGGTCGGGTGGGAATAAGTTGACACAGTCTTTTAGATTAGGATCGCTGTTATGGTCGGTGACCACGTTATGTGGGCATCCGTATTCGGGTACGGAAATGACATATACTTTCGTATGTCATAAAGGCCCCGTTGCACTACTTTTCTATCGCTTTAGCCTTCTGACTAACATTTCTGCCTCAGCTAACCCTTGGTATTGGCCGTAAAATTTGAATATTGTGTTACTGAATGAGTCGTATGAAGCCGTTCCTAGGGAAGATAAGCGATGTAGTCGATGATTGGGAGCCCTGAATTCATGTCTTTGATTCGAGCCTTTATTACACAGCTTTACCCTACAAGCAACATTGGATGCATCTATGACATTGAAAGTTTGTGTCGTACCTGGATCCTATCACCGTCAGAGAAGTATAAACGCCGAATTCGGCAAATAAGCATGACTAGTAAAGACACAGGGTTGGGTGGGAATAAGTTGACACAGTCTTTTAGATTAGGGTCGCTGTTATGGTCGGTGATCACGTTATGTGGGGATCCCTATTCGGGTACAGAAGTGACACATACTTTCGTATGTCATGATGGCCCCGTTGCACTACTTTCCTAACGCTTTAGCCTTCTGACTAACATTTCCGCCTCAGCCCCCCTCATTATTGGCAGTAAAAATTGAATATTGTGTTATTGAATGATTCGTATGATGCCGTTTATAGGGAAGAGAAGAGATGTAGTTGATGATTGGGAGCCCTGAATTCATGCCTTTGTTTCCTGCCTCCATTACACAGCTTTGCTCTTCAAGCAACATTGGATGCATCTATGGCATTGAAAGTTTGTGTCGTACCTGGATCCTATCACCGTCAGACAGGTATAAACGCCGAACTCGGCAAATAAGCATGACAAGTAAAAACACAGAGTTGGGTGGGAATAAGTTGACACAGTCTTTCAGATTAGGGTCGCTGTTATGGTCGGTGATCACGTTATAAGGGATCCGTATTCGGGTACTGAAGTGACACATACTTTCGTATGTCATGAAGGCCCCGTTGCACTACTTTTCTATCGCTTTAGCCGTCTGACTAACATTTCCGCCTCAGCTAACCCTTGGTATTGGCAGTAAAAATGAATATTGTGTAACTGAATGAGTCGTATGAAGCCGTTCCTAGGGAAGAGAAGAGATGTAGTCGATGATTGGGAGCCCTGAATTCATGTCTTTGTTTCCTGCCTTTATTACACAGCTTTACTCTTCAAGCAACATTGGATGCATCTATGACATTGAAAGTTTGTGTCGTACCTGTATCCTATCACCGTCAGACAGGTATAAACGCCGAATTCGGCAAATAAGCATGACAAGTAAAGACACAGGGTTGGGTGGGAATAACTTGACACAGTTTTTTATATTAGGGTCGCTGTAATGGTCGGTGATCACGTAATGTGGGGATCCCTATTCGGGTACAGAAGTGACACATACTTTCGTATGTCATGATGGCCCCGTTGCACTACTTTCCTAGCGCTTTTGCCTTCTGACTAACATTTCCGCCTCAGCCCCCCTCATTATTGGCAGTAAAAATTGAATATTGTGTTGTTGAATGAGTCGTATGAAGCCGTTCCTAGGGAAGAGAAGAGATGTAGTCGGTGATTGGGAGCCCTGGATTCATGTCTTTGTTTCCTGCCTTCATTACACAGCTTTACCCTTCAAGCAACATTGGATGCATCTATGACATTGAAAATTTGTGGCGTACTGGGATCCTATCACCGTCAGACAGGATCAAACGCCGAATTCGGCATTAAGTATGACAAGTAAAGACACAGGGTCGGGTGGGAATAAGTTGACACAGTCTTTTAGAATAGGATCGCTGTTATGGTCGGTGACCACGTTATGTGGGCATCCTTATTCGGGTAGAGAAATGACATATACTTTCGTATGTCATGAAGGCCCCGTTGCACTACTTTTCTATCGCTTTAGCCGTCTGACTAACATTTCCGCCTCAGCTAACCCTTGGTATTGGCAGTAAAAATTGAATATTGTGTAACTGAATGAGTCGTATGAAGCCGTTCCTAGGGAAGAGAAGAGATATAGTCGATGATTGGGAGCCCTGAATTCATGTCTTTGTTTCCTGCCTTTATTACACAGCTTTACCCTTCAAGCAACATTGGATGCATCTATGACATTGAATGATGGTGTCGTACCTGGATCCTATCACCGTCAGACAAGGAAAAACGCCGAATTCGGCAAATAAGCATGACAAGTAAAGACAGAGGGTTGGGTGGTAATTAGTTGACACAGTCTTATAGATTAGGGTCGCTGTTATGGTCGGTGATCACGTTATGTGGGGATCCCTATTCGGGTACAGAAGTGACACATACTTTCGTATGTCATGATGGCCCCGTTGCACTACTTTCCTAACGCTTTAGCCTTCTGACTAACATTTCCGCCTCAGCCCCTCTCATTATTGGCAGTAAAAATTGAATATTGTGTTATTGAATGACTCGTATGAAGCCATTCCTAAGGAGGAGAAGAGATGTAGTTGATGATTGGGAGTCCTGAATTCATGTCTTTGTTTCCTGCCTCCATTACACCGCTTTACCCTTCAAGCAACATTGGATGCATCTATGACATTGAAAGTTTGTGTCGTACTTGGATCCTATCACCGTCAGACAGGAACAAACGCCGAATTCGGCAAATAAGTATGACAAGTAAAGACACAGGGTCGGGTGGGAATAAGTTGACACAGTCTTTTAGATTAGGATCGCTGTTATGGTCGGTGACCACGTTATGTGGGCATCCCTATTCGGGTAGAGAAATGACATATACTTTCGTATGTCATAAAGGCCCCGTTGCACTACTTTTCTATCGCTTTAGCCGTCTGACTAACATTTCCGCCTCAGCTAACCCTTGGTATTGGCCGTAAAAATTGAATATTGTGTTACTGAATGAGTCGTATGAAGCCGTTCCTAGGGAAGAGAAGAGATGTAGTCGATGATTGGGAGCCCTGAATTCATGTCTTTGATTCGAGCCTTTATTACACAGCTTTACCCTACAAGCAACATTGGATGCATCTATGACATTGAAAGTTTGTGTCGTACCTGGATCCTATCACCGTCAGAGAAGTATAAACGCCGAATTCGGCAAATAAGCATGACTAGTAAAGACACAGGGTTGGGTGGGAATAAGTTGACACAGTCTTTTAGATTAGGGTCGCTGTTATGGTCGGTGATCACGTTATGTGGGGATCCCTATTCGGGTACAGAAGTGACACATACTTTCGTATGTCATGATGGCCCCGTTGCACTACTTTCCTAACGCTTTAGCCTTCTGACTAACATTTCCGCCTCAGCCCCTCTCATTATTGGCAGTAAAAATTGAATATTGTGTTATTGAATGACTCGTATGAAGCCGTTCCTAGGGAGGAGAAGAGATGTAGTTGATGATTGGGAGTCCTGAATTCATGTCTTTGTTTCCTGCCTCCATTACACCGCTTTACCCTTCAAGCAACATTGGATGCATCTATGACATTGAAAGTTTGTGTCGTACCTGTATCCTATCACCGTCAGACAGGTATAAACGCCGAATTCGGGAAATAAGCATGACAAGTAAAGACACAGGGTTGGGTGGGAATAACTTGACACAGTTTTTTAGATTAGGGTCGCTCTTATGGTCGGTGATCACGTTATGTGGGGATCCCTATTCGGGTACAGAAGTGACACATACTTTCGTATGTCATGATGGCCCCGTTGCACTACTGTCCTAACGCTTTAGCCTTCTGACTGACATTTCCGCCTAAGCCCCCTCATTATTGGCGGTAAAAATTGAATATTGTGTTATTGAATGAGTCGTATGAAGCCGTTCCTAGGGAAGGGAAGAGATGTAGTCGATGATTGGGAGTCTAGGATTCATGTCTTTGTTTCCTGCCTTCATTACACAGCTTTACCCTTCAAGCAACATTGGATGCATCTATGACATTGAAAGTTTGTGTCGTACTTGGATCCTATCACCGTCAGACAGGAACAAACGCCGAATTCGGCAAATAAGTATGACAAGTAAAGACACAGGGTCGGGTGGGAATAAGTTGACACAGTCTTTTAGATTAGGATCGCTGTTATGGTTCATGACCACGTTATGTGGGCATCCCTATTCGGGTACAGAAATGACATATACTTTCGTATGTCATAAAGGCCCCGTTGCACTACTTTTCTATCGCTTTAGCCGTCTGACTAACATTTCCGCCTCAGCTAACCCTTGGTATTGGCCGTAAAAATTGAATATTGTGTTACTGAATGAGTCGTATGAAGCCGTTCCTAGGGAAGAGAAGAGATGTAGTCGATGATTGGGAGCCCTGAATTCATGTCTTTGATTCGAGCCTTTATTACACAGCTTTACCCTACAAGCAACATTAGATGCATCTATGACATTGAAAGTTTGTGTCGTACCTGGATCCTATCACCGTCAGACAGGTATAAACGCCGAATTCGGCAAATAAGCATGACAAGTAAAGACACAGGGTTGGGTGGGAATAAGTTGACACAGTCTTTTAGATTAGGGTCGCTGTTATGGTCGGTGATCACGTTATATGGAGATCCGTATTCGGGTACAGAAGTGACACATACTTTCGTATGGCATGATGGCCCCCTTGCACTACTGTCCTAACGCTTTAGCCTTCTGACTAACATTTCCGCCTCAGCCTCCCTCATTATTGGCAGTAAAAATTGAATATTGTGTTATTGAATGAGTGGTATGAAGCCGTTCCTAGGGATGAGAAGAGATGTAGTCGATGATTGGGAGTCTGAATTCATGTCTTTCTTTTCTGCCTTCATTACACAGCTTTACCCTTCAAGCAACATTGGATGCATCTATGACATTGAATGTTTGTGTCGTACCTGGATCCTATCACCGTCAGACAGGTATAAACGCCGAATTCGGCAAATAAGCATGACAAGGAAAGACACAGGGTTGGGTGGGAATAACTTGACACAGTTTTTTAGATTAGGGTCGCTCTTATGGTCGGTGATCACGTTATGTGGGGATCCGTATTCGGGTACAGAAGTGACACATACTTTCGTATGTCATGATGGCCCCCTTGCACTACTGTCCTAACGCTTTAGCCTTCTGACTAACATTTCCGCCTCAGCCTCCCTCATTATTGGCAGTAAAAATTGAATATTGTGTTATTGAATGAGTGGTATGAAGCCGTTCCTAGGGAAGAGAAGAGATGTAGTCGATGATTGGGAGTCTGAATTCATGTCTTTCTTTCCTGCCTTCATTACACAGCTTTACCCTTCAAGAAACATTGGATGCATCTATGACATTGAATGTTTGTGTCGTACCTGGATCCTATCACCGTCAGACAGGTATAAACGCCGAATTCGGCAAATAAGCATGACAAGTAAAGACACAGGGTTGGGTGGGAATAACTTGACACAGTTTTTTAGATTAGGGTCGTCGTAATGGTCGGTGATCACGTTATGTGGGGATCCCTATTCGGGTACAGAAGTGACACATACTTTCGTATGTCATGATGGCCCCGTTGCACTACTTTCCTAACGCTTTTGCCTTCTGACTAACATTTCCGCCTCAGCCCCCCTCATTATTGGCAGTAAAAATAGAATATTGTGTTATTGAATGAGTGGTATGAAGCCGTTCCTAGGGAAGAGAAGAGATGTAGTCGATGATTGGGAGTCTGAATTCATGTCTTCCTTTCCTGCCTTCATTACACAGCTTTACCCTTCAAGCAACATTGGATGCATCTATGACATTGAATGTTTGTGTCGTACCTGGATCCTATCACCGTCAGACAGGTATAAACGCCGAATTCGGCAAATAAGCATGACAAGTAAAGACACAGGGTTGGGTGGGAATAAGTTGACACAGTCTTTTAGATTAGGGTCGCTGTTATGGTCGGTGATCACGTTATGTGGGGATCCCTATTCGGGTACAGAAGTGACACATACTTTCGTATGTCATGATGGCCCCGTTGCACTACTTTCCTAACGCTTTTGCCTTCTGACTAACATTTCCGCCTCAGCCCCCCTCATTATTGGCAGTAAAAATAGAATATTGTGTTATTGAATGAGTGGTATGAAGCCGTTCCTAGGGAAGAGAAGAGATGTAGTCGATGATTGGGAGTCTGAATTCATGTCTTTCTTTCCTGCCTTCATTACACAGCTTTACCCTTCAAGCAACATTGGATGCATCTATGACATTGAATGTTTGTGTCGTACCTGGATCCTATCACCGTCAGACAGGTATAAACGCCGAATTCGGCAAATAAGCATGACAAGTAAAGACACAGGGTTGGGTGGGAATAACTTGACACAGTTTTTTAGATTAGGGTCGTCGTAATGGTCGGTGATCACGTTATGTGGGGATCCCTATTCGGGTACAGAAGTGACACATACTTTCGTATGTCATGATGGCCCCGTTGCACTACTTTCCTAACGCTTTTGCCTTCTGACTAACATTTCCGCCTCAGCCCCCCTCATTATTGGCAGTAAAAATAGAATATTGTGTTATTGAATGAGTGGTATGAAGCCGTTCCTAGGGAAGAGAAGAGATGTAGTCGATGATTGGGAGTCTGAATTCATGTCTTTCGTTCCTGCCTTCATTACACAGCTTTACCCTTCAAGCAACATTGGATGCATCTATGACATTGAATGTTTGTGTCGTACCTGGATCCTATCACCGTCAGACAGGTATAAACGCCGAATTCGGCAAATAAGCATGACAAGTAAAGACACAGGGTTGGGTGGGAATAAGTTGACACAGTCTTTTAGATTAGGGTCGCTGTTATGGTCGGTGATCACGTTATGTGGGGATCCCTATTCGGGTACAGAAGTGACACATACTTTCGTATGTCATGATGGCCCCGTTGCACTACTTTCCTAACGCTTTTGCCTTCTGACTAACATTTCCGCCTCAGCCCACCTCATTATTGGCAGTAAAAATAGAATATTGTGTTATTGAATGAGTGGTATGAAGCCGTTCCTAGGGAAGAGAAGAGATGTAGTCGATGATTGGGAGTCTGAATTAATGTCTTTCTTTCCTGCCTTCATTACACAGCTTTACCCTTCAAGCAACATTGGATGCATCTATGACATTGAATGTTTGTGTCGTACCTGGATCCTATCACCGTCAGACAGGTATAAACGCCGAATTCGGGAAATAAGCATGACAAGTAAAGACACAGGGTTGGGTGGGAATAAGTTGACACAGTCTTTTAGATTAGGGTCGCTGTTATGGTCGGTGATCACGTTATATGGAGATCCGTATTCGGTTACAGAAGTGACACATACTTTCGTATGGCATGATGCCCCCTTGCACTACTGTCCTAACGCTTTAGCCTTCTGACTAACATTTCCGCCTCAGCCTCCCTCATTATTGGCAGTAAAAATTGAATATTGTGTTATTGAATGAGTGGTATGAAGCCGTTCCTAGGGAAGAGAAGAGATGTAGTCGATGATTGGGAGTCTGAATTCATGTCTTTCTTTCCTGCCTTCATTACACAGCTTTACCCTTCAAGCAACATTGGATGCATCTATGACATTGAATGTTTGTGTCGTACCTGGATCCTATCACCGTCAGACAGGTATAAACGCCGAATTCGGCAAATAAGCATGACAAGTAAAGACACAGGGTTGGGTGGGAATAACTTGACACAGTTTTTTAGATTAGGGTCGCTCTTATGGTCGGTGATCACGTTATGTGGGGATCCGTATTCGGGTACAGAAGTGACACATACTTTCGTATGTCATGATGGCCCCCTTGCACTACTGTCCTAACGCTTTAGCCTTCTGACTAACATTTCCGCCTCAGCCTCCCTCATTATTGGCAGTAAAAATTGAATATTGTGTTATTGAATGAGTGGTATGAAGCCGTTCCTAGGGAAGAGAAGAGATGTAGTCGATGATTGGTAGTCTGAATTCATGTCTTTCTTTCCTGCCTTCATTACACAGCTTTACCCTTCAAGCAACATTGGATGCATCTATGACATTGAATGTTTGTGTCGTACCTGGATCCTATCACCGTCAGACAGGTATAAACGCCGAATTCGGGAAATAAGCATGACAAGTAAAGACACAGGGTTGGGTGGGAATAACTTGACACAGTTTTTTAGATTAGGGTCGTCGTAATGGTCGGTGATCACGTTATGTGGGGATCCCTATTCGGGTACAGAAGTGACACATACTTTCGTATGTCATGATGGCCCCGTTGCACTACTTTCCTAACGCTTTTGCCTTCTGACTAACATTTCCGCCTCAGCCCCCCTCATTATTGGCAGTAAAAATTGAATATTGTGTTATTGAATGAGTGGTATGAAGCCGTTCCTAGGGAAGAGAAGAGATGTAGTCGATGATTGGGAGTCTGAATTCATGTCTTTCTTTCCTGCCTTCATTACACAGCTTTACCCTTCAAGCAACATTGGATGCATCTATGACATTGAATGTTTGTGTCGTACCTGGATCCTATCACCGTCAGACAGGTATAAACGCCGAATTCGGGAAATAAGCATGACAAGTAAAGACACAGGGTTGGGTGGGAATAACTTGACACAGTTTTTTAGATTAGGGTCGTCGTAATGGTCGGTGATCACGTTATGTGGGGATCCGTATTCGGGTACAGAAGTGACACATACTTTCGTATGTCATGATGGCCCCCTTGCACTACTGTCCTAACGCTTTAGACTTCTGACTAACATTTCCGCCTCAGCCTCCCTCATTATTGGCAGTAAAAATTGAATATTGTGTTATTGAATGAGTGGTATGAAGCCGTTCCTAGGGAAGAGAAGAGATGTAGTCGATGATTGGGAGTCTGAATTCATGTCTTTCTTTCCTGCCTTCATTACACAGCTTTACCCTTCAAGCAACATTGGATGCATCTATGACATTGAATGTTTGTGTCGTACCTGGATCCTATCACCGTCAGACAGGTATAAACGCCGAATTCGGCAAATAAGCATGACAAGTAAAGACACAGGGTTGGGTGGGAATAAGTTGACACAGTCTTTTAGATTAGGGTCGCTGTTATGGTCGGTGATCACGTTATATGGAGATCCGTATTCGGGTACAGAAGTGACACATACTTTCGTATGTCATGATGGCCCCCTTGCACTACTGTCCTAACGCTTTAGCCTTCTGACTAACATTTCCGCCTCAGCCTCCCTCATTATTGGCAGTAAAAATTGAATATTGTGTTATTGAATGAGTGGTATGAAGCCGTTCCTAGGGAAGAGAAGAGATGTAGTCGATGATTGGGAGTCTGAATTCATGTCTTTCTTTCCTGCCTTCATTACACAGCTTTACCCTTCAAGCAACATTGGATGCATCTATGACATTGAATGTTTGTGTCGTACCTGGATCCTATCACCGTCAGACAGGTATAAACGCCGAATTCGGCAAATAAGCATGACAAGTAAAGACACAGGGTTGGGTGGGAATAAGTTGACACAGTCTTTTAGATTAGGGTCGCTGTTATGGTCGGTGATCACGTTATATGGAGATCCGTATTAGGGTACAGAAGTGACACATACTTTCGTATGTCATGATGGCCCCTTTGCACTACTGTCCTAACGCTTTAGCTTTCTGACTAACATTTCCCCCTCAGCCTCCCTCATTATTGGCAGTAAAAATTGAATATTGTGTTATTGAATGGGTGGTATGAAGCCGTTCCTAGGGAAGAGAAGAGATGTAGTCGATGATTGGGAGTATGAATTCATGTCTTTCTTTCCTGCCTTCATTACACAGCTTTACCCTTCTAGCAACATTGGATGCATCTATGACATTGAATGTTTGTGTCGTACTTGGATCCTATCACCGTCAGACAGGTATAAAGCCGAATTCGGCAAATAAGCATGACAAGTAAAAACACAGAGTTGGGTGGGAATAAGTTGACACAGTCTTTTAGATTAGGGTCGCTGTTATGGTCGGTGATCACGTTATATGGAGATCCGTATTCGGGTACAGAAATGACATATACTTTCGTATGTCATAAAGGCCCCGTTGCACTACTTTTCTATCGCTTTAGCCGTCTGACTAACATTTCCGCCTCAGCTAACCCTTGGTATTGGCCGTAAAAATTGAATATTGTGTTACTGAATGAGTCGTATGAAACCGTTCCTAGGGAAGAGAAGAGATGTAGTCGATGATTGGGAGCCCTGAATTCATGTCTTTGATTCGAGCCTTTATTACACAGCTTTACCCTACAAGCAACATTAGATGCATCTATGACATTGAAAGTTTGTGTCGTACCTGGATCCTATCACCGTCAGACAGGTATAAACGCCGAATTCGGCAAATAAGCATGACAAGTAAAGACACAGGGTTGGGTGGGAATAAGTTGACACAGTCTTTTAGATTAGGGTCGCTGTTATGGTCGGTGATCACGTTATATGGAGATCCGTATTCGGGTACAGAAGTGACACATACTTTCGTATGGCATGATGGCCCCCTTGCACTACTGTCCTAACGCTTTTGCCTTCTGACTAACATTTCCGCCTCAGCCTCCCTCATTATTGGCAGTAAAAATTGAATATTGTGTTATTGAATGAGTGGTATGAAGCCGTTCCTAGGGAAGAGAAGAGATGTAGTCGATGATTGGGAGTCTGAATTCATGTCTTTCTTTCCTGCCTTCATTACACAGCTTTACCCTTCAAGCAACATTGGATGCATCTATGACATTGAATGTTTGTGTCGTACCTGGATCCTATCACCGTCAGACAGGTATAAACGCCGAATTCGGCAAATAAGCATGACAAGTAAAGACACAGGGTTGGGTGGGAATAACTTGACACAGTTTTTTAGATTAGGGTCCCTCTTATGGTCGGTGATCACGTTTTGTGGGGATCCGTATTCGGGTACAGAAGTGACACATACTTTCGTATGTCATGATGGCCCCCTTGCACTACTGTCCTAACGCTTTAGCCTTCTGACTAACATTTCCGCCTCAGCCTCCCTCATTATTGGCAGTAAAAATTGAATATTGTGTTATTGAATGAGTGGTATGAAGCCGTTCCTAGGGAAGAGAAGAGATGTAGTCGATGATTGGGAGTCTGAATTGATGTCTTTCTTTCCTGCCTTCATTACACAACTTTACCCTTCAAGCAACATTGGATGCATCTATGACATTGAATGTTTGTGTCGTACCTGGATCCTATCACCGTCAGACAGGTATAAACGCCGAATTCGGCAAATAAGCATGACAAGTAAAGACACAGGGTTGGGTAGGAATAAGTTGACACAGTCTTTTAGATTAGGGTCGCTGTTATGGTCGGTGATCACGTTATATGGAGATCCGTATTCGGGTACAGAAGTGACACATACTTTCGTATGTCATAATGGCCCCCTTGCACTACTGTCCTAACGCTTTAGCCTTCTGACTAACATTTCCGCCTCAGCCTCCCTCATTATTGGCAGTAAAAATTGAATATTGTGTTATTGAATGAGTGGTATGAAGCCGTTCCTAGGGAAGAGAAGAGATGTAGTCGATGATTGGGAGTCTGAATTCATGTCTTTCTTTCCTGCCTTCATTACACAGCTTTACCCTTCTAGCAACATTGGATGCATCTATGACATTGAATGTTTGTGTCGTACCTGGATCCTATCACCGTCAGACAGGTATAAACGCCGAATTCGGCAAATAAGCATGACAAGTAAAGACACAGGGTTGGGTGGGAATAAGTTGACACAGTCTTTTAGATTAGGGTCGCTGTTATGGTCGGTGATCACGTTATATGGAGATCCGTATTCGGGTACAGAAGTGACACATACTTTCGTATGTCATGATGGCCCCTTTGCACTACTGTCCTAACGCTTTAGCCTTCTGACTAACATTTCCGCCTCAGCCCCCCTCATTATTGGCAGTAAAAATTGAATATTGTGTTATTGAATGAGTGGTATGAAGCCGTTCCTAGGGAAGAGAAGAGATGTAGTCGATGATTGGGAGTCTGAATTCATGTCTTTCTTTCCTGCCTTCATTACACAGCTTTACCCTTCAAGCAACATTGGATGCATCTATGACATTGAATGTTTGTGTCGTACCTGGATCCTATCACCGTCAGACAGGTATAAACGCCGAATTCGGCAAATAAGCATGACAAGTAAAGACACAGGGTTGGGTGGGAATAAGTTGACACAGTCTTTTAGATTAGGGTCGCTGTTATGGTCGGTGATCACGTTATATGGAGATCCGTATTCGGGTACAGAAGTGACACATACTTTCGTATGTCATGATGGCCCCTTTGCACTACTGTCCTAACGCTTTAGCCTTCTGACTAACATTTCCGCCTCAGCCCCCCTCATTATTGGCAGTAAAAATTGAATATTGTGTTACTGAATGAGTCGTATGAAGCCGTTCCTAGGGAAGAGAAGAGATGTAGTCGATGATTGGGAGTCTGAATTCATGTCTTTCTTTCCTGCCTTCATTACACAGCTTTACCCTTCTAGCAACATTGGATGCATCTATGACATTGAATGTTTGTGTCGTACCTGGATCCTATCACCGTCAGACAGGTATAAACGCCGAATTCGGCAAATAAGCATGACAAGTAAAGACACAGGGTTGGGTGGGAATAAGTTGACACAGTCTTTTAGATTAGGGTCGCTGTTATGGTCGGTGATCACGTTATATGGAGATCCGTATTCGGGTACAGAAGTGACACATACTTTCGTATGTCATGATGGCCCCCTTGCACTACTGTCCTAACGCTTTAGCCTTCTGACTAACATTTCCGCCTCAGCCTCCCTCATTATTGGCAGTAAAAATTGAATATTGTGTTATTGAATGAGTGGTATGAAGCCGTTCCTAGGGAAGAGAAGAGATGTAGTCGATGATTGGGAGTCTGAATTCATGTCTTTCTTTCCTGCCTTCATTACACAGCTTTACCCTTCAAGCAACATTGGATGCATCTATGACATTGAATGTTTGTGTCGTACCTGGATCCTATCACCGTCAGACAGGTATAAACGCCGAATTCGGCAAATAAGCATGACAAGTAAAGACACAGGGTTGGGTGGGAATAAGTTGACACAGTCTTTTAGATTAGGGTCGCTGTTATGGTCGGTGATCACGTTATATGGAGATCCCTATTCGGGTACAGAAGTGACACATACTTTCGTATGTCATGATGGCCCCGTTGCACTACTTTCCTAACGCTTTTGCCTTCTGACTAACATTTCCGCCTCAGCCCCCCTCATTATTGGCAGTAAAAATTGAATATTGTGTTATTGAATGAGTCGTATGAAGCCGTTCCTAGGGAAGAGAAGAGATATAGTCGATGATTGGGAGCCCTGGATTCATGTCTTTGTTTCCTGCCTTCATTACACAGCTTTACCCTTCAAGCAACATTGGATGCATCTATGACATTGAAAGTTTGTGTCGTACTTGGATCCTATCACCGTCAGACAGGAACAAACGCCGAATTCGGCAAATAAGTATGACAAGTAAAGACATAGGGTCGGGTGGGAATAAGTTGACACAGTCTTTTAGATTAGGATCGCTGTTATGGTCGGTGACCACGTTATGTGGGCATCCGTATTCGGGTACAGAAATGACATATACTTTCGTATGTCATAAAGGCCCCGTTGCACTACTTTTCTATCGCTTTAGCCTTCTGACTAACATTTCCGCCTCAGCTAACCCTTGGTATTGGCCGTAAAAATTGAATATTGTGTTACTGAATGAGTCGTATGAAGCCGTTCCTAGGGAAGAGAAGAGATGTAGTCGATGATTGGGAGCCCTGAATTCATGTCTTTGATTCGAGCCTTTATTACACAGCTTTACCCTTCAAGCAACATTGGATGCATCTATGACATTGAAAATTTGTGGCGTACTGGGATCCTATCATTGTCAGACAGGAACAAACGCCGAATTCGGCTAATAAGTATGACAAGTAAAGACACAGGGTCGGGTGGGAATAAGTTGACACAGTCTTTTAGATTAGGATCGCTGTTATGGTCGGTGACCACGTTATGTGGGCATCCCTATTCGGGTAGAGAAATGACATATACTTTCGTATGTCATAAAGGCCCCGTTGCACTACTTTTCTATCGCTTTAGCCGTCTGACTAACATTTCCGCCTCAGCTAACCCTTGGTATTGGCCGTAAAAATTGAATATTGTGTTACTGAATGAGTCGTATGAAGCCGTTCCTAGGGAAGAGAAGAGATGTAGTCGATGATTGGGAGCCCTGAATTCATGTCTTTGATTCGAGCCTTTATTACACAGCTTTACCCTACAAGCAACATTGGATGCATCTATGACATTGAAAGTTTGTGTCGTACCTGGATCCTATCACCGTCAGAGAAGTATAATCGCCGAATTCGGCAAATAAGCATGACTAGTAAAGACACAGGGTTGGGTGGGAATAAGTTGATACAGTCTTTTAGATTAGGGTCGCTGTTATGGTCGGTGATCACGTTATGTGGGGATCCCTATTTGGGTACAGAAGTGACACATACTTTCGTATGTCATGATGGCCCCGTTGCACTACTTTCCTAACGCTTTAGCCTTCTGACTAACATTTCCGCCTCAGCCCCCCTCATTATTGGCAGTAAAAATTGAATATTGTGTTATTGAATAAGTCGTAAGAAGCCGTTCCTAGGGAAGAGAAGAGATGTAGTCGATGATTGGGAGTCTGAATTCATGTCTTTCTTTCCTGCCTTCATTACACAGCTTTACCCTTCAAGCAACATTGGATGCATCTATGGCATTGAATGTTTGTGTCGTACCTGGATCCTATCACCGTCAGACAGGTATAAACGCCGAATTCGGCAAATAAGCATGACAAGTAAAGACAGAGGGTTGGGTGGGAATAAGTTGACACAGTCTTATAGATTAGGGTCACTGTTATGGTCGGTGATCACGTTATATGGGGATCCGTATTCGGGTACTGAAGTGACACATACTTTCGTATGTCATGAAGGCCCCGTTGCACTACTTTTCTATCGCTTTAGCCGTCTGACTAACATTTCCGCCTCAGCTAACCCTTGGTATTGGCAGTAAAAATAGAATATTGTGTAACTGAATGAGTCGTATGAAGCCGTTCCTAGGGAAGAGAAGAGATATAGTCGATGATTGGGAGCCCTGAATTCATGTCTTTGTTTCCTGCCTTTATTACACAGCTTTACCCTTCAAGCAACATTGGATGCATCTCTGACATTGAATGATGGTGTCGTACCTGGATCCTATCACCGTCAGACAAGGATAAACGCCGAATTCGGCAAATAAGCATGACAAGTAAAGACAGAGGGTTGGGTGGGAATAAGTTGACACAGTCTTATAGATTAGGGTCGCTGTTATGGTCGGTGATCACGTTATATGGGGATCCGTATTCGGGTACTGAAGTGACACATACTTTCGTATGTCATGAAGGCCCCGTTGCACTACTTTTCTATCGCTATAGCCTTCTGACTAACATTTCCGCCTCAGCTAACCCTTGGTATTGGCCGTAAAAATTGAATATTGTGTTACTGAATGAGTCGTATGAAGCCGTTCCTAGGGAAGAGAAGAGATGTAGTCGATGATTGGGAGCCCTGAATTCATGTCTTTGATTCTAGCCTTTATTACACAGCTTTACCCTACAAGCAACATTGGATGCATCTATGACATTGAAAGTTTGTGTCGTACCTGGATCCTATCACCGTCAGAGAAGTATAAACGCCGAATTCGGCAAATAAGCATGACTAGTAAAGACACAGGGTTGGGTGGGAATAAGTTGACACAGTCTTTTATATTAGGGTCGCTGATATGGTCGGTGATCAAGTTATGTGGGGATCCCTATTCGGGTACAGAAGTGACACATACTTTCGTATGTCATGAAGGCCCCGTGGCACTACTTTTCTTTCGCTTTAGCCGTCTGACTAACATTTCCGCCTCAGCTAACCCTTGGTATTGGCAGTAAAAATTGAATATTGTGTTACCGAATGAGTCGTATGAACCCGTTCCTAGGGAAGAGAAGAGATGTAGTCGATGATTAGAAGCCCTGAATTCATGCCTTTGTTTCCTGCCTCCATTACACAGCTTTGCTCTTCAAGCAACATTGGATGCATCTATGGCATTGAAAGTTTGTGTCGTACCTGGATTATATCACCGTCAGACAGGTATAAACGCCGAATTCGGCAAATAAGCATGACAAGTAAAAACACAGAGTTGGGTGGGAATAAGTTGACACAGTCTTTCAGATTAGGGTCGCTGTTATGGTCGGTGATCACGTTATATGGGGATCCGTATTCGGGTACTGAAGTGACACATACATTCGTATGTCATGAAGGCCCCGTTGCACTACTTTTCTATCGCTTTAGCCGTCTGACTAACATTTCCACCTCAGCTAACCCTTGGTATTGGCAGTAAAAATTGAGTATTGTGTAACTGAATGAGTCGTATGAAGCCGTTCCTAGGGAAGAGAAGAGATGTAGTCGATGATTGGGAGCCCTGAATTCATGTCTTTGTTTCCTGCCTTTATTACACAGCTTTACCCTTCAAGCAACATTGGATGCATCTATGACATTAAAAGTTTGTGTCGTACCTGGATCCTATGACCGTCAGACAGGTATAAACGCCGAATTCGGGAAATAAGCATGACAAGTAAAGACACAGGGTCGGGTGGGAATAACTTGACACAGTTTTTTAGATTACGGTCGCTGTTATGGTCGGTGATCACGTTATGTGGGGATCCGTATTCGGGTACAGAAGTGACACATACTTTCGTATGTCATGATGGCCCCCTTGCAGTACTGTCCTAACGCTTTAGCCTTCTGACTAACATTTCCGCCTCAGCCTCCCTCATTATTGGCAGTAAAAATTGAATATTGTGTTATTGAATGAGTGGTATGAAGCCGTTCCTAGGGAAGAGAAGAGATGTAGTCGATGATTGGGAGTCTGAATTCATGTCTTTCTTTCCTGCCTTCATTACACAGCTTTACCCTTCAAGCAACATTGGATGCATCTATGACATCGAATGTTTGTGTCGTACCTGGATCCTATCACCGTCAGACAGGTATAAACGCCGAATTCGGCAAATAAGCATGACAAGTAAAGACACAGGGTTGGGTGGGAATAAGTTGACACAGTCTTTTAGATTAGGGTCGCTGTTATGGTCGGTGATCACGTTATATGGAGATCCGTATTCGGGTACTGAAGTGACACATACTTTCGTATGTCATGAAGGCCCCGTTGCACTACTTTTCTATCGCTTTAGCCGTCTGAATAACATTTCCGCCTCAGCTAACCCTTGGTATTGGCAGTAAAAATTGAATATTGTGTAACTGAATGAGTCGTATGAAGCCGTTCCTAAGGAAGGGAAGAGATGTAGTCGATGATTGGGAGTCTAGAATTCATGTCTTTGTTTCCAGCCTTCATTACACAGCTTTACCCTTCAAGCAACATTGGATGCATCTATGACATTGAATGTTTGTGTCGTACCTGGATCCTATCACCGTCAGACAGGTATAAACGCCGAATTCGGCAAATAAGCATGACAAGTAAGGACACAGGGTTGGGTGGGAATAACTTGACACAGTTTTTTAGATTAGGGTCGTCGTAATGGTCGGTGATCACGTTATGTGGGGATCCCTATTCGGGTACAGAAGTGACACATACTTTCGTATGTCATGATGGCCCCTTTGCACTACTTTCCTAACGCTTTTGCCTTCTGACTAACATTTCCGCCTCAGCCCCCCTCATTATTGGCAGTAAAAATTGAATATTGTGTTATTGAATGAGTCGTATGAAGCCGTTCCTAGGGAAGAGAAGAGATGTAGTCGATGATTGGGAGCCCTGGATTCATGTCTTTGTTTCCTGCCTTCATTACACAGCTTTACCCTTCAAGCAACATTGGATGCATCTATGACATTGAAAGTTTGTGTCGTACTTGGATCCTATCACCGTCAGACAGGAACAAACGCCGAATTCGGCAAATAAGTATGACAAGTAAAGACACAGGGTCGGGTGGGAATAAGTTGACACAGTCTTTTAGATTAGGATCGCTGTTATGGTCGGTGACCACGTTATGTGGGCATCCGTATTCGGGTACAGAAATGACATATACTTTCGTATGTCATAAAGGCCCCGTTGCACTACTTTTCTATCGCTTTAGCCTTCTGACTAACATTTCCGCCTCAGCTAACCCTTGGTATTGGCCGTAAAAATTGAATATTGTGTTACTGAATGAGTCGTATGAAGCCGTTCCTAGGGAAGAGAAGAGATGTAGTCGATGATTGGGAGCCCTGAATTCATGTCTTTGATTCTAGCCTTTATTACACAGCTTTACCCTACAAGCAACATTGGATGCATCTATGACATTGAAAGTTTGTGTCGTACCTGGATCCTATCACCGTCAGAGAAGTATAAACGCCGAATTCGGCAAATAAGCATGACTAGTAAAGACACAGGGTTGGGTGGGAATAAGTTGACACAGTCTTTTAGATTAGGGTCGCTGTTATGGTCGGTGATCACGTTATGTGGGGATCCCTATTCGGGTACAGAAGTGACACATACTTTCGTATGTCATGATGGCCCCGTTGCACTACTTTCCTAACGCTTTAGCCTTCTGACTAACATTTCCGCCTCAGCCCCCCTCATTATTGGCAGTAAAAATTGAATATTGTGTTATTGAATAAGTCGTAAGAAGCCGTTCCTAGGGAAGAGAAGAGATGTAGTCGATGATTGGGAGTCTGAATTCATGTCTTTCTTTCCTGCCTTCATTACACAGCTTTACCCTTCAAGCAACATTGGATGCATCTATGGCATTGAATGTTTGTGTCGTACCTGGATCCTATCACCGTCAGACAGGTATAAACGCCGAATTCGGCAAATAAGCATGACAAGTAAAGACACAGGGTTGGGTGGGAATAAGTTGATACAGTCTTTTAGATTAGGGTCGCTGTTATGGTCGGTGATCACGTTATATGGGGATCCGTATTCGGGTACTGAAGTGACACATACTTTCGTATGTCATGAAGGCCCCGTTGCACTACTTTTCTATCGCTTTAGCCGTCTGACTAACATTTCCGCCTCAGCTAACCCTTGGTATTGGCAGTAAAAATTGAATATTGTGTTACCGAATGAGTCGTATGAAGCCGTTCCTAGGGAAGAGAAGAGATGTAGTCGATGATTAGAAGCCCTGAATTCATGCCTTTGTTTCCTGCCTCCATTACACAGCTTTGCTCTTCAAGCAACATTGGATGCATCTATGGCATTGAAAGTTTGTGTCGTACCTGGATTATATCACCGTCAGACAGGTATAAACGCCGAATTCGGCAAATAAGCATGACAAGTAAAAACACAGAGTTGGGTGGGAATAAGTTGACACAGTCTTTCAGATTAGGGTCGCTGTTATGGTCGGTGATCACGTTATATGGGGATCCGTATTCGGGTACTGAAGTGACACATACATTCGTATGTCATGAAGGCCCCGTTGCACTACTTTTCTATCGCTTTAGCCGTCTGACTAACATTTCCGCCTCAGCTAACCCTTGGTATTGGCAGTAAAAATTGAATATTGTGTAACTGAATGAGTCGTATGAAGCCGTTCCTAGGGAAGAGAAGAGGTGTAGTCGATGATTGGGAGCCCTGAATTCATGTCTTTGTTTCCTGCCTTTATTACACAGCTTTACTCTTCAAGCAACATTGGATGCATCTATGACATTGAAAGTTTGTGTCGTACCTGTATCCTATCACCGTCAGACAGGTATAAACGCCTAATTCGGGAAATAAGCATGACAAGTAAAGACACAGGGTTGGGTGGGAATAACTTGACACAGTTTTTTAGATTAGGGTCGCTCTTATGGTCGGTGATCACGTTATGTGGGGATCCCTATTCGGGTACAGAAGTGACACATACTTTCGTATGTCATGATGGCCCCGTTGCACTACTTTCCTAACGCTTTAGCCTTCTGACTAACATTTCCGCCTCAGCCCCCCTCATTATTGGCAGTAAAAATTGAATATTGTGTTATTGAATAAGTCGTAAGAAGCCGTTCCTAGGGAAGAGAAGAGATGTAGTCGATGATTGGGAGACTGAATTCATGTCTTTCTTTCCTGCCTTCATTACACAGCTTTACCCTTCAAGCAACATTGGATGCATCTATGGCATTGAATTTTTGTGTCGTACCTGGATCCTATCACCGTCAGACAGGTATAAACGCCGAATTCGGCAAATAAGCATGACAAGTAAAGACACAGGGTCGGGTGGGAATAAGTTGACACAGTCTTTTAGATTAGGGTCGCTGTTATGGTCGGTGATCACGTTATATGGGGATCCGTATTCGGGTACTGAAGTGACACATACTTTCGTATGTCATGAAGGCCCCGTTGCACTACTTTTCTATCACTTTAGCCGTCTGACTAACATTTCCGCCTCAGCTAACCCTTGGTATTGGCAGTAAAAATTGAATATTGTGTAACTGAATGAGTCGTATGAAGCCGTTCCTAGGGAAGAGAAGAGATATAGTCGATGATTGGGAGCCCTGAATTCATGTCTTTGTTTCCTGCCTTTATTACACAGCTTTACCCTACAAGCAACATTGGATGCATCTATGACATTGAAAGTTTGTGTCGTACCTGTATCCTATCACCGTCAGACAGGTATAAACGCCGAATTCGGGAAATAAGCATGACAAGTAAAGACACAGGGTGGGTGGGAATAACTTGACACAGTCTTATAGATTAGGGTCGCTGTTATGGTCGGTGATCACGCTATGTGGGGATCCCTATTCGGGTACAGAAGTGACACATACTTTCGTATGTCATGATGGCCCCGTTGCACTACTGTCCTAACGCTTTAGCCTTCTGACTAACATTTCCTTCTCAGCCTCCCTCATTATTGGCAGTAAAAATTGAATATTGTGTTATTGAATGAGTGGTATGAAGCCGTTCCTAGGGAAGAGAAGAGATGTAGTCGTTGATTGGGAGTCCTGAATTCATGTCTTTGTTTCCTGCCTCCATTACACCGGTTTACCCTTCAAGCAACATTGGATGCATCTATGACATTGAAAGTTTGTGTCGTACCTGGATCCGATCAGCGTCAGACAGGTATAAACGCCGAATTCGGCAAATAAGCATGACAAGTAAAAACACAGGGTTGGGTGGAAATAAGTTGACACAGTCTTTTAGATTAGGGTCGCTGATATGGTCGGTGATCACGTTATGTGGGGATCCCTATTCGGGTACAGAAGTGACACATAGTTTCGTATGTCAAGGAGGCCCCGTGGCACTACTTTTCTATCGCTTTAGCCGTCTGACTAACATTTCCGCCTCAGCTAACCCTTCGTATTGGCAGTAAAAATTGAATATTGTGTTACCGAATGAGTCGTATGAAGCCGTTCCTACGGAAGAGAAGAGATGTAGACAATGATTGGGAGTCCTGAATTCATGGCATTGTTACCTGCCTTCATTACACAGCTGTACCCTTCAAGCAACATTGGATGCATCTATGTCATTGAGAGTTTGTGTCGTACCTGGATCCTATCACCGTCAGACAGGTATAAACGCCGAATTCGGCATATAAGCATGACAAGTAAAGACACAGGGTGGGTGGGAATAACTTGACACAGTTTTTTAGATTAGGGTCGCTCTTATGGTCGGTGATCACGTTATGTGGGGATCCGTATTCGGGTACAGAAGTGACACATACTTTCGTATGTCATGATGGCCCCGTTGCACTACTTTCCTAACGCTTTTGCCTTCTGACTAACATTTCCGCCTCAGCCCCCCTCATTATTGGCAGTAAAAATTGAATATTGTGTTATTGAATGAGTCGTATGAAGCCGTTCCTAGGGAAGAGAAGAGATGTAGTCGATGATTGGGAGCCCTGGATTCATGTCTTTGTTTCCTGCCTTCATTACACTGCTTTACCCTTCAAGCAACATTGGATGCATCTATGACATTGAAAGTTTGTGTCGTACTTGGATCCTATTACCGTTAGACAGGAACAAACGCCGAATTCGGCAAATAACTATGACAAGTAAAGACACAGGGTCGGGTGGGAATACGTTGACACAGTCTTTTAGATTAGGATCGCTGTTATGGTCGGTGACCACGTTATATGGGGATCCGTATTCGGGTACTGAAGTGACACATACTTTCGTATGTCATGAAGGCCCCGTTGCACTACTTTTCTATCGCCTTAGCCGTCTGACTAACATTTCCGTCTCAGCTAACCCTTGGTATTGGCAGTAAAAATTGAATATTGTGTTACTGAATGAGTGGTATGAAGCCGTTCCTAGGGAAGAGAAGAGATGTAGTCGATGATTGGGAGCCCTGAATTCATGTCTTTGTTTCCTGCCTCCATTTCACAGCTTTACCCTTCAAGCAACATTGGATGCATCTATGACATTGAAAGTTTGTGTCGTACCTGGATCCGATCAGCGTCAGACAGGTATAAATGCCGAAATCGGCAAATAAGCATGACAAGTAAAGACACAGGGTTGGGTGGAAATAAGTTGACACAGTCTTTTAGATTAGGTTCGCTGTTATGGTCGGTGATCACGTTATGTGGGGATCCCTATTCGGGTACAGAAGTGACACATACTTTCGTATGTCAAGGAGGCCCCGTGGCACTACTTTTCTATCGCTTTAGCCGTCTGACTAACATTTCCGCCTCAGCTAACCCTTGGTATTGGCAGTAAAAATTGAATATTGTGTTACCGAATGAGTCGTATGAAGCCGTTCCTAGGGAAGAGAAGAGATGTAGACAATGATTGGGAGTCCTGAATTCATGGCATTGTTACCTGCCTTCATTACACAGCTGTACCCTTCAAGCAACATTGGATGCATCTATGTCATTGAGAGTTTGTGTCGTACCTGGATCCTATCACCGTCAGACAGGTATAAACGCCGAATTCGGGAAATAAGCATGACAAGTAAAGACACAGGGTTGGGTGGGAATAAGTTGACACAGTCTTTTAGATTAGGGTCGCTGTTATGGTCGGTGATCACGTTATGTGGGGATCCGTATTCGGGTACAGAAGTGACACATACTTTCGTATGTCATGATGGCCCCGTTGCACTACTTTCCTATCGCTTTAGCCTTCTGACTAACATTTCCGCCTAAGCCCCCTCATTATTGGTGGTAAAAATTGAATAGTGTGTTATTGAATGAGTCGTATGAAGCCGTTCCTAGGGAAGGGAAGACATGTAGTCGATGATTGGGAGCCCTGAATTCATGTCTTTGTTTCCTGCCTTTATTACACAGCTTTACCCTTCAAGCAACATTGGATGCATCTATGACATTGAAAGTTTGTGTCGTACCTGTATCCTATCACCGTCAGACAGGTATAAACGCCGAATTCGGGAAATAAGCATGACAAGTAAAGACACAGGGTGGGTGGGAATAACTTGACACAGTTTTTTAGATTAGGGTCGCTCTTATGGTCGGTGATCACGTTATGTGGGGATCCGTATTCGGGTACAGAAGTGACACATACTTTCGTATGTCATGATGGCCCCGTTGCACTACTTTCCTAACGCTTTTGCCTTCTGACTAACATTTCCGCCTCAGCCCCCCTCATTATTGGCAGTAAAAATTGAATATTGTGTTATTGAATGAGTCGTATGAAGCCGTTCCTAGGGAAGAGAAGAGATGTAGTCGATGATTGGGAGCCCTGGATTCATGTCTTTGTTTCCTGCCTTCATTACACAGCTTTACCCTTCAAGCAACATTGGATGCATCTATGACATTGAAAGTTTGTGTCGTACTTGGATCCTATCACCGTCAGACAGGAACAAACGCCGAATTCGGCAAATAACTATGACAAGTAAAGACACAGGGTCGGATGGGAATAAGTTGACACAGTCTTTTAGATTAGGATCGCTGTTATGGTCGGTGACCACGTTATATGGGGATCCGTATTCGGGTACTGAAGTGACACATACTTTCGTATGTCATGAAGGCCCCGTTGCACTACTTTTCTATCGCCTTAGCCGTCTGACTAACATTTCCGTCTCAGCTAACCCTTGGTATTGGCAGTAAAAATTGAATATTGTGTAACTGAATGAGTCGTATGAAGCCGTTCCTAGGGAAGAGAAAAGATGTAGTCGATGATGGGCAGCCCTGAATTCATGTCTTTGTTTCCTGCCTTTATTACACAGCTTTACCCTTCAAGCAACATTGGATGCATCTATGACATTGAATGATGGTGTCATACCTGGATCCTATCACCGTCAGACAAGGATAAACGCCGAATTCGGCAAATAAGCATGACAAGTAAAGACACATGGTTGGGTGGGAATAAGTTGACACAGTCTTATAGATTAGGGTCGCTGTTATGGTCGGTGATCACGTTATGTGGGGATCCCTATTCGGGTACAGAAGTGACACATACTTTCGTATGTCATGATGGCCCCGTTGCACTACTTTCCTAACGCTTTAGCCTTCTGACTAACATTTCCGCCTCAGCCCCTCTCATTATTGGCAGTAAAAATTGAATATTGTGTTATTGAATGACTCGTATGAAGCCGTTCCTAGGGAGGAGAAGAGATGTAGTCGATGATTGGGAGTCCTGAATTCATGTCTTTGTTTCCTGCCTCCATTACACCGCTTTACCCTTCAAGCAACATTGGATGCATCTATGACATTGAAAGTTTGTGTCGTACCTGGATCCGATCAGCGTCAGACAGGTATAAACGCCGAATTCGGCAAATAAGCATGACAAGTAAAAACACAGGGTTCGGTGGGAATAAGTTGACACAGTCTTTTAGATTAAAGTCGCTGATATGGTCGTTGATCACGTTATGTGGGGATCCCTATTCGGGTACAGAAGTGACACATACTTTCGTATGTCATGATGGGCCCGTTGCACTACTTTCCTATCGCTTTAACCTTCTGACTAACATTTCCGCCTCAACCTCCCTCATTATTGGCAGTAAAAATTGAATATTGTGTTATTGAATGAGTCGTATGAAGCCGTTCCTAGGGAAGAAAAGAGATGTAGTCGATGATTGGGAGCACTGAATTCATGTCTTTGTTTCCTGCCTTCATTACACAGCTTTACCCTTCAAGCAACATTGGATGCATCTATGACATTGAAAGTATGTGTCGTACCTGGATCCTATCACCGTCAGACAGGTGTAAACGCCGAATTCGGCAAATAAGCATGACAAGTAAAGACACAGGGTTGGGTGGGAATAACTTGACACAGTTTTTTAGATTAGGGTCGCTCTTATGGTCGGTGATCACGTTATGTGGGGATCCCTATTCCGGTACAGAACTGACACATACTTTCGTATGTCAAGGAGGCCCCGTGGCACTACTTTTCTATCGCTTTAGCCGTCTGACTAACATTTCCGCCTCAGCTAACCCTTGGTATTGGCAGTAAAAATTGAATATTGTGTTACCGAATGAGTCGTATGAAGCCGTTCCTAGGGAAGAGAAAAGATGTAGACAATGATTGGGAGTCCTGAATTCATGGCATTGTTACCTGCCTTCATTACACAGCTGTACCCTTCAAGCAACATTGGATGCATCTATGTCATTGAGAGTTTGTGTCGTACCTGGATCCTATCACCGTCAGACAGGTATAAACGCCGAATTCGGCATATAAGCATGACAAGTAAAGACACAGGGTTGGATGGGAATAAGTTGACACAGTCTTTTACATTAGGGTCGCTGTTATGGTCGGTGATCACGTTATGTGGGGATCCGTATTCGGGTACAGAAGTGACACATACTTTCGTATGTCATGATGGCCCCGTTGCACTACTTTTCCTATCGCTTTAGCCTTCTGACTGACATTTCCGCCTAAGCCCCCTCATTATTGGCGGTAAAAATTGAATATTGTGTTATTGAATGAGTCGTATGAAGCAGTTCCTAGGGAAGGGAAGAGATGTAGTCGATGATTGGAAGCCCTGAATTCATGTCTTTGTTTCCTGCCTTTATTACACAGCTTTACCCTTCAAGCAACATTGGATGCATCTATGACATTGAAAGTTTGTGTCGTACCTGTATCCTATCACCGTCAGACAGGTATGAACGCCGAATTCGGGAAATAAGCATGACAAGTAAAGACACAGGGTGGGTGGGAATAACTTGACACAGTCTTATAGATTAGGGTCGCTGTTATGGTCGGTGATCACGTTATGTGGGGATCCCTATTCGGGTACAGAAGTGACACATACTTTCGTATGTCATGATGGCCCCGTTGCACTACTTTCCTAACGCTTTAGCCTTCTGACTAACATTTCCGCCTCAGCCCCTCTCATTATTGGCAGTAAAAATTGAATATTGTGTTATTGAATGACTCGTATGAAGCCGTTCCTAGGGAGGAGAAGAGATGTAGTCGATGATTGGGAGTCCTGAATTCATGTCTTTGTTTCCTGCCTCCATTACACCGCTTTACCCTTCAAGCAACATTGGATGCATCTATGACATTGAAAGTTTGTGTCGTACCTGGATCCGATCAGCGTCAGACAGGTATAAACGCCGAATTCGGCAGATAAGCATGACAAGTAAAAACACAGGGTTCGGTGGGAATAAGTTGACACAGTCTTTTAGATTAGAGTCGCTGATATGGTCGGTGATCACGTTATGTGGGGATCCCTATTCGGGTACAGAAGTGACACATACTTTCGTATGTCATGATGGGCCCGTTGCACTACTTTCCTATCGCTTTAATCTTCTGACTAACATTTCCGCCTCAGCCTCCCTCATTATTGGCAGTAAAAATTGAATATTGTGTTATTGAATGAGTCGTATGAAGCCGTTCCTAGGGAAGAAAAGAGATGTAGTCGATGATTGGGAGCACTGAATTCATGTCTTTGTTTCCTGCCTTCATTACACAGCTTTACCCTTCAAGCAACATTGGATGCATCTATGACATGGAAAGTATGTGTCGTACCTGGATCCTATCACCGTCAGACAGGTATAAACGCCGAATTCGGGAAATAAGCATGACAAGTAAAGACACAGGGTGGGTGGGAATAACTTGACACAGTTTTTTAGATTAGGGTCGCTCTTATGGTCGGTGATCACGTTATGTGGGGATCCCTATTCGGGTACAGAACTGACACATACTTTCGTATGTCAAGGAGGCCCCGTGGCACTACTTTTCTATCGCTTTAGCCGTCTGACTAACATTTCCGCCTCAGCTAACCCTTGGTATTGGCAGTAAAAATTGAATATTGTGTTACCGAATGAGTCGTATGAAGCCGTTCCTAGGGAAGAGAAGAGATGTAGACAATGATTGGGAGTCCTGAATTCATGGCATTGTTATTTGCCTTCATTACACAGCTGTACCCTTCAAGCAACATTGGATGCATCTATGTCATTGAGAGTTTGTGTCGTACCTGGATCCTATCACCGTCAGACAGGTATAAACGCCGAATTCGGCATATAAGCATGACAAGTAAAGACACAGGGTTGGATGGGAATAAGTTGACACAGTCTTTTAGATTAGGGTCGCTGTTATGGTCGGTGATCACGTTATGTGGGGATCCGTATTCGGGTACAGAAGTGACACATACTTTCGTATGTCATGATGGCCCCGTTGCACTACTTTCCTATCGCTTTAGCCTTCTGACTGACATTTCCGCCTAAGCCCCCTCATTATTGGCGGTAAAAATTGAATATTGTGTAACTGAATGAGTCGTATGAAGCCGTTCCTAGGGAAGAGAAAAGATGTAGTCGATGATGGGCAGCCCTGAATTCATGTCTTTGTTTCCTGCCTTTATTACACAGCTTTACCCTTCAAGCAACATTGGATGCATCTATGACATTGAATGATGGTGTCATACCTGGATCCTATCACCGTCAGACAAGGATAAACGCCGAATTCGGCAAATAAGCATGACAAGTAAAGACACATGGTTGGGTGGGAATAAGTTGACACAGTCTTATAGATTAGGGTCGCTGTTATGGTCGGTGATCACGTTATGTGGGGATCCCTATTCGGGTACAGAAGTGACACATACTTTCGTATGTCATGATGGCCCCGTTGCACTACTTTCCTAACGCTTTAGCCTTCTGACTAACATTTCCGCCTCAGCCCCTCTCATTATTGGCAGTAAAAATTGAATATTGTGTTATTGAATGACTCGTATGAAGCCGTTCCTAGGGAGGAGAAGAGATGTAGTCGATGATTGGGAGTCCTGAATTCATGTCTTTGTTTCCTGCCTCCATTACACCGCTTTACCCTTCAAGCAACATTGGATGCATCTATGACATTGAAAGTTTGTGTCGTACCTGGATCCGATCAGCGTCAGACAGGTATAAACGCCGAATTCGGCAAATAAGCATGACAAGTAAAAACACAGGGTTCGGTGGGAATAAGTTGACACAGTCTTTTAGATTAAAGTCGCTGATATGGTCGTTGATCACGTTATGTGGGGATCCCTATTCGGGTACAGAAGTGACACATACTTTCGTATGTCATGATGGGCCCGTTGCACTACTTTCCTATCGCTTTAACCTTCTGACTAACATTTCCGCCTCAGCCTCCCTCATTATTGGCAGTAAAAATTGAATATTGTGTTATTGAATGAGTCGTATGAAGCCGTTCCTAGGGAAGAAAAGAGATGTAGTCGATGATTGGGAGCACTGAATTCATGTCTTTGTTTCCTGCCTTCATTACACAGCTTTACCCTTCAAGCAACATTGGATGCATCTATGACATTGAAAGTATGTGTCGTACCTGGATCCTATCACCGTCAGACAGGTGTAAACGCCGAATTCGGCAAATAAGCATGACAAGTAAAGACACAGGGTTGGGTGGGAATAACTTGACACAGTTTTTTAGATTAGGGTCGCTCTTATGGTCGGTGATCACGTTATGTGGGGATCCCTATTCCGGTACAGAACTGACACATACTTTCGTATGTCAAGGAGGCCCCGTGGCACTACTTTTCTATCGCTTTAGCCGTCTGACTAACATTTCCGCCTCAGCTAACCCTTGGTATTGGCAGTAAAAATTGAATATTGTGTTACCGAATGAGTCGTATGAAGCCGTTCCTAGGGAAGAGAAAAGATGTAGACAATGATTGGGAGTCCTGAATTCATGGCATTGTTACCTGCCTTCATTACACAGCTGTACCCTTCAAGCAACATTGGATGCATCTATGTCATTGAGAGTTTGTGTCGTACCTGGATCCTATCACCGTCAGACAGGTATAAACGCCGAATTCGGCATATAAGCATGACAAGTAAAGACACAGGGTTGGATGGGAATAAGTTGACACAGTCTTTTAGATTAGGGTCGCTGTTATGGTCGGTGATCACGTTATGTGGGGATCCGTATTCGGGTACAGAAGTGACACATACTTTCGTATGTCATGATGGCCCCGTTGCACTACTTTTCCTATCGCTTTAGCCTTCTGACTGACATTTCCGCCTAAGCCCCCTCATTATTGGCGGTAAAAATTGAATATTGTGTTATTGAATGAGTCGTATGAAGCCGTTCCTAGGGAAGGGAAGAGATGTAGTCGATGATTGGGAGCCCTGAATTCATGTCTTTGTTTCCTGCCTTTATTACACAGCTTTACCCTTCAAGCAACATTGGATGCATCTATGACATTGAAAGTTTGTGTCGTACCTGTATCCTATCACCGTCAGACAGGTATAAACGCCGAATTCGGGAAATAAGCATGACAAGTAAAGACACAGGGTGGGTGGGAATAACTTGACACAGTCTTATAGATTAGGGTCGCTGTTATGGTCGGTGATCACGTTATGTGGGGATCCCTATTCGGGTACAGAAGTGACACATACTTTCGTATGTCATGATGGCCCCGTTGCACTACTTTCCTAACGCTTTAGCCTTCTGACTAACATTTCCGCCTCAGCCCCTCTCATTATTGGCAGTAAAAATTGAATATTGTGTTATTGAATGACTCGTATGAAGCCGTTCCTAGGGAGGAGAAGAGATGTAGTCGATGATTGGGAGTCCTGAATTCATGTCTTTGTTTCCTGCCTCCATTACACCGCTTTACCCTTCAAGCAACATTGGATGCATCTATGACATTGAAAGTTTGTGTCGTACCTGGATCCGATCAGCGTCAGACAGGTATAAACGCCGAATTCGGCAGATAAGCATGACAAGTAAAAACACAGGGTTCGGTGGGAATAAGTTGACACAGTCTTTTAGATTAGAGTCGCTGATATGGTCGGTGATCACGTTATGTGGGGATCCCTATTCGGGTACAGAAGTGACACATACTTTCGTATGTCATGATGGGCCCGTTGCACTACTTTCCTATCGCTTTAATCTTCTGACTAACATTTCCGCCTCAGCCTCCCTCATTATTGGCAGTAAAAATTGAATATTGTGTTATTGAATGAGTCGTATGAAGCCGTTCCTAGGGAAGAAAAGAGATGTAGTCGATGATTGGGAGCACTGAATTCATGTCTTTGTTTCCTGCCTTCATTACACAGCTTTACCCTTCAAGCAACATTGGATGCATCTATGACATGGAAAGTATGTGTCGTACCTGGATCCTATCACCGTCAGACAGGTATAAACGCCGAATTCGGGAAATAAGCATGACAAGTAAAGACACAGGGTGGGTGGGAATAACTTGACACAGTTTTTTAGATTAGGGTCGCTCTTATGGTCGGTGATCACGTTATGTGGGGATCCCTATTCGGGTACAGAACTGACACATACTTTCGTATGTCAAGGAGGCCCCGTGGCACTACTTTTCTATCGCTTTAGCCGTCTGACTAACATTTCCGCCTCAGCTAACCCTTGGTATTGGCAGTAAAAATTGAATATTGTGTTACCGAATGAGTCGTATGAAGCCGTTCCTAGGGAAGAGAAGAGATGTAGACAATGATTGGGAGTCCTGAATTCATGGCATTGTTATTTGCCTTCATTACACAGCTGTACCCTTCAAGCAACATTGGATGCATCTATGTCATTGAGAGTTTGTGTCGTACCTGGATCCTATCACCGTCAGACAGGTATAAACGCCGAATTCGGCATATAAGCATGACAAGTAAAGACACAGGGTTGGATGGGAATAAGTTGACACAGTCTTTTAGATTAGGGTCGCTGTTATGGTCGGTGATCACGTTATGTGGGGATCCGTATTCGGGTACAGAAGTGACACATACTTTCGTATGTCATGATGGCCCCGTTGCACTACTTTCCTATCGCTTTAGCCTTCTGACTGACATTTCCGCCTAAGCCCCCTCATTATTGGCGGTAAAAATTGAATATTGTGTTATTGAATGAGTCGTATGAAGCCGTTCCTAGGGAAGGGAAGAGATGTAGTCGATGATTGGGAGCCCTGAATTCATGTCTTTGTTTCCTGCCTTTATTACACAGCTTTACCCTTCAAGCAACATTGGATGCATCTATGACATTGAAAGTTTGTGTCGTACCTGTATCCTATCACCGTCAGACAGGTATAAACGCCGAATTCGGGAAATAAGCATGACAAGTAAAGACACAGGGTGGGTAAGAATAACTTGACACAGTCTTATAGATTAGGGTCGCTGTTATGGTCGGTGATCACGTTATGTGGGGATCCCTATTCGGGTACAGAAGTGACACATACTTTCGTATGTCATGATGGCCCCGTTGCACTACTGACCTAACGCTTTAGCCTTCTGACTAACATTTCCGCCTCAGCCTCCCTCATTATTGGCAGTAAAAATTGAATATTGTGTTATTGAATGAGTGGTATGAAGCCGTTCCTAGGGAAGAGAAGAGATGTAGTCGATGATTGGGAGCCCTGAATTCATGTCTTTGTTTCCTGCCTCCATTTCACAGCTTTACTCTTCAAGCAACATTGGATGCATCTATGACATTGAAAGTTTGTGTCGTACCTGGATCCGATCAGCGTCAGACAGGTCTAAACGCCGAATTCGGCAAATAAGCATGACAAGTAAAAACACAGGGTTGGGTGGAAATAAGTTGACACAGTCTTTTAGATTAGGGTCGCTGATATGGTCGGTGATCACGTTATGTGGGGATCCCTATTCGGGTACAGAAGTGACACATACTTTCGTATGTGAAGGAGGCCCCGTGGCACTACTTTTCTATCGCTTTAGCCGTCTGACTAACATTTCCGCCTCAGCTAACCCTTGGTATTGGCAGTAAATTTTGAATATTGTGTTACCGAATGAGTCGTATGAAGCCGTTCCTAGGGAAGAGAAGAGATGTAGACAATGATTGGGAGTCCTGAATTCATGGCATTGTTACCTGCCTTCATTACACAGTTGTACCCTTCAAGCAACATTGGATGCATCTATGTCATTGAGAGTTTGTGTCGTACCTGGATCCTATCACCGTCAGACAGGTATAAACGCTGAATTCGGCAAATAATCATGACAAGTAAAGACACAGGGTTGGGTGGGAATAAGTTGACACAGTCTTTTAGATTAGGGTCGCTGTTATGGTCGGTGATCACGTTACGTGGGGATCCCTATTCGATTACAGAAGTGACACATACTTTCGTATGTCATGATGGCCCCGTTGCACTACTTTCCTAACGCTTTAGCCTTCTGACTAACATTTCCGCCTCTGCCCCCCTCATTATTGGCAGTAAAAATTGAATATTGTGTTATTGAATGAGTCGTATGATGCCGTTCCTAGGGAAGAGAAGAGATGTAGTTGATGATTGGGAGCCCTGAATTCATGTCTTTGTTTCCTGCCTCCATTTCACAGCTTTACTCTTCAAGCAACATTGGATGCATCTATGACATTGAAAGTTTGTGTCGTACCAGGATCCGATCACCGTCAGACAGGTATAAACGCCGAATTCGGCAAATAAGCATAACAAGTAAAAACACAGGGTTGGGTGGAATAAGTTGACACAGTCTTTTATATTAGGGTCGCTGATATGGTCGGTGATCAAGTTATGTGGGGATCCCTATTCGGGTACAGAAGTGACACATACTTTCGTATGTCATGAAGGCCCCGTGGCACTACTTTTCTATCGCTTTAGCCGTCTGACTAACATTTCTGCCTCAGCTAACCCTTGGTATTGGCAGTAAAAATTGAATATTGTATTACCGAATAAGTCGTATGAAGCCGTTCCTAGGGAAGAGAAGAGATGTAGACGATGATTGGAAGCCCTGAATTCATGCCTTTGTTTCCTGCCTCCATTACACAGCTTTGCTCTTCAAGCAACATTGGATGCATCTATGGCATTGAAAGTTTGTGTCGTACCTGGATCCTATCACCGTCAGACAGGTATAAACGCCGAATTCGGCAAATAAGCATGACAAGTAAAAACACAGAGTTGGGTGGGAATAAGTTGACACAGTCTTTCAGATTAGGGTCGCTGTTATGGTCGGTGATCACGTTATGTGGGGATCCCTATTCGGGTACAGAAGTGACACATACTTTCGTATGTCATGATGGCCCCGTTGCACTACTTTCCTATCGCTTTAGCCTTCTGACTAACATTTCCGCCTCAGCCCCCCTCATTATTGGCAGTAAAAATTGAAATTTGTGTTGTTGAATGAGTCATATGAAGCCGTTCGTAGGGAAGAGAAGAGATGTAGTCGATGATTGGGAGCCCTGAATTCATGTCTTTGTTTCCTGCCTTTATTACACAGCTTTACCCTTCAAGCAACATTGGATGCATCTATGACATTGAAAGTTTGTGTCGTACCTGGATCCTATCACCGTCAGACAAGTATAAACGCCGAATTCGGCAAATAAGCATGACAAGTAATGACACAGGGTTGGGTGGGAATAAGTTGACACAGTCTTATGGATTAGGGTCGCTGTTATGGTCGGTGATCACGTTATGTTGGGATTCCTATTCGGGTACAGAAGTGACACATACTTTCGTATGTCATGATGGCCCCGTTGCACTACTTTCCTAACGCTTTAGCCTTCTGACTAACATTTCCCCCTCAGCCCCTCTCATTATTGGCAGTAAAAATTGAATATTGTGTTATTGAATGACTCGTATGAAGCCGTTCCTAGGGAGGAGAAGAGATGTAGTCGATGATTGGGAGTCCTGAATTCATGTCTTTGTTTCCTGCCTTTATTACACAGCTTTACCCTTCAAGCAACATTGGATGCATCTATGACATTGAATCATGGTGTCGTACCTGGATCCTATCACCGTCAGACAAGGATAAACGCCGAATTCGGCAAATAAGCATGACAAGTAAAGACACAGGGTTGGGTGGGAATAACTTGACACAGTTTTTTAGATTAGGGTCGCTGTTATGGTCGGTGATCACGTTATGTGGGGATCCGTATTCGGGTACAGAAGTGACACATACTCTCGTATGTCATGATGGCCCCGTTGCACTACTTCCCTATCGCTTTAACCTTCTGACTAACATTTCCGCCTCAGCCTCCCTCATTATTGGCAGTAAAAATTGAATATTGTGTTATTGAATGAGTCGTATGAAGCCGTTCCTAGGGAAGAAAAGAGATGTAGTCGATGATTGGGAGCACTGAATTCATGTCTTTGTTTCCTCCCTTCATTACACAGCTTTACCCTTCAAGCAACATTGGATGCATCTATGACATTGAAAGTATGTGTCGTACCTGGATCCGATCAGCGTCAGACAGGTATAAACGCCGAATTCGGCAAATAAGCATGACAAGTAAAAATCCAGGGTTCGGTGGGAATAAGTTGACACAGTCTTTTAGATTAGGGTCGCTGATATGGTCGGTGATCACGTTATGTGGGGATCCCTATTCGGGTACAGAAGTGACACATACTTTCGTATGTCATGATGGCCCCGTTGCACTACTTTCCTATCGCTTTAACCTTCTGACTAACATTCCCGCCTCAGCCTCCCTCATTATTGGCAGTAAAAATTGAATGTTGTGTTATTGAATGAGTCGTATGAAGCCGTTCCTAGGGAAGAAAAGAGATGTAGTCGATGATTGGGAGCACGGAATTCATGTCTTTGTTTCCTGCCTTCATTACACAGCTTTACCCTTCAAGCAACATTGGATGCATCTATGTCATTGAAAGTATGTGTCGTACCTGGATCCTATCACCGTCAGACAGGTATAAACGCCGAATTCGGGAAATAAGCATGACAAGTAAAGACACAGGGTTGGGTGGGAATAACTTGACACAGTTTTTTAGATTAGGGTCGCTCTTATGGTCGGTGATCACGTTATGTGTGGATCCCTATTCGGGTACAGAAGTGACACATACTTTCGTATGTCATGATGGCCCCGTTGCACTACTGTCCTAACGCTTTAGCCTTCTGACTAACATTTCCGCCTCAGCCTCCCTCATTATTTGCAGTAAAAATTGAATATTGTGTTATTGAATGAGTGGTATGAAGCCGTTCCTAGGGAAGAGAAGAGATGTAGTCGATGATTGGGAGCCCTGAATTCATGTCTTTGTTTCCTGCCTCCATTTCACAGCTTTACTCTTCAAGCAACATTGGATGCATCTATGACATTGAAAGTTTGTGTCGTACCTGGATCCGATCAGCGTCAGACAGGTATATACGCCGAATTCGGCAAATAAGCATGACAAGTAAAAACACAGGGTTGGGTGGAAATAAGTTGACACAGTATTTTCGATTAGGGTCGCTGATATTGTCGGTGATCACGTTATGTGGGGATCCCTATCCGGGTACAGAGGTGACACATACTTTCGTATGTCAAGGAGGCCCCGTGGCACTACTTTTCTATCGCTTTAGCCGTCTGACTAACATTTCCGCCTCAGCTAACCCTTGGTATTATCAGTAAAAATTGAATATTGTGTTATTGAATGAGTCGTATGAAGCCGTTCCTAGGGAAGAGAAGAGATGTAGTCGATGATTGGGAGCCCTGGATTCATGTCTTTGTTTCCTGCCTTCATTACACAGCTTTACCCTTCAAGCAACATTGGATGCATCTATGACATTGAATGTTTGTGTCGTACCTGGATCCTATCACCGTCAGACAGGTATAAACGCCGAATTCGGCAAATAAGCATGACAAGTAAAGAAACAGGGTTGGGTGGGAATAACTTGACACAGTTTTTTAGATTAGGGTCGCTGTTATGGTCGGTGATCACGTTATGTGGGGATCCCTATTCGGGTACAGAAGTGACACATACTTTCGTATGTCATGATGGCCCCGTTGCACTACTTTCCTAACGCTTTTGCCTTCTGACTAACATTTCCGCCTCAGCCCCCCTCATTATTGGCAGTAAAAATTGAATATTGTGTTATTGAATGAGTCGTATGAAGCCGTTCCTAGGGAAGAGAAGAGATGTAGTCGATGATTGGGAGCCCTGGATTCATGTCTTTGTTTCCTGCCTTCATTACACAGCTTTACCCTTCAAGAAACATTGGATGCATCTATGACATTGAAAGTTTGTGTCGTACGTGGATCCTATCACCGTCAGACAGGAACAAACGCCGAATTCGGCAAATAAGCATGACAAGTAAAGACACAGGGTCGGGTGGGAATAAGTTGACACAGTCTTTTAGATTAGGATCGCTGTTATGGTCGGTGACCACGTTATGTGGGCATCCCTATTCGGGTACAGAAGTGACATACACTTTCGTATGTCATAAAGGCCCCGTTGCACTACTTTTCTATCGCTTTAGCCGTCTGACTAACATTTCCGCCTCAGCTAACCCTTGGTATTGCCCGTAAAAATTGAATATTGTGTTACTGAATGAGTCGTATGAAGCCGTTCCTAGGGAAGAGAAGAGATGTAGCCGATGATTGGGAGCCCTGAATTCATGTCTTTGATTCGAGCCTTTATTACACAGCTTTACCCTACAAGCAACATTGGATGCATCTATGACATTGAAAGTTTGAGTCGTACCTGGATCCTATCACCGTCAGAGAAGTATAAACGCCGAATTCGGCAAATAAGCGTGACAAGTAAAGACACAGGGTTGGGTGGGAATAAGTTGACACAGCCTTTTATATTAGGGTCGCTGATATGGTCGGTGATCAACTTATGTGGGGATCCCTATTCGGGTACAGAAGTGACACATACTTTCGTATGTCATGAAGGCCCCGTTGCACTACTTTTCTATCGCTTTAGCCGTCTGACTAACATTTCCGCCTCAGCTAACCCTTGGTATTGGCAGTAAAAATTGAATATTGTGTTATTGAATGAGTCGTATGAAGCCGTTCCTAGGGAAGAAAAGAGATGTAGTCGATGATTGGGAGCACTGAATTCAGGTCTTTGTTTCCTGCCTTCATTACACAGCTTTACCCTTCAAGCAACATTGGATGCATCTATGACATTGAAAGTTTGTGTCGGACCTGGATCCTATCACCGTCAGACAGGTATAAACGCCGAATTCGGCAAATAAGCATAACAAGTAAAAACACAGGGTTGGGTGGGAATAAGTTGACACAGTCTTTTATATTAGGGTCGCTGATATGGTCGGTGATCAAGTTATGTGGGGATCCCTATTCGGGTACAGAAGTGACACATACTTTCGTATGTCATGAAGGCCCCGTGGCACTACTTTTCTATCGCTTTAGCCGTCTGACTAACATTTCCGCCTCAGCTAACCCTTGGTATTGGCAGTAAAAATTGAATATTGTATTACCGAATGAGTCGTATGAAGCCGTTCCTAGGGAAGAGAAGAGATGTAGACGATGATTGGAAGCCCTGAATTCATGCCTTTGTTTCCTGCCTCCATTACACAGCTTTGCTCTTCAAGCAACATTGGATGCATCTATGGCATTGAAAGTTTGTGTCGTACCTGGATCCTATCACCGTCAGACAGGTATAAACGCCGAATTCGGCAAATAAGCATGACAAGTAAAAACACAGAGTTGGGTGGGAATAAGTTGACACAGTCTTTCAGATTAGGGTCGCTGTTATGGTCGGTGATCACGTTATGTGTGGATCCCTATTCGGGTACAGAAGTGACACATACTTTCGTATGTCATGATGGCCCCGTTGCACTACTTTCCTATCGCTTTAGCCTTCTGACTAACATTTCCGCCTCAGCCCCCCTCATTATTGGCAGTAAAAATTGAAATTTGTGTTGTTGAATGAGTCATATGAAGCCGTTCGTAGGGAAGAGAAGAGATGTAGTCGATGATTGGGAGCCCTGAATTCATGTCTTTGTTTCCTGCCTTTATTACACAGCTTTACCCTTCAAGCAACATTGGATGCATCTATGACATTGAAAGTTTGTGTCGTACCTGGATGGTATCACCGTCAGACAAGTATAAACGCCGAATTCGGCAAATAAGCATGACAAGTAAAGACACAGGGTTGGGTGGGAATAAGTTGACACAGTCTTATAGATTAGGGTCGCTGTTATGGTCGGTGATCACGTTATGTGGGGATTCCTATTCGGGTACAGAAGTGACACATACTTTCGTATGTCATGATGGCCCCGTTGCACTACTTTCCTAACGCTTTAGCCTTCTGACTAACATTTCCCCCTCAGCCCCTCTCATTATTGGCAGTAAAAATTGAATATTGTGTTATTGAATGACTCGTATGAAGCCGTTCCTAGGGAGGAGAAGAGATGTAGTCGATGATTGGGAGTCCTGAATTCATGTCTTTGTTTCCTGCCTTTATTACACAGCTTTACCCTTAAAGCAACATTGGATGCATCTATGACATTGAAAGTTTGTGTCGTACCTGGATCCTATCACCGTCAGACAAGGATAAACGCCGAATTCGGCAAATAAGCATGACAAGTAAAGACACAGGGTTGGGTGGGAATAACTTGACACAGTTTTTTAGATTAGGGTCGCTGTTATGGTCGGTGATCATGTTATGTGGGGATCCGTATTCGGGTACAGAAGTGACACATACTCTCGTATGTCATGATGGCCCCGTTGCACTACTTCCCTATCGCTTTAACCTTCTGACTAACATTTCCGCCTCAGCCTCCCTCATTATTGGCAGTAAAAATTGAATATTGTGTTATTGAATGAGTCGTATGAAGCCGTTCCTAGGGAAGAAAAGAGATGTAGTCGATGATTGGGAGCACTGAATTCATGTCTTTGTTTCCTCCCTTCATTACACAGCTTTACCCTTCAAGCAACATTGGATGCATCTATGACATTGAAAGTATGTGTCGTACCTGGATCCGATCAGCGTCAGACAGGTATAAACGCCGAATTCGGCAAATAAGCATGACAAGTAAAAATCCAGGGTTCGGTGGGAATAAGTTGACACAGTCTTTTAGATTAGGGTCGCTGATATGGTCGGTGATCACGTTATGTGGGGATCCCTATTCGGGTACAGAAGTGACACATACTTTCGTATGTCAAGGAGGCCCCGTGGCACTACTTTTCTATCGCTTTAGCCGTCTGACTAACATTTCCGCCTCAGCTAACCCTTGGTATTATCAGTAAAAATTGAATATTGTGTTATTGAATGAGTCGTATGAAGCCGTTCCTAGGGAAGAGAAGAGATGTAGTCGATGATTGGGAGCCCTGGATTCATGTCTTTGTTTCCTGCCTTCATTACACAGCTTTACCCTTCAAGCAACATTGGATGCATCTATGACATTGAATGTTTGTGTCGTACCTGGATCCTATCACCGTCAGACAGGTATAAACGCCGAATTCGGCAAATAAGCATGACAAGTAAAGAAACAGGGTTGGGTGGGAATAACTTGACACAGTTTTTTAGATTAGGGTCGCTGTTATGGTCGGTGATCACGTTATGTGGGGATCCCTATTCGGGTACAGAAGTGACACATACTTTCGTATGTCATGATGGCCCCGTTGCACTACTTTCCTAACGCTTTTGCCTTCTGACTAACATTTCCGCCTCAGCCCCCCTGATTATTGGCAGTAAAAATTGAATATTGTGTTATTGAATGAGTCGTATGAAGCCGTTCCTAGGGAAGAGAAGAGATGTAGTCGATGATTGGGAGCCCTGGATTCATGTCTTTGTTTCCTGCCTTCATTACACAGCTTTACCCTTCAAGCAACATTGGATGCATCTATGACATTGAAAGTTTGTGTCGTACGTGGATCCTATCACCGTCAGACAGGAACAAACGCCGAATTCGGCAAATAAGTATGACAAGTAATGACACAGGGTCGGGTGGGAATAAGTTGACACAGTCTTTTAGATTAGGATCGCTGTTATGGTCGGTGACCACGTTATGTGGGCATCCCTATTCGGGTACAGAAGTGACATATACTTTCGTATGTCATAAAGGCCCCGTTGCACTACTTTTCTATCGCTTTAGCCGTCTGACTAACATTTCCGCCTCAGCTAACCCTTGGTATTGCCCGTAAAAATTGAATATTGTGTTACTGAATGAGTCGTATGAAGCCGTTCCTAGGGAAGAGAAGAGATGTAGTCGATGATTGGGAGCCCTGAATTCATGTCTTTGATTCGAGCCTTTATTACACAGCTTTACCCTACAAGCAACATTGGATGCATCTATGACATTGAAAGTTTGTGTCGTACCTGGATCCTATTACCGTCAGAGAAGTATAAACGCCGAATTCGGCAAATAAGCGTGACAAGTAAAGACACAGGGTTGGGTGGGAATAAGTTGACACAGCCTTTTATATTAGGGTCGCTGATATGGTCGGTGATCAACTTATGTGGGGCCCTATTCGGGTACAGAAGTGACACATACTTTCGTATGTCATGAAGGCCCCGTTGCACTACTTTTCTATCGCTTTAGCCGTCTGACTAACATTTCGGCCTCAGCTAACCCTTGGTATTGGCAGTAAAAATTGAATATTGTGTAACTGAATGAGTCGTATGAAGCCGTTCCTAGGGAAGAGAAGAGATGTAGTCGATGATTGGGAGCCCTGAATTCATGTCTTTGTTTCCTGCCTTCATTACACAGCTTTACCCTTCAAGTAACATTGGATGCATCTATGACATTGAAAGTTTGTGTCGGACCTGGATCCTATCACCGTCAGACAGGTATAAACGCCGAATTCGGCAAGTAAGCATGACAAGTAAAGACACAGGGTTGGGTGGGAATAAGTTGACACAGTCTTTTAGATTAGGGTTGCTGTTATGGGCGGTGATCACGTTATGTGGGGATCCCTATTCGGGTACAGAAGTGACACATACTTTCGTATGTCATGATGGGCCCGTTGCACTACTTTCCTATCGCTTTAACCTTCTGACTAACATTTCCGCCTCAGCCTCCCTCATTATTGGCAGTAAAAATTGAATATTGTGTTATTGAATGAGTCGTATGAAGCCGTTCCTAGGGAAGAAAAGAGATGTAGTCGATGATTGGGAGCACTGAATTCAGGTCTTTGTTTCCTGCCTTCATTACACAGCTTTACCCTTCAAGCAACATTGGATGCATCTATGACATTGAAAGTTTGTATCGGACCTGGATCCTATCACCGTCAGACAGGTATAAACGCCGAATTCGGCAAGTAAGCATGACAAGTAAAGACACAGGGTTGGGTGGGAATAAGTTGACACAGTCTTTTAGATTAGGGTTGCTGTTATGGGCGGTGATCACGTTATGTGGGGATCCCTATTCGGGTACAGAAGTGACACATACTTTCGTATGTCATGATGGCCCCGTTGCATTACTGTCCTAACGCTTTAGCCCTCTGACTAACATTCCCGCCTCAGCCCCTCTCATTATTGGCAGTAAAAATTGAATATTGTGTCATTGAATGTGTGGTATGAAGCTGTTCCTAGGGAAGAGAAGTAATGTAGTCGATGATTGGGAGCACTTAATTCATGTCTTTGTATCCTGCCTTCATTACACAGCTTTACCCTTCAAGCAACATTGGATGCATCTATGACATTGAAAGTTTGTGTCGTACTTGGATCCTATCACCGTCAGACAGGAACAAACGCCGAATTCGGCAAATAAGTATGACAAGTAAAGACACAGGGTCGGGTGGGAATAAGTTGACACAGTCTTATAGATTATGATCGCTGTTATGGTCGGTGACCACGTTATGTGGGCATCCCTATTCGGGTACAGAAGTGACATATACTTTCGTATGTCATAAAGGCCCCGTTGCACTACTTTTCTATCGCTTTAGCCGCCTGACTAGCATTTCCGCCTCAGCTAACCCTTGGTATTGGCCGTAAAAATTGAATATTGTGTTACTGAATGAGTCGTATGAAGCCGTTCCTAGGGAAGAGAAGAGATGTAGTCGATGATTGGGAGCCCTGAATTCATGTCTTTGATTCGAGCCTTTATTACACAGCTATACCCTACAAGCAACATTGGATGCATCTATGACATTGAAAGTTTGTGTCGTACCTGGATCCTATCACCGTCAGAGAAGTATAAACGCCGAATTTGGCAAATAAGCATGACAAGTAAAGACACAGGGTTGGGTGGGAATAAGTTGACACAGTCTTTTAGATTAGGGTCGCTGATATGGTCGGTGATCACGTTATGTGGGGATCCCTATTCGGGTACAGAAGTGACACATACTTTCGTATGTCATGATGGCCCTGTTGCACTACTTTCCTATCGCTTTAGCCTTCTGACTAACATTTCCGCCTCAGCCCCCCTCATTATTAGCAGTAAAAATTGAATATTGTGTTATTGAATGAGTCGTATGAAGCCGTTCCTAGGGAAGAGAAGAGATGTAGTCGATGATTGGGAGCACTGAATTCATGTCTTTGTTTCCTGCCTTCATTACACAGCTTTACCCTTCCAGCAACATTGGATGCATCTATGACATTGATAGTTTGTGTCGTACTTGGATCCTATCACCGTCAGACAGGTATAAACGCCGAATTCGGCAAATAAGCATGACAAGTAAAGAAACAGGGTTGGGTGGGAATAACTTGACAGAGTTTTTTAGATTAGGGTCCTTGTTATGGTCGGTGATCACGTTATGTGGGGATCCCTATTCGGGTACAGAAGTGACACATACTTTCGTATGTCATGATGGCCCCGTTGCACTACTTTCCTAACGCTTTAGCCTTCTGACTAACATTTCCGCCTCAGCCCCCCTCAATATTGGCAGTAAAAATTGAATATTGTGTTATTGAATGAGTCGTATGATGCCGTTCCTAGGGAAGAGAAGAGATGTAGTTGATGATTGGTAGCCCTGAATTCATGTCTTTGTTTCCTGCCTCCATTTCACAGCTTTACTCTTCAAGCAACATTGGATGCATCTATGACATTGAAAGTTTGTGTCGTACCTGGATCCGATCACCGTTAGACAGGTATAAACGCCGAATTCGGCAAATAAGCATGACAAGTAAAAACACAGGCTTGGGTGGGAATAAGTTGACACAGTCTTTTAGATTAGGGTCGCTGTTATGGTCGGTGATCACGTTATATGGGGATCCGTATTCGGGTACTGAAGTGACACATACTTTCGTATGTCATGAAGGCCCCGTTGGACTACTTTTCTATTGCTTTAGCCGTCTGACTAACATTTCCGCCTCAGCTAACCCTTTTGTATTGGCAGTAAAAATTGAATATTGTGTAACTGAATGAGTCGTATGAAGCCGTTCCTAGGGAAGAGAAGAGATGTAGTCGATGATTGGGAGCCCTGAATTCATTTCTTTGTTTCCTGCCTTTATTACACAGCTTCACTCTTCAAGCAACATTGGATGCATCTATGACATTGAAAGTTTGTGTCGTACCTGGATCCGATCACCGTCAGACAGGTATAAACGCCGAATTCGGCAAATAAGCATGACAAGTAAAGACACAGGGTTGGGTGGGAATATGTCGACACAGTCTTATAGATTAGGGTCGCTGTTATGGTCGGTGATCACGTTATGTGGGGATCCCTATTCGGGTACAGAAGTGACACATACTTTCGTATGTCATGATGGCCCCGTTGCACTACTTTCCTAACGCTTTAGCCTTCTGACTAACATTTCCGCCTCAGCCCCTCTCATTATTGGCAGTAAAAATTGAATATTGTGTTATTGAATGACTCGTATGAAGCCGTTCCTAGGGAGGAGAAGAGATGTAGTCGATGATTGGGAGTCCTGAATTCATGTCTTTGTTTCCTGCCTCCATTACACCGCATTACCCTTCAAGCAACATTGGATGCATCTATGACATTGAAAGTTTGTGTCGTACCTGGATCCGATCAGCGTCAGACAGGTATAAACGCCGAATTCGGCAAATAAGCATGACAAGTAAAAACACAGGGTTCGGTGGGAATAAGTTGACACATTCTTTTAGATTAGGGTCGCTGATATGGTCGGTGATCACGTTATGTGGGGATCCCTATTCGGGTACAGAAGTGACACATACTTTCGTATGTCATGATGGGCCCGTTGCACTACTTTCCTATCGCTTTAACCTTCTGACTAACAATTCCGCCTCAGCCTCCCTCATTATTGGCAGAAAAATTGAATATTGTGTTATTGAATGAGTCGTATGAAGCCGTTCCTAGGGAAGAAAAGAGATGTAGTCGATGATTGGGAGCACTGAATTCATGTCTTTGTTTCCTGCCTTCATTACACAGCTGTACCCTTCAAGCAACATTGGATGCATCTATGACATTGAAAGTATGTGTCGTACCTGGATCCTATCACCGTCAGACAGGTATAAACGCTGAATTCGGCAAATAAGCATGACAAGTAAAAACACAGAGTTGTGTGGGAATAAGTTGACACAGTCTTTTAGATTAGGGTCGCTGTTATGGTCGGTGATCACGTTATGTGGGGATCCGTATTCGGGTACAGAAGTGACACATACTTTCGTATGTCATGATGGCCCCGTTGCATTACTGTCCTAGCGCTTTAGGCTTCTGACTAACATTTCCGCCACAGCCCCCCACATTATTGGCAGTAAAAATTGAATATTGTGTTATTGAATGAGTCGTATGAAGCCGCTCCTAGGGAAGAGAAGAGATGTAGTCGATGATTGGGAGTCCTGAATTCAAGTCTTTGTTTCCTGCCTCCATTACACAGCTTTACCCTTCAAGCAACATTGGATGCATCTATGACATTGAAAGTTTGTGTCGTACCTGGATCCTATCACCGTCAGACAAGTATAAACGCCGAATTCGGCAAATAAGCATGACAAGTAAAGACACCGGGTTGGGTGGGAATAAGTTGACACAGTCTTTTAGATTAGGGTCACTGATATGGTCGGTGATCACGTTATGTGGGGATCCCTATTCGGGTACAGAAGTGACACATACTTTCGTATGTCATGATGGCCCCGTTGCATTACTGTCCTAGCGCGTTAGCCTTCTGACTAACATTTCCGCCTCAGCCCCCCACATTATTGGCAGTAAAAATTGAATATTGTGTTATTGAATGAGTCGTATGAAGCCGTTCCTAGGGAAGAGAAGAGATGTAGTCGATGATTGGGAGTCCTGAATTCATGTCCTTGTTTCCTGCCTCCATTACACAGCTTTACCCTTCAAGCAACATTGGATGCATCTATGACATTGAAAGTTTGTGTCGTACCTGGATCCTATCACCGTCAGACAGGAACAAACGCCGAATTCGGCAAATAAGTATGACAAGTAAAGAGACAGGGTCGGGTGGGAATAAGTTGACACAGTCTTTTAAATTAGGATCGCTGTTATGGTCGGTGACCACGTTATGTGGGGATCCCTATTCGGGTAACGAAGTGACATCTACTTTCGTATGTCATAAAGGCCCCGTTGCACTACTTTTCTATCGCTTTAGCCGTCTGACTAACATTTCCGCCTCAGCTAACCCTTGGTATTGGGAGTAAAAATTGAATGTTGTGTTACTGAATGAGTCGTATGAAGCCGTTCCTAGGGAAGAGAAGAGATGTAGTCGATGATTGGGAGTCCTGAATTCATGTCTTTGTTTCCTGCCTTCATTACACAGGTTTACCCTTCAAGCAACATTGGATGCATCTATGACATTGAAAGTTTGTGTCGTACCTGGATCCTATCACCGTCAGACAAGTATAAACGCCGAATTCGGCAAATAAGCATGACAAGTAAAGACACCGGGTTGGGTGGGAATAAGTTGACACAGTCTTTTAGATTAGGGTCACTGATATGGTCGGTGATCACGTTATGTGGGGATCCCTATTCGGGTACAGAAGTGACACATACTTTCGTATGTCATGATGGCCCTGTTGCACTACTTTCCTATCGCTTTAGCCTTGTGACAAACATTGCCGCCTCAGCCCCCCTCATTATTAGCAGTAAAAATTGAATACTGTGTTATTGAATGAGTCGTATGAAGCCGTTCCTAGGGAAGAGAAGAGATGTAGTCGATGATTGGGAGCACTGAATTCATGTCTTTGTTTCCTGCCTTCATTACACAGCTTTACCCTTCAAGCAACATTGGATGCATCTATGACATTGAAAGTTTGTGTCGTACTTGGATCCTATCACCGTCAGACAAGTATAAACGCCGAATTCGGCAAATAAGCATGACATGTAAAAACACAGAGTTGGGTGGGAATAAGTTGACACAGTCTTTTAGATTAGGGTCGCTGTTATGGTCGATGATCACGTTATGTGGGGATCCGTATTCGGGTACAGAAGTGACACATACTTTCGTATGTCATGATGGCCCCGTTGCACTACTTTCCTAACGCTTTAGCCTTGAGACTAACATTTCCGCCTCAGCCCCTCTCATTATTGGCAGTAAAAATTGAATATTGTGTTATTGAATGACTCGTATGAAGCCGTTCCTAGGGAGGAGAAGAGATGTAGTCGTAGATTGGGAGTCCTGAATTCATGTCTTTGTTTCCTGCCTCCATTACACCGCTTTACCCTTCAAGCAACATTGGATGCATCTATGACATTGAAAGTTTGTGTCGTACCTGGATCCTATCACCGTCAGACAGGAACAAACGCCGAATTCGGCAAATAAGTATGACAAGTAAAGACACATGGTCGGGTGGGAATGAGTTGACACAGTCTTTTAGATTAGGATCGCTGTTATGGTCGGTGACCACGTTATGTGGGGATCCCTATTCGGGTACAGATCGACATATACTTTCGTATGTCATAAAGGCCCCGTTGCACTACTTTTCTATCGCTTTAGCCGTCTGACTAACATTTCCGCCTCAGCTAACCCTTGGTATTGGCAGTAAAAATTGAATATTGTGTTACTGAATGAGTCGTATGAAGCCGTTCCTAGGGAAGAGAAGAGATGTAGTCGATGATTTAGGGTCCTGAATTCATGTCTTTGTTTCCTGCCTTCATTACACAGGTTTACCCTTCAAGCAACATTGGATGCATCTATGACATTGAAAGTTTGTGTCGTACCTGGATCTTATCACCGTCAGACAAGTATAAACGCCGAATTCGGCAAATAAGCATGACAAGTAAAGACACCGGGTTGGGTGGGAATAAGTTGACACAGTCTTTTAGATTAGGGTCACTGATATGGTCGGTGATCACGTTATGTGGGGATCCCTATTCGGATACAGAAGTGACACATACTTTCGTATGTCATGATGGCCCCGTTGCACTACTTTCCTAACGCTTTTGCCTTCTGACTAACATTTCCGCCTCAGCCCCCCTCATTATTAGCAGTAGAAATTGAATATTGTGTTATTGAATGAGTCGTATGAAGCCGTTCCTAGGGAAGAGAGGAGATGTAGTCGATGATTGGGAGCACTGAATTCATGTCTTTGTTTCCTGCCTTCATTACACAGCTTTACCCTTCAAGCAACATTGGATGCATCTATGACATTGATAGTTTGTGTCGTACTTGGATCCTATACCCGTCAGACAGGTATAAACGCCGAATTCGGCAAATAAGCATGACAAGTAAAGAAAGGGGGTTGGGTGGGAATAACTTGACACAGTTTTTTAGATTAGGGTCGCTGTTATGGTCGGTGATCACGTTATGTGGGGATCCCTATTCGGGTACAGAAGTGACACATACTTTCGTATGTCATGATGGCCCCGTTGCACTACTTTCCTAACGCTTTTGCCTTCTGACTAACATTTCCGCCTCAGCCCCCCTCATTATTGGCAGTAAAAATTGAATATTGTGTTATTGAATGAGTCGTATGAAGCCGTTCCTAGGGAAGAGAAGAGATGTAGTCGATGATTGGGAGCCCTGGATTCATGTCTTTGTTTCCTGCCTTCATTACACAGCTTTACCCTTCAAGCAACATTTGATGCATCTATGACATTGAAAGTTTGTGTCGTACTTGGATCCTATCACCGTCAGACAGGAACAAACGCCGAATTCGGCAAATAAGTATGACAAGTAAAGACACAGGGTCGGGTGGGAATACGTTGACACAGTCTTTTAGATTAGGATCGCTGTTATGGTCGGTGACCACGTTATGTGGGCATCCCTATACGGGTACAGAAGTGACATATACTTTCGTATGTCATAAAGGCCCCGTTGCACTACTTTTCTATCGCTTTAGCCGTCTGACTAACATTTCCGCCTCAGCTAACCCTTGGTATTTCCCGTAAAAATTGAATATTGTGTTACTGAATGAGTCGTATGAAGCCGTTCCTAGGGAAGAGAAGAGATGTAGTCGATGATTGGGAGCCCTGAATTCATGTCTTTGATTCGAGCCTTTATTACACAGCTTTACCCTACAAGCAACATTGGATGCATCTATGACATTGAAAGTTTGTGTCGCACCTGGATCCTATCACCGTCAGAGAAGTATAAACGCCGAATTCGGCAAATAAGCATGACAAGTAAAGACACAAGGTTGGGTGGGAATAAGTTGACACAGTCTTTTAGATTAGGGTCGCTGTTATGGTCGGTGATCACGTTATGTGGGGATCCCTATTCGGGTACAGAAGTGACACATACTTTCGTATGTCATAAAGGCCCCGTTGCACTACTTTCCTAACGCTTTAGCCTTCTGACTAAGATTTCCGCCTCAGCCCCCCTCATTATTGGCAGTAAAAATTGAATATTGTGCTATTGAATGAGTCGTATGATGCCGTTCCTAGGGAAGAGAAGAGATGTAGTTGATGATTGGGAGCCCTGAATTCATGTCTTTGTTTCCTGCCTCCATTTCACAACTTTACTCTTCAAGCAACATTGGATGCATCTATGACATTGAAAGTTTGTGTCGTACCTGGATCCGATCACCGTCAGACAGGTATAAACGCCGAATTCGGCAAATAAGCATGACAAGTAAAAACACAGGGTTGGGTGGGAATAAGTTGATACAGTCTTTTATATTAGGGTCGCTGATATGGTCTGTGATCAAGTTATGTGGGGATCCCTATTCGGGTACAGAAGTGACACATACTTTCGTATGTCATGAAGGCCCCGTGGCACTACTTTTCTATCGCTTTAGCCGTCTGACTAACATTTCCGCCTCAGCTAACCCTTGGTATTGGCAGTAAAAATTGAATATTGTGTTACCGAATGAGTCGTATGAAGCCGTTCCTAGGGAAGAGAAGAGATGTAGTCGATGATTGGGAGTCTGAATTCATGTCTTTGTTTCCTGCCTTCATTACACAGCTTTACCCTTCAAGCAACATTGGATGCATCTATGACATTGAATGTTTGTGTCGTACCTGGATCCTATCACCGTCAGACAGGTATAAACGCCGAATTCGGCAAATAAGCATGACAAGTAAAGACACAGGGTTGGGTGGGAATAAGTTGACACAGTCTTTTAGATTAGGGTCGCTGTTATGGTCGGTGATCACGTTATATGGGGATCCGTATTCGGGTACTGAAGTGACACATACTTTCGTAGGTCATGAAGGCCCCGTTGCACTACTTTTCTATCGCTTTAGCCGTCTGACTAACATTTCCGCCTCAGCTAACCCTTGGTATTGGCAGTAATAATTGAATATTGTGTAACTGAATGAGTCGTATGAAGCCGTTCCTAGGGAAGAGAAGAGATGTAATCGATGATTGGGAGTCTAGAATTCATGTCTTTGTATCCTGCCTTCATTACACAGCTTTACCCTTCAAGCAACATTGGATGCATCTATGACATTGAAAGTTTGTGTCAACCTGGATCCTATCACCGTCAGACAGGTGTAAACGCCGAATTCGGCAAATAAGCATGACAAGTAAAGACACAGGGTTGGGTGGGAATAAGTTGACACAGTCTTTTAGATTAGGGTTGCTGTTATGGTCGGTGATCACGTTATGTGGGGATCCCTATTCAAGTACAGAAGTGACACATACTTTCGTATGTCATGATGGCCCCGTTGCATTACTGTCCTAACGCTTTAGCCTTCTGACTAACATTCCCGCCTCAGCCCCTCTCATTATTGGCAGTAAAAATTGAATATTGTGTCATTGAATGTGTGGTATGAAGCTGATCCTAGGGAAGAGAAGTAATGTAGTCGATGACTGGGATCACTTAATTCATGTCTTTGTTTCCTGCCTTCATTACACAGCTTTACCCTTCAAGCAACATTGGATGCATCTATGACATTGAAAGTTTGTGTCGTACTTGGATCCTATCACCGTCAGACAGGAACAAACGCCGAATTCGGCAAATAAGTATGACAAGTAAAGACACAGGGTCGGGTGGGAATAAGTTGACACAGTCTTTTAGATTATGATCGCTGTTATGGTCGGTGACCACGTTATGTGGGCATCCCTATTCGGGTACAGAAGTGACTTATCATTTCGTATGTCATAAAGGCCCCGTTGCACTACTTTTCTATCGCTTTAGCCGTCTGACTAACACTTCCGCCTCAGCTAACCCTTGGTATTGGCCGTAAAAATTGAATATTGTGTTACTGAATGAGTCGTATGAAGCCGTTCCTAGGGAAGAGAAGACATGTAGTCGATGATTGGGAGCCCTGAATTCATGTCTTTGATTCGAGCCTTTATTACACAGCTATACCCTACAAGCAACATTGGATGCATCTATGACATTGAAAGTTTGTGTCGTACCTGGATCCTATCACCGTCAGAGAGGTATAAACGCCGAATGCGGCAAATAAGCATGACAATAAAGACACAGGGTTGGGTGGGAATAAGTTGACACAGTCTTTTAGATTAGGGTCGCTGTTATGGTCGGTGATCACGTTATGTGGGGATCCCTATTCGGGTACAGAAGTGACACATACTTTCGTATGTCATGATGGCCCCGTTCCACTACTTTCCTAACGCTTTAGCCTTCTGACTAACATTTCCGCCTCAGCCCCTCTCATTATTGGCAGTAAAAATTGAATATTGTGTCATTGAATGTGTGGTATGAAGCTGTTCCTAGGGAAGAGAAGTAATGTAGTCGATGACTGGGAGCACTTAATTCATGTCTTTGTTTCCTGCCTTCATTACACAGCTTTACCCTTCAAGCAACATTGGATGCATCTATGACATTGAAAGTTTGTGTCGTACTTGGATCCTATCACCGTCAGACAAGTATAAACGCCGAATTCGGCAAATAAGCATGACAAGTAAAAACACAGAGTTGGGTGGGAATAAGTTGACACAGTCTTTTAGATTAGGGTCGCTGTTATGGTCGGTGATCACGTTATGTGGGGATCCGTATTCGGGTACAGAAGTGACACATACTTTCGTATGTCATGATGGCCCCGTTGCACTACTTTCCTAACGCTTTAGCCTTCTGACTAACATTTCCGCCTCAGCCCCCCTCATTATTGGCAGTAAAAATTGAATATTATGTTATTGAATGAGTCGTATGAAGCCGTTCCTAGGGAAGAGAAGAGATGTAGTCGATGATTGGGAGCACTGAATTCATGTCTTTGTTTCCTGCCTTCATTACACAGCTTTACCCTTCAAGCAACATTGGATGCATCTATGACATTGATAGTTTGTGTCGTACTTGGATCCTATCACCGTCAGACAGGTATAAACGCCGAATTCGGCAAATAAGCATGACAAGTAAAGAAACAGGGTTGGGTGGGAATAACTTGACACAGTTTTTTAGATTAGGGTCGCTGTTATGGTCGGTGATCACGTTATGTGGGGATCCCTATTCGGGTACAGAAGTGACACATACTTTCGTATGTCATGATGGCCCCGTTGCACTACTTTCCTAACGCTTTTGCCTTCTGACTAACATTTCCGCCTCAGCCCCCCTCATTATTGGCAGTAAAAATTGAATATTGTGTTATTGAATGAGTCGTATGAAGCCGTTCCTAGGGAAGAGAAGAGATGTATTCGATGATTGGGAGCCCTGGATTCATGTCTTTGTTTCCTGCCTTCATTACACAGCTTTACCCTTCAAGCAACATTGGATGCATCTATGACATTGAAAGTTTGTGTCGTACTTGGATCCTAGCACCGTCAGACAGGAACAAACGCCGAATTCGGCAAATAAGTATGACAAGTAAAGACACAGGGTCGGGTGGGAATAAGTTGACACAGTCTTTTAGATTAGGATCGCTGTTATGGTCGGTGACCACGTTATGTGGGCATCCCTATTCGGGTACAGAAGTGACACATACTTTCGTATGTCATGATGGCCCCGTTGCACTACTTTCCTAACGCTTTAGCCTTCTGACTAACATTTCCGCCTCAGCCCCCCTCATTATTGGCAGTAAAAATTGAATATTGTGTTATTGAATGAGTCGTATGATGCCGTTCCTAGGGAAGAGAAGAGATGTAGTTGATGATTGGGCCCCCTGAATTCATGTCTTTGTTTCCTGCCTCCATTTCACAGCTTTACTCTTCAAGCAACATTGGATGCATCTATGACATTGAAAGTTTGTGTCGTACCTGGATCCGATCACCGTCAGACAGGTACAAACGCCGAATTCGGCAAATAAGCATGACAAGTAAAAACACAGGGTTGGGTGGGAATAGGTTGACACAGTCTTTTATATTAGGGTCGCTGATATGGTCGGTGATCAAGTAATGTGGGGATCCCTGTTCGGGTACAGAAGTGACACATACTTTCGTATGTCATGAAGGCCCCGTGGCACTACTTTTCTATCGCTTTAGCCGTCTGACTAACATTTCCGCCTCAGCTAACCCTTGGTATTGGCAGTAAAAATTGAATATTGTGTTACCGAATGAGTCGTATGATGCCGTTCCTAGGGAAGAGAAGAGATGTAATCGATGATTGGGAGTCTAGAATTCATGTCTTTGTTTCCTGCCTTCATTACACAGCTTTACCCTTCAAGCAACATTGGATGCATCTATGACATTGAAAGTTTGTGTCGTACCTGGATCCTATCACCGTCAGACAAGTATAAACGCCGAATTCTGCAAATAAGCATGACAAGTAAAGACACAGGGTCGGGTGGGAATAAATTGACACAGTCTTTTAGATTATGATCGCTGTTTTGGTCGGTGACCACGTTATGTGCGAATCCCTATTCGGGTACAGAAGTGACATATACTTTCGTATGTCATAAAGGCCCCGTTGCACTACTTTTCTATCGCTTTAGCCGTCTGACTAACATTTCCGCCTCAGCTAACCCTTGGTATTGGCCGTAAAAATTGAATATTGTGTTACTGAATGAGTCGTATGAAGCCGTTCCTAGGGAAGAGAAGTAATGTAGTCGATGATTGGGAGCACTTAATTCATGTCTTTGTTTCCTGCCTTCATTACACAGCTTTACCCTTCAAGCAACATTGGATGCATCTATGATATTGAAAGTTTGTGTCGTACTTGGATCCTATCACCGTCAGACAAGTATAAACGCCGAATTCGGCAAATAAGCATGACAAGTAAAAACACAGAGTTAGGTGGGAATAAGTTGACACAGTCTTTTAGATTAGGGTCGCTGTTATGGTCGGTGATCACGTTATGTGGGGATCCCTATTCGGGTACAGAAGTGACACATACTTTCGTATGTCATGATGGCCCCGTTGCACTACTTTCCTAACGCTTTAGCCTTCTGACTAACATTTCCGCCTCAGCCCCTCTCATTATTGGCAGTAAAAATTGAATATTGTGTTATTGAATGACTCGTATGAACCCGTTCCTAGGGAGGAGAAGAGATGTAGTCGATGATTGGGAGTCCTGAATTCATGTCTTTGTTTCCTGCCTCCATTACACCGCTTTACCCTTCAAGCAACATTGGATGCATCTATGACATTGAAAGTTTGTGTCGTACCTGGATCCTATCACCGTCAGACAGGTATAAACGCTGAATTCGGCAAATAAGCATGACAAGTAAAAACACAGAGTTGGGTGGGAATAAGTTGACACAGTGTTTTAGATTAGGGTCGCTGTTATGGTCGGTGATCACGTTATGTGGGGATCCGTATTCGGGTACAGTAGTGACACATACTTTCGTATGTCATGATGGCCCCGTTGCACTACTTCCTAACGCTTTAGCCTTCTGACTAACATTTCCGCCTCAGCCCCCCACATTATTGGCAGTAAAAATTGAATATTGTGTTATTGAATGAGTCGTATGAAGCTGTTCCTAGGGAAGAGAAGAGATGTAGTCGATGATTGGGAGTCCTGAATTCATGTCTTTGTTTCCTGCCTCCATTACACAGCTTTACCCTTCAAGCAACATTGGATGCATCTATGACATTGAAAGTTTATGTCGTACCTGGATCCTATCACCGTCAGACAGGAACAAACGCCGAATTCGGCAAATAAGTATGACAAGTAAAGACACAGGGTCGGGTGGGAATAAGTTGACACAGTCTTTTAGATTAGGATCGCTGTTATGGTCGGTGACCACATTATGTGGGGATCCCTATTCGGGTACAGAAGTGACATATACTTTCGTATGTCATAAAGGCCCCGTTGCACTACTTTTCTATCGCTTTAGCCGTCTGACTAACATTTCCGCCTCAGCTAACCCTTGGTATTGGCAGTAAAAATTGAATATTGTGTTACTGAATGAGTCGTATGAAGCGGTTCCTAGGGAAGAGAAGAGATGTAGTCGATGATTGGGAGTCCTGAATTCATGTCTTTGTTTCCTGCCTTCATTACACAGGTTTACCCTTCAAGCAACATTGGATGCATCTATGACATTGAAAGTTTGTGTCGTACCTGAATCCTATCACCGTCAGACAAGTATAAACGCCGAATTCGGCAAATAAGCACGACAAGTAAAGACACCGGGTTGGGTGGGAATAAGTTGACACAGTCTTTTAGATTAGGGTCACTGATATGATCGGTGATCACGTTATGTGGGGATCCCTATTCGGGTACAGAAGTGACACATACTTTCGTATGTCATGATGGCCCTGTTGCACTACTTTCCTATCGCTTTAGCCTTCTGACTAAAATTTCCGCCTCAGCCCCCCTCATTATTAGCAGTAAAAATTGAATATTGTGTTATTGAATGAGTCGTATGAAGCCGTTCCTAGGGAAGAGAAGAGATGTAGTCGATGATTGGGAGCACTGAATTCATGTCTTTGTTTCCTGCCTTCATTACACACATTTACCCTTCAAGCAACATTGGATGCATCTATGACATTGAAAGTTTGTGTCGTACCTGGATCCTATCACCGTCAGACAGGAACAAACGCCGAATTCGGCAAATAAGTATGACAAGTAAAGACACAGGGTCGGTTGGGAATAAGTTGACACAGTCTTTTAGATTAGGGTCGCTGTTATGGTCGGTGATCACGTTATGTGGGGATCCCTGTTCGGGTACAGAACTGACACATACTTTCGTATGTCATGAAGGCCCCGTTGCACTACTTTTCTATCGCTTTAGCCGTCTGACTAACAAATCCGCCTCAGTCAACCCTTGGTATTGGCAGTAAAATTTGAATATTGTGTTACTGAATGAGTCGTATGAAGCCGTTCCTAGGGATGAGAAGAGATGTAGTCGATGATTGCGAGCCCTGAATTTATGTCTTTGTTTCCTGCCTTTATTACACAGCTTTACCCTTCAAGCAACATTGGATGCATCTATGACATTGAAAGTTTGTGTCGTACCTGGATCCTATCACCGTCAGAGAAGTATAAACGCCGAATTCGGCAAATAAGCATGACTAGTAAAGACACAGGGTTGGGTGGGAATAACTTGACACAGTTTTTAGGTTAGGGTCGCTCTTATGGTCGGTGATCACGTTATGTGGGGATCCCTATTCGGGTACAGAAGTGACACATACTTTCGTATGTCATGATGGCCCCGTTGCACTACTTTCCTAACGCTTTAGCCTTCTGACTAACATTTCCGCCTCAGCCCCTCTCATTATTGGCAGTAAAAATTGAATATTGTGTTATTGAATGAGTCATATGAAGCCGTTCCTAAGGGATGAGAAGAGATGTGGTCGATTATTGGGAGCCCTGAATTCATGTCTTTGTTTCCTGCCTCCATTTCACAGCTTCACTCTTCAAGCAACATTGGATGCATCTATGACATTGAAAGTTTGTGTCGTACCTGGATCCGATCACCGTCAGACAGGTACAAACGACAAATTCGGCAAATAAGCATGACAAGTAAAAACACAGGGTTGGGTGGGAATAAGTTGACACAGTCTTTTAGATTAGGGTCGCTGATATGGTCGGTGATTACGTTATGTGGGGATCCCTATTCGGGTACAGAAGTGACACATACTTTCGTATGTCAAGGAGACCCCGTGGCACTCCTTTTCTATCGCTTTAGCCGTCTGACTAACAAATCCGCCTCAGTCAACCCTTGGTATTGGCAGTAAAAATTGAATATTGTGTTACTGAATGAGTCGTATGAAGCCGTTCCTAGGGAAGAGAAGAGATGTTGTCGATGATTGGGAGCCCTGAATTCATGTCTTTGTTTCCTGCCTTCATTACACAGCTTTACCCTCCAAGCAACATTGGGTGCATCTATGACATTGAAAGTTTGTGTCGTATCTCGATCCTATCACCGTCAGACAGGTATAAACGCCGAATTCGGCAAATAAGCATGACAAGTAAAAATACAGAGTTGGGAGGGAATAAGTTGACACAGTCTTTTAGATTAGGGTCGCTGATATGGTCGGGGATCACGTTATGTGGGGATCCCTATTCGGGTACAGAAGTGACACATACTTTCGTATGTCATGATGGCCCCGTTGCACCACTTTTCTAACGCTTTAGCCTTCTGACTAACATTTCCGCCTCAATCCCCTTCTCTATTGGCAGTAAAAATTGAATATTGTGTTATTGAATGAGTCGTATGAAGCCGTTCCTAGGGAAGAGAAGAGATGTAGTCGATGATTGGGAGTCCTGAATTCATGTCTTTGTTTCCTGCCTTCATTACACAGCTTTACCCTCCAAGCAACATTGGGTGCATCTATGACATTGAAAGTTTGTGTCGTACCTCGATCCTATCACCGTCAGACAGGTATAAACGCCGAATTCGGCAAATAAGCATGACAAGTAAAGACACAGGGTTGGGTGGGAATAAGTTGACACAGTCTTATAGATTAGGGACGCTGTTATGGTCGGTGATCACGTTATGTGGGGATCCCTATTCGGGTACAGAAGTGACACATATTTTCGTATGTCATGATGGCACCGTTGCACTACCTTCCTAACGCTTTAGCCTTCTGACTAACATTTCCGCCTCAGCCCCTCTCATTATTGGCAGTAAAAATTGAATATTGTGTTATTGAATGACTCGTATGAAGCCGTTCCTAGGGAGGAGAAGAGATATAGTCGATGATTGGGAGTCCTGAATTCATGTCTTTGTTTCCTGCCTCCATTACTCCGCTTTACCCTTCAAGCAACATCGGATGCATCTATGACATTGAAAGTTTGTGTCGTACCTGGTTCCGATCAGCGTCAGACAGGTATAAACGCCGGATTCGGCAAATAAGCATGACAAGTAAAAACACAGGGTTCGGTGGGAATATGTTGACACAGTCTTTTAGATTAGGGTCGCTGATATGATCGGTGATCACGTTATGTGGGGATCCCTATTCGGGTACAGAAGTGACACATACTTTCGTATGTCATGATGGGCCCGTTGCACTACTTTCCTATCGCTTTAACCTTCTGACTAACATTCCCGCCTCAGCTAACCCTTGGTATTGGAGTAAAAATTGAATATTGTGTTACTCAATGAGTCGTATGAAGCCGCTCCTAGGGAAGAGAAGAGATGTAGTCGATGATTGGGAGCCCTGGTTTCATGTCTTTGTTTCCTGCCTTTATTACAGAGCTTTACCCTTCAAGCAACATTGGATGCATCTATGACATTGAAAGTTTGTGTCGTACCTGGATCCTATCACCGTCAGAGAAGTATAAATGCCGAATTCGGCAAATAAGCATGACAAGTAAAGACACAGGGTTAGGTGGGAATAAGTTGACACAGTCTTTTAGATTAGGGTCGCTGTTATGGTCGGTGATCACGTTATGTGGGGAACCCTATTCTGGTACAGAAGTGACACATACTTTCGTATGTCATGCTGGCCCCGTTGCACTACTTTCCTAACGCTTTAGCCTTCTGACTAACATTTCCGCCTCAGCCCCTCTCATTATTGGCAGTAAAAATTGAATATTGTGTTATTGAATGAGTCATATGAAGCCGTTCCTATGGGATGAGAAGTGATGTAGCCGATTATTGGGAGCCCTGAATTCAGGTGTTTGTTTCCTGCCTCCATTTCACAGCTTTACTCTTCAAGCAACATTGGATGCATCTATGACATTGAAAGTTTGTGTCGTACCTGGATCCGATCACCGTCAGACAGGTATAAACGCCAAATTCGGCAAATAAGCATGACAAGTAAAAACACAGGGTTGGGTGGGAATAAGTTGACACAGTCTTTTAGATTAGGGTCGCTGATATGGTCGGTGATCACGTTATGTGGGGAGACCTATTCGGGTACAGAAGTGACACATACTTTCGTATGTCAAGGAGGCCCCGTGGCACTACTTTTCTATCGCTTTAGCCGTCTGACTAACAAATCCGCCTCAGTCAACCCTTGGTATTGGCAGTAAAAATTGAATATTGTGTTACTGAATGAGTCGTATGAAGCCGTTCCTAGGGAAGAGAAGAGATGTAGTCGATGATTGGGAGCCCTGAATTCATGTCTTTGTTTCCTGCCTTTATTACACAGCTTTACCCCTCAAGCAACATTGGATGCATCTATGACATTGAAAGTTTGTGTCGTACCTGGATCCTATCACCGTCAGAGAAGGATAAACGCCGAATTCGGCAAATAAGCATGACAAGTAAAGACACAGGGTTGGGTGGGAATAAGTTGACAGTCTTTTAGATTAGGGTCGCTGTTATGGTCGGTGATCACGTTATGTGGGGATCCCTAGTCTGGTACAGAAGTGACACATACTTTCGTATGTGATGATGGCCCCGTTGCACTACTTTCCTAACGCTTTAGCCTTCTGACTAACATTTCCGCCTCAATCCCTTTCTCTATTGGCAGTAAAAATTGAATATTGTGTTATTGAATGAGTCGTATGAAGCCGTTCCTAGGGAAGAGAAGAGATGCAGTCGATGATTGGGAGTCCTGAATTCATGTCTTTGTTTCCTGCCTTCATTACACAGCTTTACCCTCCAAGCAACATTGGGTGCATCTATGACATTGAAAGTTTGTGTCGTACCTGGATCCTATCACCGTCAGACAGGTATAAACGCCGAATTCGGCAAATAAGCATGACAAGTAAAGACACAGGGTTGGGTGGGAATAAGTTGACACAGTCTTTTAGATTAGGTGCGCTGTTATGGTCGGTGATCACGTTATATGGGGATCCGTATTCGGGTACTGAAGTGACACATACTTTCGTATCTCATGAAGGCCCCGTTGCACTACTTTTCCATCGCTTTAGCCGTCTGACTAACATTTCCGCCTCAGCTAACCCTTGGTATTGGCAGTAAAAATTGAATATTGTGTAACTGAATGAGTCGTATGAAGCCGTTCCTAGGGAAGAGAAGAGATGTAGTCGATGATTGGGAGCCCTGAATTCATGTCTTTGTTTCCTGCCTCCATTACACCGCTTTACCCTTCAAGCAACATTGGATGCATCTATGACATTGAATGATGGTGTCGTACCTGGATCCTATCACCGTCAGACAAGGATAAACGCCGAATTCGGCAAATAAGCATGACAAGTAAAGACACAGGGTTGGGTGGGAATAAGTTGACACAGTCTTATAGATTAGGGTCGCTGTTATGGTCGGTGATCACGTTATGTGGGGATCCCTATTCGGGTACAGAACTGACACATATTTTCGTATGTCATGATGGCCCCGTTGCACTACTTTCCCAACGCTTTAGCCTTCTGACTAACATTTCCGCCTCAGCCCCTCTCATTATTGGCAGTAAAAATTGAATATTGTGTTATTGAATGACTCGTATGAAGCCGTTCCTAGGGAGGAGAAGAGATGTAGTCGATGATTGGGAGTCCTGAATTCATGTCTTTGTTTCCTGCCTCCATTACTCCGCTTTACCCTTCAAGCAACATTGGATGCATCTATGACATTGAAAGTTTGTGTCGTACCTGGATCCGATCAGCGTCAGACAGGTATAAACGCCGAATTCGGAAAATAAGCATGACAAGTAAAAACACAGGGTTCGGTGGGAATAAGTTGACACAGTCTTTTAGATTAGGGTCGCTGATATGATCGGTGATCACGTTATGTGGGGAACCTTATTCGGGTACAGAAGTGACACATACTTTCGTATGTCATGATGGGCCCGTTGCACTACTTTCCTATCGCTTTAACCTTCTGACTAACATTTCCGCCTCAGCCTCCCTCATTATTGGCAGTAAAAATTGAATATTGTGTTATTGAATGAGTCGTATGAAGCCGTTCCTAGGGAAGAAAAGAGATGTAGTCGATGATTGGGAGCACTCAATTCATGTCTTTGTTTCCTGCCTTCATTACACAGCTTTACCCTTCAAGCAACATTGGATGCATCTATGACATTGAAAGTTTGTGTCGTACCTGGATCCCATCACCGTCAGACAGGTATAAACGCCGAATTCGGCATATAAGCATGACAAGTAAAGCCACAGGGTTGGGTGGGAATAACTTGACACAGCTTTTTGGATTAGGGTCGCTCTTATGGTCGGTGATCACGTTATGTGGGGATCCCTATTCGGGTACAGAAGTGACACATACTTTCGTTTGTCATGATGGCCCCGTTGCACTACTGTCCTAACGCTTTAGCCTTCTGACTAACATTTCCGCCTCAGCCTCCCTCAGTATTGGCAGTAAAAATTGAATATTGTGTTATTGAATGAGTGGTATGAAGCCGTTCCTAGGGAAGAGAAGAGATGTAGTCGATGATTGGGAGCCCTGGATTCATGTCTTTGTTTCCTGCCTTCATTACACAGCTTTACCCTTCAAGCAATATTGGATGCATCTATGACATTGAAAGTTTGTGTCGTACTTGGATCCTATCACCGTCAGACAGGAACAAACGCCGAATTCGGCAAATAAGTATGACAAGTAAAGACACAGGGTCGGGTGGGAATAAGTTGACACAGTCTTTTAGATTAGGATCGCTGTTATGGTCGGTGACCACGTTATGTGGGCATCCCTATTCGGGTACAGAAGTGACATATACTTCCGTATGTCATAAAGGCCCCGTTGCACTACTTTTCTATCGCTTTAGCCGTCTGACTAACATTTCCGCCTCAGCTAACCCTTGGTATTGCCCGTAAAAATTGAATATTGTGTTACTGAATGAGTCGTATGAAGCCGTTCCTAGGGAAGAGAAGAGATGTAGTCGATGATTGGGAGCCGTGAATTCATGTCTTTGATTCGAGCCTTTATTACACAGCTTTACCCTACAAGCAACATTGGATGCATCTATGACATTGAAAGTTTGTGTCATACCTGGATCCTATCACCGTCAGAGAAGTATAAACGCCGAATTCGGCAAATAAGCATGACAAGTAAAGACACAGGTTTGGGTGGGAATAAGTTGACACAGTCTTTTAGATTAGGGTCGCTGTTATGGTCGGTGATCACGTTATGTTGGGATCCCTATTCGGGTACAGAAGTGACACATACTTTCGTATGTCATGATGGCCCCGTTGCACTACTTTCCTAACGCTTTAGCCTTCTGACTAACATTTCCGCCTCAGCCCCCCTCATTATTGGCAGTAAAAATTGAATATTGTGTTATTGTATGAGTCGTATGATGCCGTTCCTAGGGAAGAGAAGAGATGTAGTTGATGATTGGGAGCCCTGAATTCATGTCTTTGTTTCCTGCCTCCATTTCACAGCTTTACTCTTCAAGCAACATTGGATGCATCATTGACATTGAAAGTTTGTGTCGTACCTGGATCCGATCACCGTCAGACAGGTATAAACGCCGAATTCGGCAAATAAGCATGACAAGTAAAAACACAGGGTTGGGTGGGAATAAGTTGACACAGTCTTTTATACTAGGGTCGCTGATATGGTCGGTGATCAAGTTATGTGGGGATCCCTATTCGGGTACAGAAGTGACACATACTTTCGTATGTCATGAAGGCCCTGTGGCACTCTTTTTCTATCGCTTTAGCCGTCTGACTAACATTTCCGCCTCAGCTAACCCTTGGTATTGGCAGTAAAAATTGAATATTGTGTTACCGAATGAGTCGTATGAAGCCGTTCCTAGGGAAGAGAAGAGATGTAGTCGATGATTGGAAGCCCTGAACTCATGTCTTTGTATCCTGCCTTTATTACACAGCTTTACCCTTCAAGCAACATTGGATGCATCTATGACATTGAATGATGGTGTCGTACCTGGATCCTATCACCGACAGACAAGGATAAACGCCGAATTCGGCAAATAGGCATGACAAGTAAAGACACAGGGCTGGGTGGGAATATGTTGACACAGTCTTATAGATTAGGGTCGCTGTTATGGTCGGTGATCACGTTATGTGGGGATCCCTAATCGGGTACAGAAGTGACACATACTTTCGTATGTCATGATGGCCCCGTTGCACTACTTTCCTAACGCTTTAGCCTTCTGACTAACATTTCCGCCTCAGCCCCTCTCATTATTGGCAGTAAAAATTGAATATTGTGTTATTGAATGACTCGTATGAAGCCGTTCCTAGGGAGGAGAAGAGATGTAGTCGATGATTGGGAGTCCTGAATTCTTGTCTTTGTTTCCTGCCTCCATTACACCGCTTTACCCTTCAAGCAACATTGGATGCATCTATGACATTGAAAGTTTGTGTCGTACCTGGATCCGATCAGCGTCAGACAGGTATAAACGCCGAATTCGGCAAATAAGCATGACAAGTAAAAACACAGGGTTCGGTGGGAATAAGTTGACACACTCTTTTAGATTAGAGTCGCTGTTATGGTCGGTCATCACGTTATGTGGGGATCCGTATTCGGGTACAATAGTGACACATACTTTCGTATGTCATGATAGCCCCCTTGCACTACTTTCCTATCGCTTTAGGCTTCTGACTAACATTTCCGCCTCAGCCCCCCTCATTATTGGCAGTAAAAATTTAATATTGTGTTATTGAATGAGTCGTATGAAGCCGTTCCTAGGGAAGAGAAGAGATGTAGTCGATGATTGGGAGTCCTGAATTCATGGCTTTGTTACCTGCCTTCATTACACAGCTTTACGCCTCAAGCAACATTGGATGCATCTATGTCATTGAAAGTTTGTGTCGTACCTGGATCCTATCACCGTCAGACAGGTATAAACGCCGAATTCGGCAAATAAGCATGACAAGTAAAAACACAGGGTTCGGTGGGAATACGTTGACACAGTCTTTTAGATTAGGGTCGCTGATATGATCGGTGATCACGTTATGTGGGGATCCCTATTCGGGTACAGAAGTGACACATACTTTCGTATGTCATGATGGGCCCGTTGCACTACTTTCCTATCGCTTTAACCTTCTGACTAACATTTCCGCCTCAGCCTCCCTCATTATTGGCAGTAAAAATTGAATATTGTGTTATTGAATGAGTCGTATGAAGCCGTTCCTAGGGAAGAAAAGAGATGTAGTCGATGATTGGGAGCACTGAATTCATGTCTTTGTTTCCTGCCTTCATTACACAGCTTTACCCTTCAAGCAACATTGGATGCATCTGTGACATTGAAAGTATGTGTCGTACTTGGATCCTATCACCGTCAGACAGGTATAAACGCCGAATTCGGCATATAAGCATGACAAGTAAAGACACAGGGTTGGGTGGGAATAACTTGACACAGTTTTTTAGATTAGGGTCGCTCTTATGGTCGGTGATCACGTTATGTGGGGATCCCTATTCGGGTACAGAAGTGACACATACTTTCGTATGTCATGATGGCCCCGTTCCACGACTGTCCTAACGCTTTAGCCTTCTGACTAACATTTCCCCCTCAGCCTCCCTCATTATTGGCAGTAAAAATTGAATATTGTGTTATTGAATGAGTCGTATGAAGCCGTTCCTAGGGAAGAGAAGAGATGTAGTCGATGATTGGGAGCCCTGAATTCATGTCTTTGATTCGAGCCTTTATTACACAGCTTTACCCTACAAGCAACATTGGATGCATCTATGACATTGAAAGTTTGTGTCGTACCTGGATCCTATCACCGTCAGAGAAGTATAAACGCCGAATGCGGAAAATAAGCAGGACAAGTAAAGACACAGGGTTGGGTGGGAGTAAGTTGACACAGTCTTTTAGATTAGGGTCGCTGTTATGGTCGGTGATCACGTTATGTGGGGATCCCTATTCGGGTACAGAAGTGACACATACTTTCGTATGTCATGATGGCCCCGTTGCACTACTTTCCTAACGCTTTAGCCTTCTGACTAACATTTCCGCCTCAGCCCCTCTCATTATTGGCAGTAAAAATTGAATATTGTGTTATTGAATGACTCGTATGAAGCCGTTCGTAGGGAGGAGAAGAGATGTAGTCGATGATTGGGAGTCCTGAATTCATGTCATTGTTTCCTGCCTCCATTACACCGCTTTACCCTTCTAGCAACATTGGATGCATCTATGACATTGAAAGTTTGTGTCGTACCTGGATCCGATCAGCGTCAGACAGGTATAAACGCCGAATTCGGCAAATAAGCATGACAAGTAAAAACACAGGGTTCGGTGGGAATAAGTTGACACAGTCTTTTAGATTAGGGTCGCTGATATGGTCGGTGATCACGTTATGTGGGGATCCCTATTCGGGTACAGAAGTGACACATACTTTCGTATGTCATGATGGCCCCGTTGCACTACTTTCCTAACGCTTTAGCCTTCTGACAAACATTTCCGCCTCAGCCCCCCTCATTGTTAGCAGTAAAAATTGAATATTGTGTTATTGAATGAGTCGTATGAAGCCGTTCCTAGGGAGGAGAAGAGATGTAGTCGATGATTGGGAGCACTGAATTCATGGCTTTGTTACCTGCCTTCATTACACAGCTTTACGCTTCAAACAACATTGGATGCATCTATGTCATTGAAAGTTTGTGTCGTACCTGGATCCTATCACCGTCAGACAGGTATAAACGCCGAATTCGGCAAATAAGCATGACAAGTAATGACACAGGGTTGGGTGGGAATAAGTTGACACAGTCTTTTAGATTAGGGTCGCTATTATGGTCGGTGATCACGTTATGTGGGGATCCCTATTCGGGTACAGAACTGACACATACTTTCGTATGTCATGAAGGCCCCGTTGCACTACTTTTCTATCGCTCTAGCCGTCTGACTAACATTCCCGCCTCAGCTAACCCTTGGTATTGGCAGTAAAAATTGAATATTGTGTTACTCAATGAGTCGTATGAAGCCGTTCCTAGGGAAGAGAAGAGATGCAGTCGATGATTGGGAGCCCTGAATTCATGTCTTTGTTTCCTGCCTTTATTACACAGCTTTACCCTTCAAGCAACATTGGATGCATCTATGACATTGAAAGTTTGTGTCGTACCTGGATCCTATCACCGTCAGAGAAGTATAAACGCCGAATTCGGCAAATAAGCATGACAAGTAAAGACACAGGGTTGGGTGGGAATAAGTTGACACAGTCTTTTAGATTAGGGTCGCTGTTATGGTCGGTGATCACGTTATGTGGGGATCCCTATTCTGGTACAGAAGTGACACATACTTTCGTATGTGATGATGGCCCTGTTGCACTACTTTCCTAACGCTTTAGCCTTCTGACTAACATTTCCGCCTCAGCCCCCCTCATTATTGGCAGTAAAAATTGAATATTGTGTTATTGAATGAGTCGTATGAAGCCGTTCCTAGGGATGAGAAGAGATGTAGTCGATGATTGGGAGCCCTGAATTCATGTCTTTGTTTCCTGCCTCCATTTCACAGCTTTACTCTTCAAGCAGCATTGGATACATCTATGACATTGAAAGTTTGTGTCGTACCTGGATCCGATCACCGTCAGACAGGTATAAACGCCGAATTCGGCAAATAAGCATGACAAGTAAAGACACAGGGTTGGGTGGGAATAAGTTGACACAGTCTTTTAGATTAGGGTCGCTGTTATGGTCGGTGATCACGTTATGTGGGGATCCCTATTCGGGTACAGAAGTGACACATACTTTCGTATGTCATGATGGCCCCGTTGCACTACTCTCCTATCGTTTTAGCCTTCTGACTAACATTTCCACCTCAGCTCTCCTCATTGTTGGCAGTAAAAATTGAATATTGTGTTATTAAGTGATTCGTATGAAGCCGTTTCTAGGGAAGAGATGAGATGTAGTCGATGATTGAGAGTCCTGAATTCATGTCTTTGTTTCCTGCCTCCATTACACAGCTTTACTCTTCAAGCAACATTGGATGCATCTATGACATTGAAAGTTAGTGTCGTACCTGGATCCTATCACCGTCAGACAGGTATAAACGCTGAATTCGGCAAATAAGCATGACAAGTAAAAACACAGAGTTGCGTGGGAATAAGTTGACACAGTGTTTTATATTAGGGTTGCTGTTATGGTCGGTGATCACGTTATGTGGGGATCCGTATTCGGGTACAGAAGTGACACATACTTTCGTATGTCATGAAGGCCCCGTTGCACTACTTTTCTATCGCTTTAGCCTCAGCTAACCCTTGGTATTGGCAGTAAAAATTGAATATTGTGTTACTGAATGAGTCGTATGAAGCCGTTCCTAGGGAAGAAAAGAGATGTAGTCGATGATTGGTAGCCCTGGATTCATTCTTTGTTTCCTGCCTTCATTACACAGCTTTACCCTTCAAGCAACATTGGATGCATCTATGACATTGAATGTTTGTGTCGTACATGGGTCCTATCACCGTCAGACAAGTATAAACGAAGAATTCGGCAAATAAGCATGACAAGTAAAGACACAGGGTTGGGTGGAAACAACTTGATACAGTTTTTTAGATTAGGGTCGCTGTTATGGTCGGTGATCACGTTATGTGGGGATCCGTATTCGGGTACAGAAGTGACACATACTTTCGTATGTCATGATGGCCCCGTTGCACTACTTTCCTATCGCTTTAGCCTTCTGACTAACATTTCCGCCTCAGCCTCCCTCAATATTGGCAGTAAAAATTGAATATTGTGTTATTGAATGAGTCGTATGAAGCCGTTCCTAGGGAAGAGAAGAGATGTAGTCGATGATTGGGAGTCCTGATTTCATGTCTTTGTTTCCATCCTTCATTACACAGCTTTACCCTTCAAGCAACATTGGATGCATCTATGACATTGAAAGTTTGTGTCGTACCTGGATCCTATCACCGTCAGACAAGTATAAACGCCGAATTCGGCATATAAGTATGACCAGTGAAGACACAGGGTTGGGTGGGAATAAGTTGACACAGTCTTTTTGAGTAGGGTCGCTGTTATGGTCGGTGATTACGTTGTGTGGAGATCCCTATTCGGGTACAGAAGTGACACATACTTTCGTATGTCATGATGACCCCGTTGCACTACTTTCCTAACGCCTTAGCCTTCTGACTAACATTTCCGCCTCAGCCCCCACATTATTGGCAGTAAATATAGAATATTGTGTTATTGAATGAGTCGAATGAAGCCGTTCCTAGGGAAGAGAAGAGATGTAGTCGATGATTGGGAGCCCTGAATTCATGGCTTTGTTTCCTGCCTTTATTACACAGCTTTACCCTTCAAGCAACATTGGATGCATCTATGACATTGAAAGTTTGTGTCGTACCTGGATCCTATCACCGTCAGACAGGTATAAACGCCGAATTCGGCAAATAAGCATGACAAGTAAAGACACAGGGTTAAGTGGGGATAAGTTGACACAGTCTTTTAGATTAGGGTCGCTGTTATGGTCGGTGATCACGTTATGTGGGGATCCGTATTCGGGTACAGAAGTGACACATACTTTCGTATGTCATGAAGGCCCCGTTGCACTACTTTCCTATCGCTTTAGCCATCTGACTAACATTTCCGCCTCAGCTAACCCTCGGTATTGGTAGTAAAAATTGAATATTGTGTTACTGAATGAGTCGTATGAAGCCGTTCCTAGGGAAGAGAAGAGATGTAGTCGATGATTGGTAGCCCTGGATTCATGTCTTTGTTTCCTGCCTTCATTACACAGCTTTACCCTTCAAGCAACATTGGATGCATCTATGACATTGAATGTTTGTGTCGTACCTGGATCCTATCAAAGTCAGACAGGTATAAACGCCGAATTCGGCAAATAAGCATGACAAGTAAAGACACAGGGTTGGGTGGGAATAACTCGACACAGTCTTTTAGATTAGGGGCGCTGTAATGGTCGGTGATCACGTTATGTGGGGATCCCTATTCGGGTACAGAAGTGACATATACTTACGTATGTCATGATGGCCCCGTTGCACTACTTTCCTAACGCTTTTGCCTTCTGTCTAACATTTCCGTCTCAGCCCCCCTCATTTTTGGCAGTAAAAATTGAATATTGTGTTATTGAATGAGTCGTATGAAGCCGTTCCTAGGGAAGAGAAGAGATGTAGTCGATGATTGGGAGCCCTGAATTCATGTCTTTGTTTCCTGCCTTTATTACACAGCTTTACCCTTCAAGCAAAATTGGATGCATCTATGACATTGAACGTTTGTGTCGTACTTGGATCCTATCAACATCAGACAAGTATAAACGCCGAATTCGGCAAATAAGCATAACAAGTAAAGACACACGGTTGGGTGGGAATAAGTTGACACAGTCTTTTAGATTAGGGTCGCTGTTATGGTCGGTGATCACGTTATGTGGGGATCCCTATTCGGGTACAGAAGTGACACATACTTTCGTTTGTCATGATGGCCCCGTTGCACTACTTTCCTAACGCCTTAGCCTTTTGACTAACATTTCCGCCTCAGCCCCCCTCATTATCGGCAGTAAATATAGAATATTGTGTTATTGAATGAGTCGAATGAAGCCGTTCCTAGGGAAGAGAAGAGATGTAGTCGATGATTGGGAGCCCTGAATTCATGTCTTTGTTTCCTGGCTTTATTACACAGCTTTACCCTGCAAGCAACATTGGATGCATCTATGACATTGAAAGTTTGTGTCGTACCTGGATCCTATCACCGTCAGACAAGTATAAACGCCGAATTCGGCAAATAAGCATGACAAGTGAAGACACAGGGTTGGGTGGGAATAAGTTGACACAGTCTTTTAGATTAGGGTCGCTGTTATGGTCGGTGATCACGTTATGTGGAGATCCCTATTCGGGTACAGAAGTGACACATACATTCGTATGTCATGATGTACCCGTTGCACTACTTTCCTAACGCTTTAGCCTTCTGACTAACATTTCCGCCTCAGCCCCCCTCACTATTGGCAGTAAAAATTGAATATTGTGTTATTGAATGAGTCGAATGAAGCCGTTCCTAGGGAAGAGAAGAGATGTAGTCGATGATTGGGAGCCCTGCATTCATGTCTTTGTTTCCTGCCTTTATTACACAGCTTTACCCTTCAAGCAACATTGGATGCATCTATGACATTGAAAGTTAGTGTCGTACCTGGATCCTATCACCGTCAGACAGGTATAAACGCCGAATTCGGCAAATAAGCATGACAAGTAAAGACACAGGGTTGGGTGGGTATAAGTTGACACAGTCTTTTAGATTAGGGTCGCTGTTATGGTCGGTGATCACGTTATGTGGGGATCCCCATTCGGGTACAGAAGTGACACATACTTTCGTATGTCATGATGGCCCCGTTGTACCACTTTCCTAACGCTTATGCCTTCTGACTAACATTTCCGCCTCAGCCCCCCTCATTATTGGCTGTAAAAATTGAATATTGTGTTATTGAATGTGTCTTATGGAGCCATTCCTAGGGAAGAGAAAAGATGTAGTCGATGATTGGGAGCCCTGAATTCATGTCTTTGTTTCCTGCTTTCATTTTACAGCTTTGCCCTTCAAGCAACATTGGATGCATCTATGAGATTGAAAGTTTGTGTCGTACCTGGATCCCATCACCGTCACACAGGTATAAACGCCGAATTCGGCAAATAAGCATGACAAGTAAAGACACAGGGTTGGGTGGAAACAACTTGATACAGTTTTTTATATTAGGGTCGCAGTTATGGTCGGTGATCACGTTATGTGGGGATCCCTATTCGGGTACAGAAGTGACACATACTTTCGTATGTCATGATGGCCCCGTTGCACTACTTTCCTAACGCTTTAGCCTTCTGACTAACATTTCCGCCTCAGCCCCTCTCGTTATTGGCAGTAAAAGTTGAATATTGTGTTATTGAATGTGTGGTATGAAGCTGTTCCTAGGGGAGAGAAGAGATGTAGTCGATGATTGGGAGCACTGAATTCATGTCTCTGTTTCCTGGCTTCATTACACAGCTTTACCCTTCAAGCAACATTGGATGCATCTATGACATTGAATGTTTGTGTCGTACCTGGATCCTATCACCGTCAGACAGGTATAAACGCCGAGTTCGGCAAATAAGCATGACAAGTAAAGACACACGGTTGGGTGGGAATAACTTGACCTAGTTTTTTGGATTTGGGTCGCTGTTATGGTCGGTGATCACGTTATGTGGGGATCCCCATTCGGGTACAGAAGTGACACATACTTTCGTATGTCATGATGGCCCCGTTGCACTACTTTCCTAACGCTTTTGCCTTCTGACTAACATTTCCGCCTCAGCCCCCCTCATTATTGGCAGTAAAAATTGAATATTGTGTTATTGAATGAGTCGTATGAAGCCGTTCCTAGGGGAGAGAAGAGATGTAGTCGATGATTGGGAGCCCTGAATTCTTGTCTTTGTTTCCTGCATTTATTACACAGCTTTAACCTTCAAGCAACATTGGATGCATCTACGACATTGTAAGTTTGTGTCGTAACTGGATCCTATCACCGTCAGACAGGTATAAACGCCGAATTCGGCAAATAAGCATGACAAGTAAAGACACAGGGTTGGGTGGCAATTACTTGACACAGTCTTTTAGATTAGGGTCGCTGTTATGGTCGGTGATCACGTTATGTGGGGATCCATATTCGTGTACAGAAGTGACACATACTTTCGTATGTCATGATGGCCCCGTTGCACTACTTTCCTAACGTTTTTGCCTTCAGACTAACATTTCCGCCTCAGCCCCCCTCATTATTGGCAGTAAAAATTTAACATTGTGTTATTGAATGAGTCGTATGAAGCCGTTCCTAGGGAAGAGAAGAGATGTAGTCGATGATTGGGAGTCCTGATTTCATGTCTTTGTTTCCTGCTTTCATTACACAGCTTTACCCTTCAAGCAACATTGGATGCATCTATGACATTGAAAGTTAGTGTCGTACCTGGATCCTATCACCGTCAGACAGGTATAAACGCCGAATTCGGCAAATAAGCATGACAAGTAAAGACACAGGGTTAGTTGGGTATAAGTTGACACAGTCTTTTAGATTAGGGTCGCTGTTATGGTCGGTGATCACGTTATGTGGGGATCCCCATTAGGGTACATAAGTGACACATACTTTCGTATGTCATGATGGCCCCGTTGCACTACTTTCCTAACGCTTATGCCTTCTGACTAACATTTCGCCTCAGCCCCCCTCATTATTGGCAGGAAAAATTGAATATTGTGTTATTGAATGTGTCTTATGGAGCCATTCCTAGGGAAGAGAAAAGATGTAGTCGATGATTGAGAGCCCTGAATTCATGTCTTTGTTTCCTGCTTTCATTACAAAGCTTTCCCCTTAAGCAACATTGGATGCATCTATGACATTGAAAGTTAGTGTCGTACCTGGATCCTATCACCGTCAGACAGGTATAAACGCCGAATTCGGCAAATAAGCATGACAAGTAAAGACACAGGGTTAGTTGGGTATAAGTTGACACAGTCTTTTAGATTAGGGTCGCTGTTATGGTCGGTGATCACGTTATGTGGGGATCCCCATTAGGGTACAGAAGTGACACATACTTTCGTATGTCATGATGGCCCCGTTGCACTACTTTCCTAACGCTTTTGCCTTCTGACTAACATTTCCGCCTCAGCCCCCCTCATTATTGGCAGTAAAAATTGAATATTGTGTTATATAATGAGTCGTATGAAGCCGTTTCTAGGGGAGAGAAGAGATGTAGTCGATGATTGGGAGCCCTGAATTCTTGTCTTTGTTTCCTGCATTTATTACACAGCTTTAACCTTCAAGCAACATTGGATGCATCTATGACATTGTAAGTTTGTGTCGTACCTGGATCCTATCACCGTCAGACAGGTATAAACGCCGAATTCGGCCAATAAGCATGACAAGTAAAGACACAGGGTTGGGTGGCAATTACGTGACACAGTCTTTTAGATTAGGGTCGCTGTTATGGTCGGTGATCACGTTATGTGGGGATCCATATTCGTGTACAGAGGTGACACATACTTTCGTATGTCATGATGGCACCGTTGCACTACTTTCCTAACGCTTTTGCCTTCAGACTAACATTTCCGCCTCAGCCCCCCTCATTATTGGCAGTAAAAATTTAACATTGTGTTATTGAATGAGTCGTATGAAGCCGTTCCTACGGAAGAGAAGAGATGTAGTCGACGATTGGGAGTCCTGATTTCATGTCTTTGTTTCCTGCTTTCATTACACAGCTTTACCCTTCAAGCAACATTGGATGCATCTATGACATTGAAAGGTTGTGTCGTACCTGGATCCTATCACCGTCAGACAAGTATAAACGCAAAATTCGGTAAACAAGCATGACAAGTGAAGACACAGGGTTGGGTGCGAATAAGTTGACACAGTCTTTTAGATTAGGGTCGCTGTTATGGTCGGTGATCACGTTATGTGGAGATCCCTATTCGGGTACAGAAGTGACACATACTTTCGTATGTCATGATGGCCCCGTTGCACTACTTTCCTAACGCTTTAGCCTTCTGACTAACGTTTCCGCCTCAGCCCCCCTCATTATTGGCAGTAAAAATTGAATATTGTGGTATTGAATGAGACGAATGAAGCCGTTCCTAGGGAAGAGAAGAGATGTAGTCGATGATTGGGAGCCCTGAATTCATGTCTTTGTTTCCTGCCTTTATTACACAGCTTTACCCTTCAAGCAACATTGGATGCATCTATGACATTGAAAGTTAGTGTCATACCTGGATCCTATCACCGTCAGACAGGTATAAACGCCGAATTCGGCAAATAAGCATGACAAGTAAAGACACAGTGTTAGTTGGGAATAAGTTGACACAGTCTTTTAGATTAGGGTCGCTGTTATGGTCGGTGATCACGTTATGTGGGGATCCCCATTCGGGTACAGAAGTGACACATACTTTCGTATGTCATGATGGCGCCGATGCACTACTTTCCTAACGCTTATGCCTTCTGACTAACATTTCGCCTCAGCCCCCCTCATTATTGGCAGTAAAAATTGAATATTGTGTTATTGAATGTCTCTTATGGAGCCATTCCTAGGGAAGAGAAAAGATGTAGTCGATGATTGGGAGCCCTGAATTCATGTCTTTGTTTCCTGCTTTCATTACACAGCTTTACCCTTCAAGCAACATTGGATGCATCTATGACATTGGGAGTTTGTGTCGTACCTGGATCCTATCACCGTCAGACAGGTATAAACGCCGAATTCGGCAATTAAGCATGACAAGTAAAGACACAGGGTTGGGTGGAAATAACTTGATACAGTTTTTTAGATTACGGTCGCTGTTATGGTCGGTGATCACGTTATGTGGGGATCCCCATTCGGGTACAGAAGTGACACATACTTTCGTACATCATGATGGCCCCGTTGCACTACTTTCCTAACGCTTTTGCCTTCTGACTAACATTTCCGCCTCAGCCCCCCTCATTATTGGCAGTAAAAATTGAATATTGTGTTATTGAATGAGTCGTATGAAGCCGTTCCTAGGGGAGAGAAGAGATGTTGTCGATGATTGGGAGCCCTGAATTCATGTCTTTGTTTCCTGCCTTTATTACACAGCTTTACCCTTCAAGCAACATTGGATTCATCTATGACATTGAAAGTTAGTGTCGTACCTGGATCCTATCACCGTCAGACAGGTATAAATGCCGAATTCGGCAAATAAGCATGACAAGTAAAGACACAGGGTTGGGTGGGAATAAGTTGACGCAGTCTTTTAGATTAGGGTCGCTGTTATGGTCGGTGACCACGTTATGTGCTGATCCCCATTCGGGTACAGAAGTGACACATACTTTCGTATGTCATGATGGCCCCGTTGCACTACTTTCCTAACGCTTTTGCCTTCTGACTAACATTTCCGCCTCAGCCCCCCTCATTATTGGCAGTAAAATGTGAATATTGTGTTATTGAATGTGTCTTATGGAGCCATTCCTAGGGAAGAGAAGAGATGTAGTCGATGATTGGGAGCCCTGAATTCATGTCTTTGTTTCCTGCCTTCATTACACAGCTTTACCCATAGAACAACATTGGATGCATCTATAATATTGAAAGTTTGTGTCGTACCTGGACCCTATCACCGTCAGACAGGTATAAACGCCGAATTCGGCAAATAAACATGACAAGTGAAGACACAGTGTAGTGACGTAACAAGACTGTTACGCCACACGGTAGTAGCCAAAAGAAAGGCACGCTAGACTAATGCTGTGGCCGATAGGGCACGAACGGCAATAAGCAGACGGGCGTGAAGTCTGGAACATGAGAACTTATAAATGAATACGAAGAAAAGTATGTAGATGCTTTTTACTTAACTTTTATTTATTCTTGGAATACATCTCTCTGGAATACTCGTACGCTATAGGCACTGATACAAATGGCTCCTTGCTAGTTCGTAGCCCTTAACTTCTGATGGCTATTGTGTCTCTCGGCTAATGAGAGAGAAAGGCTTCGTACAACTGGGCGATAGCTAGGTTCGCGTACAACTGGGCGGTAGCTTGGTCCTCGTACAACTGGGGTCGAGTCCACTCTCGTATCACGAGACCTGCCTTGGTGGTGGCGCTAGGTCTGCGATCACAGTGGCGACACGCGGGTCCGACATGTACTACATGGACCGCGGCCGATTTAAGTTACCACCTAACAAGTGTGGTGTCTGGCGGTGACACCACACACAGGGTTGGGTGGGAATAAGTTGACACAGTCTTTTAGATTAGGGTCGCTGTTATGGTCGGTGATAACGTTATGTGGAGATCCCTATTCGGGTACAGAAGTGACACATACATTCGTATGTCATGATGGCCCCGTTGCACTACTTTCCTAACGCTTTAGCCTTCTGACTAACATTTCCGCCTCAGCCCCCCTCATTATTGGCAGTAAAAATTGAATATTGTGGTATTGAATGACTCGAATGAAGCCGTTCCTACCGAAGAGAAGAGATGTAGTCGATGATTGGGAGCCCTGAGTTCATGTCTTATTTTCCTGCCTCCATTACACAGCTTTACTCTCCAAGCAACATTGGATGCATCTACGACAATGAAAGTTTGTGTCGTACCTGGATCCTATCACTGTCAGACAGGTATAAACGCCGAATTCGGCAAATAAGCATGACAAGTAAAATCACAGAATTGGGTGGGAATAAGTTGACACAGTCTTTTAGATTAGAGTCGCTGTTATGGTCGGTGATCATGTTATGTGGGGATCCCTATTCGGGTACAGAGGTGACACATACTTTCGTATGTCATGAAGGCCACGTTGCACTACTTTTCTATCGCTTTAGCCGTCTGACTAACATTTCCCCCTCTGCTCACGCTCGGTATTGGCAATAAAAATTGAATATTGTGTTACTGAATGAGTCGTATGAAGCCGTTCCTAGGGAAGAGAAGAGATGTAGTCGATGATTGGGAGTCCTAAATTCATGTCTTTGTTTCCTGCCTTCATTACACAGCTTCACCCTTCAAGCAACATTGGATGCATCTATGACATTGAAAGATTGTGTCGTACCAGGATCCTATCACCGTCAGACAGGTATAAACGCCGAATTCGAAAAATAAGCACGACAAGTAAAGACACAGGGTTGGGTGGGAATAAGTTGACACAGTCTTTTAGATTAGGGTCGCTGTTATGGTCGGTGATCACGTTGTGTGGGGATCCCCATTCGGGTACAGAAGTGACACATACTTTCGTATGCCATGATGGCCCCGTTGCAATACTTTCCTAACGCTTTTCCCTTCTGACTAATATTTCCACCTCAGCCCCCCTCATTATTGGCAGTAAAAATTGAATATTGTGTTATTGAATGTGTCTTATGAAGCCATTCCTAGGGAAGAGAAGAGATGTAGTCGACGATTGGGAGCCCTGAATTCATGTCTTTGTTTCCTGCCTTCATTACACAGCTTTACCCTTCAAGCAACATTGGATGCATCTATTACATTGAAGGTTTGTGTCGTACCTGGATCCTATCACCGTCAGACAGGTATAAACGCCGAATTCGGCAAATAAGCATGACAAGTAAAGACACAGTGTTGGGTGGGAATATGTTGACGCAGTCTTTTAGATTAGGGTCGCTGTTATGGTCGGTGATAACGTTATGTGGGGATCCCCATTTGGGTACAGAAGTGACACATACTTTCGTATGTCATGATGGCCCCGTTGCACTACTTTCCTAATGCTTTTGCCTTCTCACTAACATTTCCGCCTCAGCCCCCCTCATTATTGGCAGTAAAAATTTAATATTGTGTTATTGAATGAGTCGTATGAAGCCGTTCCTGGGGAAGAGAAGAGTTGTAGTCGATGATTGGGAGCTTTGAATTCATGTCTTCGTTTCCTGCCTCCATTACACAGCTTTACTCTTCAAGCAACATTGGATGCATCTACGACATTGAAAGTTTGTGTCGCAACTGGATCCAATCACCGTCAGACAGATATAAACGCCGAATTCGGCAAATAAGCATGACAAGTAAAAATACAGGGTTGGGTGGGAATAACTTGACACAGTTTTTTAGATTAGGGTCGCTGTTATGGTCGGTGATCACGTTATGTGGAGATCCCAATTCGGGTACAGAAGTGACACATACTTTCGTATGTCATGAAGGCCACGTTGCACTACTTTTCTATCGCTTTCGCCGTCTGACTAACATTTCCCCCTCTGCTCACGCTCGGTATTGGCAATAAAAATTGAATATTGTGTTACTGAATGAGTCGTATGAAGCCGTTCCTAGGGAAGAGAAGAGATGTAGTCGATGATTGGGAGTCCTGAATTCATGTCTTTGTTTCCTGCCTTCATTACACAGCTTCACCCTTCAAGCAACATTGGATGCATCTATGACATTGAAAGATTGTGTCGTACCAGGATCCTATCACCGTCAGACAGGTATAAACGCCGAATTCGAAAAATAAGCACGACAAGTAAAGACACAGGGTTGGGTGGGAATAAGTTGACACAGTCTTTTAGATTAGGGTCGCTGTTATGGTCGGTGATCACGTTGTGTGGGGATCCCCATTCGGGTACAGAAGTGACACATACTTTCGTATGTCATGATGGCCCCGTTGCAATACTTTCCTAACGCTTTTCCCTTCTGACTAATATTTCCACCTCAGCCCCCCTCATTATTGGCAGTAAAAATTGAATATTGTGTTATTGAATGTGTCTTATGAAGCCATTCCTAGGGAAGAGAAGAGATGTAGTCGACGATTGGGAGCCCTGAATTCATGTCTTTGTTTCCTGCCTTCATTACACAGCTTCACCCTTCAAGCAACATTGGATGCATCTATTACATTGAAGGTTTGTGTCGTACCTGGATCCTATCACCGTCAGACAGGTATAAACGCCGAATTCGGCAAATAAGCATGACAAGTAAAGACACAGTGTTGGGTGGGAATATGTTGACGCAGTCTTTTAGATTAGGGTCGCTGTTATGGTCGGTGATAACGTTATGTGGGGATCCCCTTTTGGGTACAGAAGTGACACATACTTTCGTATGTCATGATGGCCCCGTTGCACTACTTTCCTAATGCTTTTGCCTTCTCACTAACATTTCCGCCTCAGCCCCCCTCATTATTGGCAGTAAAAATTTAATATTGTGTTATTGAATGAGTCGTATGAAGCCGTTCCTAGGAAGAGAAGAGTTGTAGTCGATGATTGGGAGCTTTGAATTCATGTCTTCGTTTCCTGCCTCCATTACACAGCTTTACTCTTCAAGCAACATTGGATGCATCTATGACATTGAAAGTTTGTGTCGTACCTGGATCCTACCACCGTCAGACAGGTATAAACGCCGAATTCGGCAAATAAGCATGACAAGTAAAAACATAGAGTTGGGTGGGAATAAGGTGACACTGTCTTTTAGATTAGGGTCGCTGTTATGGTCGGTGATAACGTTATGTGGGGATCCCCATTTGGGTACAGAAGTGACACATACTTTCGTATGTCATGATGGCCCCGTTGCACTACTTTCCTAACGCTTTAGCCTTCTGACTAACATTTCCGCCTCAGCCCTTCTCTTTACTGGCAGTAAAAATTGAATTTTGTGTTATTGAATGAGTCGTATGAAGCCGTTCCTAGGGAAGAGAAGAGATGTAGTCAATGATTGGGAGCCCTGAATTCATATCTTTGTTTCCTGCCGTCATTACACAGCTTTACCCTTCAAGCAACATTGGATGCATCTATCACATTGAAAGATTGTGTCGTACCAGGATCCTATCACCGTCAGACAGGTATAAACGCCGAATTCGAAAAATAAGCACGACAAGTAAAGACACAGGGTTGGGTGGGAATAAGTTGACACAGTCTTTTAGATTAGGGTCGCTGTTATGGTCGGTGATCACGTTGTGTGGGGATCCCCATTCGGGTACAGAAGTGACACATACTTTCGTATGTCATGATGGCCCCGTTGCAATACTTTCCTAACGCTTTTCCCTTCTGACTAATATTTCCACCTCAGCCCCCCTCATTATTGGCAGTAAAAATTGAATATTGTGTTATTGAATGTGTCTTATGAAGCCATTCCTAGGGAAGAGAAGAGATGTAGTCGACGATTGGGAGCCCTGAATTCATGTCTTTGTTTCCTGCCTTCATTACACAGCTTTACCCTTCAAGCAACATTGGATGCATCTATTACATTGAAGGTTTGTGTCGTACCTGGATCCTATCACCGTCAGACAGGTATAAACGCCGAATTCGGCAAATAAGCATGACAAGTAAAGACACAGTGTTGGGTGGGAATATGTTGACGCAGTCTTTTAGATTAGGGTCGCTGTTATGGTCGGTGATAACGTTATGTGGGGATCCCCTTTTGGGTACAGAAGTGACACATACTTTCGTATGTCATGATGGCCCCGTTGCACTACTTTCCTAATGCTTTTGCCTTCTCACTAACATTTCCGCCTCAGCCCCCCTCATTATTGGCAGTAAAAATTTAATATTGTGTTATTGAATGAGTCGTATGAAGCCGTTCCTAGGGAAGAGAAGAGTTGTAGTCGATGATTGGGAGCTTTGAATTCATGTCTTCGTTTCCTGCCTCCATTACACAGCTTTACTCTTCAAGCAACATTGGATGCATCTATGACATTGAAAGTTTGTGTCGTACCTGGATCCTACCACCGTCAGACAGGTATAAACGCCGAATTCGGCAAATAAGCATGACAAGTAAAAACATAGAGTTGGGTGGGAATAAGGTGACACTGTCTTTTAGATTAGGGTCGCTGTTATGGTCGGTGATAACGTTATGTGGGGATCCCCATTTGGGTACAGAAGTGACACATACTTTCGTATGTCATGATGGCCCCGTTGCACTACTTTCCTAACGCTTTAGCCTTCTGACTAACATTTCCGCCTCAGCCCTTCTCTTTACTGGCAGTAAAAATTGAATTTTGTGTTATTGAATGAGTCGTATGAAGCCGTTCCTAGGGAAGAGAAGAGATGTAGTCAATGATTGGGAGCCCTGAATTCATGTCTTTGTTTCCTGCCGTCATTACACAGCTTTACCCTTCAAGCAACATTGGATGCATCTATCACATTGAAAGTTTGTGTCGTACCTGGATCCTATCACCCACAGACAGGTATAAACACCGAATTCGGCAAATAAGCATGACAAGTAAAGACACAGGATTGGGTTGGAATAAGTTGACACAGTCTTTTAGATTAGGGTCGCTGTTATGGTCGGTGATCACGTTATGTGGGGATCCCATTCGGGTACACAAGTGACACATACTTTCGTATGTCATGATGGCCCCGTTGCACTACTTTCCTAACGCTTATGCCTTCTGACTAACATTTCCGCCTCAGCCCCTCTCATTATTGGCTGTAAAAGTTGAATATTGTGTTATTGAATGTGTGGTATGAAACCGTTCCTAGGGAAGAGAAGAGAATGTAGTCGATGATTGGGTAGCCCTGAATTCTTGTCTTTGTTTCCTGCATTTATTACACAGCATTACCCTTCAAGCAACATTGGATGCATCTATGACATTGAAAGTTTGTGTCGTACCTGGATCCTATCACCGTCAGACAGGTTTAAACGCCGAATTCGGCAAATAAGCATGACAAGTAAAGACACAGGGTTGGGTGGGAATTACCTGACACAGTCTTTTAGAATAGGGTCGCTGTTATGGTCGGTGATCACGTTATGTGGGGATCCCCATTTGGGTACAGAAGTGACACATACTTTCGTATGTCATGATGGCCCCGTTGCACTACTTTCCTAATGCTTTTGCCTTCTCACTAAACATTTCCGCCTCAGCCCCCCTCATTATTGGCAGTAAAAATTTAATATTGTGTTATTGAATGAGTCGTATGAAGCCGTTCCTGGGGAAGAGAAGAGTTGTAGTCGATGATTGGGAGCTTTGAATTCATGTCTTCGTTTCCTGCCTCCATTACACAGCTTTACTCTTCAAGCAACATTGGATGCATCTACGACATTGAAAGTTTGTGTCGCAACTGGATCCAATCACCGTCAGACAGATATAAACGCCGAATTCGGCAAATAAGCATGACAAGTAAAAATACAGGGTTGGGTGGGAATAACTTGACACAGTTTTTTAGATTAGGGTCGCTGTTATGGTCGGTGATCACGTTATGTGGAGATCCCAATTCGGGTACAGAAGTGACACATACTTTCGTATGTCATGAAGGCCACGTTGCACTACTTTTCTATCGCTTTAGCCGTCTGACTAACATTTCCCCCTCTGCTCACGCTCGGTATTGGCAATAAAAATTGAATATTGTGTTACTGAATGAGTCGTATGAAGCCGTTCCTAGGGAAGAGAAGAGATGTAGTCGATGATTGGGAGTCCTGAATTCATGTCTTTGTTTCCTGCCTTCATTACACAGCTTCACCCTTCAAGCAACATTGGATGCATCTATGACATTGAAAGATTGTGTCGTACCAGGATCCTATCACCGTCAGACAGGTATAAACGCCGAATTCGAAAAATAAGCACGACAAGTAAAGACACAGGGTTGGGTGGGAATAAGTTGACACAGTCTTTTAGATTAGGGTCGCTGTTATGGTCGGTGATCACGTTGTGTGGGGATCCCCATTCGGGTACAGAAGTGACACATACTTTCGTATGTCATGATGGCCCCGTTGCAATACTTTCCTAACGCTTTTCCCTTCTGACTAATATTTCCACCTCAGCCCCCCTCATTATTGGCAGTAAAAATTGAATATTGTGTTATTGAATGTGTCTTATGAAGCCATTCCTAGGGAAGAGAAGAGATGTAGTCGACGATTGGGAGCCCTGAATTCATGTCTTTGTTTCCTGCCTTCATTACACAGCTTTACCCTTCAAGCAACATTGGATGCATCTATTACATTGAAGGTTTGTGTCGTACCTGGATCCTATCACCGTCAGACAGGTATAAACGCCGAATTCGGCAAATAAGCATGACAAGTAAAGACACAGTGTTGGGTGGGAATATGTTGACGCAGTCTTTTAGATTAGGGTCGCTGTTATGGTCGGTGATAACGTTATGTGGGGATCCCCTTTTGGGTACACAAGTGACACATACTTTCGTATGTCATGATGGCCCCGTTGCACTACTTTCCTAATGCTTTTGCCTTCTCACTAACATTTCCGCCTCAGCCCCCCTCATTATTGGCAGTAAAAATTTAATATTGTGTTATTGAATGAGTCGTATGAAGCCGTTCCTAGGGAAGAGAAGAGTTGTAGTCGATGATTGGGAGCTTTGAATTCATGTCTTCGTTTCCTGCCTCCATTACACAGCTTTACTCTTCAAGCAACATTGGATGCATCTATGACATTGAAAGTTTGTGTCGTACCTGGATCCTACCACCGTCAGACAGGTATAAACGCCGAATTCGGCAAATAAGCATGACAAGTAAAAACATAGAGTTGGGTGGGAATAAGGTGACACTGTCTTTTAGATTAGGGTCGCTGTTATGGTCGGTGATAACGTTATGTGGGGATCCCCATTTGGGTACAGAAGTGACACATACTTTCGTATGTCATGATGGCCCCGTTGCACTACTTTCCTAACGCTTTAGCCTTCTGACTAACATTTCCGCCTCAGCCCTTCTCTTTACTGGCAGTAAAAATTGAATTTTGTGTTATTGAATGAGTCGTATGAAGCCGTTCCTAGGGAAGAGAAGAGATGTAGTCAATGATTGGGAGCCCTGAATTCATGTCTTTGTTTCCTGCCGTCATTACACAGCTTTACCCTTCAAGCAACATTGGATGCATCTATCACATTGAAAGTTTGTGTCGTACCTGGATCCTATCACCCACAGACAGGTATAAACACCGAATTCGGCAAATAAGCATGACAAGTAAAGACACAGGATTGGGTTGGAATAAGTTGACACAGTCTTTTAGATTAGGGTCGCTGTTATGGTCGGTGATCACGTTATGTGGGGATCCCCATTCGGGTACACAAGTGACACATACTTTCGTATGTCATGATGGCCCCGTTGCACTACTTTCCTAACGCTTATGCCTTCTGACTAACATTTCCGCCTCAGCCCCTCTCATTATTGGCTGTAAAAGTTGAATATTGTGTTATTGAATGTGTGGTATGAAACCGTTCCTAGGGAAGAGAAGAGATGTAGTCGATGATTGGGAGCCCTGAATTCTTGTCTTTGTTTCCTGCATTTATTACACAGCATTACCCTTCAAGCAACATTGGATGCATCTATGACATTGAAAGTTTGTGTCGTACCAGGATCCTATCACCGTCAGACAGGTTTAAACGCCGAATTCGGCAAATAAGCATGACAAGTAAAGACACAGGGTTGGGTGGGAATTACCTGACACAGTCTTTTAGAATAGGGTCGCTGTTATGGTCGGTGATCATGTTATGTGGGGATCCCTATTAGGGTACAGAAGTGACACATACTTTCGTATGTCATGAAGGCCCCGTTGAACTACTTTCCTAACGCGTTTACCTTCTGACTAAATTTTCCGCCTCAGCCCCCCTCATTATTGGCAATAAAAAAGAATATTGTGTTATTGAATGAGTCGTATGAAGCCGTTCCTAGGAAAGAGAAGAGATGTAGTCGATGATTGGGAGCCCTGAATTCATGTCTTATTTTCCTGCCTCCATTACACAGCTTTACTCTCCAAGCAACATTGGATGCATCTACGACAATGAAAGTTAGTGTCGTACCTGGATCCTATCACCGTCAGACAGGTATAAACGCCGAATTCGGCAAATAAGCATGACAAGTAAACTCACAGAATTGGGTGGGAATAAGTTGACACAGTCTTTTAGATTAGAGTCGCTGTTATGGTCGGTGATCACGTTATGTGGGGATCCCTATTCGGGTGCAGAGGTGACACACACTTTCGTATGTCATGATGGCCCCGTTGCACTACTTTCCTAACGCTTTAGCCTTCTGACTAACCTTTCCGCCACAGCACCCTCATTATTGGCAGTAAAAATTGAATATTGTGTTATTGAATGAGTCGTATGAAGCCGTTCCTAGGGAAGAGAAGAGATGTAGTCGATGATTGGGAGCCCTGAATTCATGTCTTTGTTTCCTGCCTCCATTACACAGCTTTACTCTTCAAGCAACATTGGATGCATCTATGACATTGAAAGTTTGTGTCGCAACTGGATCCAATCACCGTCAGACAGATATAAACGCCGAATTCGGCAAATAAGCATGACAAGTAAAAACACAGAGTTGGGTGGGAATAAGTTGACACAGTCTTTTAGATTAGGGTCGCTGTTATGGTCGGTGATCACGTTATGTGGGGATCCGTATTCGGGTACAGAAGTGACACATACTTTCGTATGTCATGATGGCCCCGTTGCACTACTTTCCTAACGCTTTAGCCTTCTGACTAACATTTCCGCCTCAGCCCCTCTCATTATTGGCAGTAAAAATTTAATATTGTGTTATTGAATGACTCGTATGAAGCCGTTCCTAGGGAGGAGAAGAGATGTAGTCGATGATTGGGAGTCCTGAATTCATGTCTTTGTTTCCTGCCTCCATTACACCGCTTTACCCTTCAAGCAACATTGGATGCATCTATGACATTGAAAGTTTGTGTCGTACCTGGATCCAATCACCGTCAGACAGGTTTAAACGCCGAATTCGGCAAATAAGCATGACAAGTAAAAACACAGAGTTGGGTGGGAATAAGTTGACACAGTCTTTTAGATTAGGGTCGCTGTTATGGTCGGTGATCACGTTATGTGGGGATCCGTAGTCGGGTACAGAAGTGACACATACTTTCGTATGTCATGATGGCCCCGTTGCACTACTTTCCTAACGCTTTTGCCTTCTGACTAACATTTCCGCCTCAGCCCCCCTCATTATTGGCAGTAAAAATTGGATATTGTGTTATTGAGTGAGTCGTATGAAGCCGTTCATAGGGAAGAGAAGAGATGTAGTCGATGATTGGGAGCCCTGGATTCATGTCTTTTGTTTCCTGCCTCCATTACACAGCTTTACTCTTCAAGCAACATTGGATGCATCTATGACATTGAAAGTTTGTGTCGTACCTGGATCCTATCACCGTCAGACAGGTATAAACGCTGAATTCGGCAAATAAGCATGACAAGTAAAAACACAGAGTTGGGTGGGAATAAGTTGACACAGTGTTTTAGATTAGGGTCGCTGTTATGGTCGGTGATCACGTTATGTGGGGATCCGTATTCGGGTACAGTAGTGACACATACTTTCGTATGTCATGATGGCCCCGTTGCACTACTTTCCTAACGCTTTAGCCTTCTGACTAACATTTCCGCCTCAGCTAACCCTTGGTATTGGCAGTAAAAATTGAATATTGTGTTACTGAATGAGTCGTATGAAGCCGTTCCTAGGGAAGAGAAGAGATGTAGTCGATGATTGGGAGTCCTGAATTCATGTCTTTGTTTCCTGCCTTCATTACACAGGTTTACCCTTCAAGCAACATTGGATGCATCTATGACATTGAAAGTTTGTGTCGTACCTGGATCCTATCACCGTCAGACAAGTATAAACGCCGAATTCGGCAAATAAGCATGACAAGTAAAGACACCGGGTTGGGTGGGAATAAGTTGACACAGTCTTTTAGATTAGGGTCACTGATATGGTCGGTGATCACGTTATGTGGGGATCCCTATTCGGGTACAGAAGTGACACATACTTTCGTATGTCATGATGGCCCTGTTGCACTACTTTCCTATCGCTTTAGCCTTCTGACTAAAATTTCCGCCTCAGCCCCCCTCATTATTAGCAGTAAAAATTGAATATTGTGTTATTGAATGAGTCGTATGAAGCCGTTCCTAGGGAAGAGAAGAGATGTAGTCGATGATTGGGAGCACTGAATTCATGTCTTTGTTTCCTGCCTTCATTACACACATTTACCCTTCAAGCAACATTGGATGCATCTATGACATTGAAAGTTTGTGTCGTACCTGGATCCTATCACCGTCAGACAGGAACAAACGCCGAATTCGGCAAATAAGTATGACAAGTAAAGACACAGGGTCGGGTGGGAATAAGTTGACACAGTCTTTTAGATTAGGGTCGCTGTTATGGTCGGTGATCACGTTATGTGGGGATCCCTATTCGGGTACAGAACTCACACATACTTTCGTATGTCATGAAGGCCCCGTTGCACTACTTTTCTATCGCTTTAGCCGTCTGACTAACAAATCCGCCTCAGTCAACTCTTGGTATTGGCAGTAAAATTTGAATATTGTGTTACTGAATGAGTCGTATGAAGCCGTTCCTAGGGATGAGAAGAGATGTAGTCCATGATTGCGAGCCCTGAATTTATGTCTTTGTTTCCTGCCTTTATTACACAGCTTTAGCCTTCAAGCAACATTGGATGCATCTATGACATTGAAAGTTTGTGTCGTACCTGGATCCTATCACCGTCTGAGAAGCATAAACGCCGAATTCGGCAAATAAGCATGACAAGTAAAGACACAGGGTTGGGTGGGAATAAGTTGACACAGTCTTTTAGATTAGGGTCGCTGTTATGGTCGGTGATCACGTTATGTGGGGATCCCTATTCTGGTACAGAAGTGACACATACTTTCGTATGTCATGATGGCCCCGTTGCACTACTTTCCTAACGCTTTAGCCTTCTGACTAACATTTCTGCCTCAGCCCCTCTCATTATTGGCAGTAAAAATTGAATATTGTGTTATTGAATGAGTCATATGAAGCCGTTCCTAAGGGATGAGAAGAGATGTGGTCGATTATTGGGAGCCCTGAATTCATGTCTTTGTTTCCTGCCTCCATTTCACAGCTTTACTCTTCAAGCAACATTGGAAGCATCTATGACATTGAAAGTTTGTGTCGTACCTGGATCCGATCACCGTCAGACAGGTATAAACGACAAATTCGGCAAATAAGCATGACAAGTAAAAACACAGGGTTGGGTGGGAATAAGTTGACACAGTCTTTTAGATTAGGGTCGCTGATATGGTCGGTGATCACGTTATGTGGGGATCCCTATTCGGGTACAGAAGTGACACATACTTTCGTATGTCAAGGAGACCCCGTGGCACTCCTTTTCTATCGCTTTAGCCGTCTGACTAACAATTCCGCCTCAGCTAACCCTTGATATTGGCAGTAAAAATTGAATATTGTGTTACCGAATGAGTCGTATGAAGCCGTTCCTAGGGAAGAGAAGAGATGTAGTCGATGATTGGGAGTCCTGAATTCATGTCTTTGTTTCCTGCCTTCATTACACAGCTTTACCCTCCAAGCAACATTGGGTGCATCTATGACATTGAAAGTTTGTGTCGTACCTCGATCCTATCACCGTCAGACAGGTATAAACGCCGAATTCGGCAAATAAGCATGACAAGTAAAAATACAGAGTTGGGAGCGAATAAGTTGACACAGTCTTTTAGATTAGGGTCGCTGATATGGTCGGGGATCACGTTATGTGGGGATCCCTATTCGGGTACAGAAGTGACACATACTTTCGTATGTCATGATGACCCCGTTGCACCACTTTTCTAACGCTTTAGCCTTCTGACTAACATTTCCGCCTCAATCCCCTTCTCTATTGGCAGTAAAAATTGAATATTGTGTTATTGAATGAGTCGTATGAAGCCGTTCCTAGGGAAGAGAAGAGATGTAGTCGATGATTAGGAGTCCTGAATTCATGTCTTTGTTTCCTGCCTTCATTACACAGCTTTACCCTCCAAGCAACATTGGGTGCATCTATGACATTGAAAGTTTGTGTCGTACCTCGATCCTATCACCGTCAGACAGGTATAAACGCCGAATTCGGCAAATAAGCATGACAAGTAAAGACACAGGGTTGGGTGGGAATAAGTTGACACAGTCTTATAGATTAGGGACGCTGTTATGGTCGGTGATCACGTTATGTGGGGATCCCTATTCGGGTACAGAAGTGACACATATTTTCGTATGTCATGATGGCACCGTTGCACTACTTTCCTAACGCTTTAGCCTTCTGACTAACATTTCCGCCTCAGCCCCTCTCATTATTGGCAGTAAAAATTGAATATTGTGTTATTGAATGACTCGTATGAAGCCGTTCCTAGGGAGGAGAAGAGATATAGTCGATGATTGGGAGTCCTGAATTCATGTCTTTGTTTCCTGCCTCCATTACACCGCTTTACCCTTCAAGCAACATCGGATGCATCTATGACATTGAAAGTTTGTGTCGTACCTGGTTCCGATCAGCGTCAGACAGGTATAAACGCCGGATTCGGCAAATAAGCATGACAAGTAAAAACACAGGGTTCGGTGGAAATAAGTTGACACAGTCTTTTAGATTAGGGTCGCTGATATGATCGGTGATCACGTTATGTGGGGATCCCTATTCGGGTACAGAAGTGACACATACTTTCGTATGTCATGATGGGCCCGTTGCACTACTTTCCTATCGCTTTAACCTTCTGACTAACATTCCCGCCTCAGCTAACCCTTGGTATTGGCAGTAAAAATTGAATATTGTGTTACTCAATGAGTCGTATGAAGCCGCTCCTAGGGAAGAGAAGAGATGTAGTCGATGATTGGGAGCCCTGGATTCATGTCTTTGTTTCCTGCCTTTATTACACAGCTTTACCCTTCAAGCAACATTGGATGCATCTATGACATTGAAAGTTTGTGTCGTACCTGGATCCTATCACCGTCAGAGAAGTATAAATGCCGAATTCGGCAAATAAGCATGACAAGTAAAGACACAGGGTTGGGTGGGAATAAGTTGACACAGTCTTTTAGATTAGGGTCGCTGTTATGGTCGGTGATCACGTTATGTGGGGAACCCTATTCTGGTACAGAAGTGACACATACTTTCGTATGTCATGCTGGCCCCGTTGCACTACTTTCCTAACGCTTTAGCCTTCTGACTAACATTTCCGCCTCAGCCCCTCTCATTATTGGCAGTAAAAATTGAATATTGTGTTATTGAATGAGTCATATGAAGCCGTTCCTATGGGATGAGAAGTGATGTAGCCGATTATTGGGAGCCCTGAATTCAGGTCTTTGTTTCCTGCCTCCATTTCACAGCTTTACTCTTCAAGCAACATTGGATGCATCTATGACATTGAAAGTTTGTGTCGTACCTGGATCCGATCACCGTCAGACAGGTATAAACGCCAAATTCGGCAAATAAGCATGACAAGTAAAAACACAGGGTTGGGTGGGAATAAGTTGACACAGTCTTTTAGATTAGGGTCGCTGATATGGTCGGTGATCACGTTATGTGGGGATCCCTATTCGGGTACAGAAGTGACACATACTTTCGTATGTCAAGGAGGCCCCGTGGCACTACTTTTCTATCGCTTTAGCCGTCTGACTAACATTTCCGCCTCAGCTAACCCTTGGTATTGGCAGTAAAAATTGAATATTGTGTTACCGAATGAGTCGTATGAAGCCGTTCCTAGGGTAGAGAAGAGATGTAGACAATGATTGGGAGTCCTGAATTGATGGCTTTGTTACCTGCCTTCATTACACAGCTTTACCCTTCAAGCAACATCGGATGCATCTATGTCATTGAGAGTTTGTGTCGTACCTGGATCCTATCACCGTCAGACAGGTATAAACGCCGAATTCGGCATATAAGCATGACAAGTAAAGACACAGGGTTGGGTGGGAATAAGTTGACACATTCTTTTAGATTAGGGTCGCTGTTATGGTCGGTGATCACGTTATGTGGGGATCCCTATTCTGGTACAGAAGTGACACATACTTTCGTATGTGATGATGGCCCCGTTGCACTACTTTCCTAACGCTTTAGCCTTCTGACTAACATTTCCGCCTCAATCCCTTTCTCTATTGGCAGTAAAAATTGAATATTGTGTTATTGAATGAGTCGTATGAAGCCGTTCCTAGGGAAGAGAAGAGATGTAGTCGATGATTGGGAGTCCTGAATTCATGTCTTTGTTTCCTGCCTTCATTACACAGCTTTACCCTCCAAGCAACATTGGGTGCATCTATGACATTGAAAGTTTGTGTCGTACCTGGATCCTATCACCGTCAGACAGGTATAAACGCCGAATTCGGCAAATAAGCATGACAAGTAAAGACACAGGGTTGGGTGGGAATAAGTTGACACAGTCTTTTAGATTAGGTGCGCTGTTATGGTCGGTGATCACGTTATATGGGGATCCGTATTCGGGTACTGAAGTGACACATACTTTCGTATCTCATGAAGGCCCCGTTGCACTACTTTTCCATCGCTTTAGCCGTCTGACTAACATTTCCGCCTCAGCTAACCCTTGGTATTGGCAGTAAAAATTGAATATTGTGTAACTGAATGAGTCGTATGAAGCCGTTCCTAGGGAAGAGAAGAGATGTAGTCGATGATTGGGAGCCCTGAATTCATGTCTTTGTTTCCTGCCTCCATTACACCGCTTTACCCTTCAAGCAACATTGGATGCATCTATGACATTGAATGATGGTGTCGTACCTGGATCCTATCACCGTCAGACAAGGATAAACGCCGAATTCGGCAAATAAGCATGACAAGTAAAGACACAGGGTTGGGTGGGAATGAGTTGACACAGTCTTATAGATTAGGGTCGCTGTTATGGTCGGTGATCACGTTATGTGGGGATCCCTATTCGGGTACAGAACTGACACATATTTTCGTATGTCATGATGGCCCCGTTGCACTACTTTCCTAACGCTTTAGCCTTCTGACTAACATTTCCGCCTCAGCCCCTCTCATTATTGGGAGTAAAAATTGAATATTGTGTTATTGAATGACTCGTATGAAGCCGTTCCTAGGGAGGAGAAGAGATGTAGTCGATGATTGGGAGTCCTGAATTCATATCTTTGTTTCCTGCCTCCATTACACCGCTTTACCCTTCAAGCAACATTGGATGCATCTATGACATTGAAAGTTTGTGGCGTACCTGGATCCGATCAGCGTCAGACAGGTATAAACGCCGAATTCGGAAAATAAGCATGACAAGTAAAAACACAGGGTTCGGTGGGAATAAGTTGACACAGTCTTTTAGATTAGGGTCGCTGATATGATCGGTGATCACGTTATGTGGGGATCCTTATTCGGGTACAGAAGTGACACATACTTTCGTATGTCATGATGGGCCCGTTGCACTACTTTCCTATCGCTTTAACCTTCTGACTAACATTTCCGCCTCAGCCTCCCTCATTATTGGCAGTAAAAATTGAATATTGTGTTATTGAATGAGTCGTATGAAGCCGTTCCTAGGGAAGAAAAGAGATGTAGTCGATGATTGGGAGCACTCAATTCATGTCTTTGTTTCCTGCCTTCATTACACAGCTTTACCCTTCAAGCAACATTGGATGCATCTATGACACTGAAAGTTTGTGTCGTACCTGGATCCTATCACCGTCAGACAGGTATAAACGCCGAATTCGGCATATAAGCATGACAAGTAACGCCACAGGGTTGGGTGGGAATAACTTGACACAGTTTTTTAGATTAGGGTCGCTCTTATGGTCGGTGATCACGTTATGTGGGGATCCCTATTCGGGTACAGAAGTGACACATACTTTCGTTTGTCATGATGGCCCCGTTGCACTACTGTCCTAACGCTTTAGCCTTCTGACTAACATTTCCGCTTCAGCCTCCCTCATTATTGGCGGTAAAAATTGAATATTGTGTTATTGAATGAGTGGTATGAAGCCGTTCCTAGGGAAGAGAAGAGATGCAGTCGATGATTGGGAGCCCTGGATTCATGTCTTTGTTTCCTGCCTTCATTACACAGCTTTACCCTTCAAGCAATATTGGATGCATCTATGACATTGAAAGTTTGTGTCGTACTTGGATCCTATCACCGTCAGACAGGAACAAACGCCGAATTCGGCAAATAAGTATGACAAGTAAAGACACAAGGCCGGGTGGGAATAAGTTGACACAGTCTTTTAGATTAGGATCGCTGTTATGGTCGGTGACCACGTTATGTGGGCATCCCTATTCGGGTACAGAAGTGACATATACTTCCGTATGTCATAAAGGCCCCGTTGCACTACTTTTCTATCGCTTTAGCCGTCTGACTAACATTTCCGCCTCAGCTAACCCTTGGTATTGCCCGTAAAAATTGAATATTGTGTTACTGAATGAGTCGTATGAAGCCGTTCCTAGGGAAGAGAAGAGATGTAGTCGATGATTGGGAGCCCTGAATTCATGTCTTAGATTCGAGCCTTTATTACACAGCTTTACCCTACAAGCAACATTGGATGCATCTATGACATTGAAAGTTTGTGTCGTACCTGGATCCTATCACCGTCAGAGAAGTATAAACGCCGAATTCGGCAAATAAGCATGACAAGTAAAGACACAGGGTTGGGTGGGAATGAGTTGACACAGTCTTTTAGATTAGGGTCGCTGTTATGGTCGGTGATCACGTTATGTGGGGATCCCTATTCGGGTACAGAACGGACACATACTTTCGTGTGTCATGATGGCCCCGTTTCACTACTTTCCTAACGCTTTAGCCTTCTGACTAACATTTCCGCCTCAGCCCCCCTCATTATTGGCAGTAAAAATTGAATATTGTGTTATTGTATGAGTCGTATGATGCCGTTCCTAGGGAAGAGAAGAGATGTAGTTGATGATTGGGAGCCCTGAATTCATGTCTTTGTTTCCTGCCTCCATTTCACAGCTTTACTCTTCAAGCAACATTGGATGCATCATTGACATTGAAAGTTTGTGTCGTACCTGGATCCGATCACCGTCAGACAGGTATAAACGCCGAATTCGGCAAATAAGCATGACAAGTAAAAACACAGGGTTGGGTGGGAATAAGTTGACACAGTCTTTTATATTAGGGTCGCTGATATGGTCGGTGATCAAGTTATGTGGGGATCCCTATTCGGGTACAGAAGTGACACATACTTTCGTATGTCATGAAGGCCCTGTGGCACTCTTTTTCTATCGCTTTAGCCGTCTGACTAACATTTCCGCCTCAGCTAACCCTTGGTATTGGCAGTAAAAATTGAATATTGTGTTACCGAATGAGTCGTATGAAGCCGTTCCTAGGGAAGAGAAGAGATGTAGTCGATGATTGGGAGCCCTGAATTCATGTCTTTGTTTCCTGCCTTTATTACACAGCTTTACCCTTCAAGCAACATTGGATGCATCTGTGACATTGAAAGTATGTGTCGTACCTGGATCCTATCACCGTCAGACAGGTATAAACGCCGAATTCGGCATATAAGCATGACAAGTAAAGACACAGGGTTGGGTGGGAATAACTTGACACAGTTTTTTAGATTAGGGTCGCTCTTATGGTCGGTGATCACGTTATGTGGGGATCCCTATTCGGGTACAGAAGTGACACATACTTTCGTATGTCATGATGGCCCCGTTCCACGACTGTCCTAACGCTTTAGCCTTCTGACTAACATTTCCCCCTCAGCCTCCCTCATTATTGGCAGTAAAAATTGAATATTGTGTTATTGAATGAGTGGTATGAAGCAGTTCCTAGGGAAGAGAAGAGATGTAGTCGATGATTGGGAGCCCTGAATTCATGTCTTTGTTTGCTGCCTCCATTTCACAGCTTTACTCTTCAAGCAACATTGGATGCATCTATGACATTGAAAGTTTGTGTCGTACCTGGATCCGATCAGCGTCAGACAGGTATAAACGCCGAATTCGGCAAATAAGCATGACAAGTAAAAACACAGGGTTGGGTGGAAATAAGTTGACACAGTCTTTTAGATTAGGGTCGCTGTTATGGTCGGTGATCACGTTATGTGGGGATCCCTATTCGGGTACAGAAGTGACACATACTTTCGTATGTCATGATGGCCCCGTTGCACTACTTTCCTAACGCTTTAGCCTTCTGACTAACATTTCCGCCTCAGCCCCTCTCATTATTGGCAGTAAAAATTGAATATTGTGTTATTGAATGACTCGTATGAAGCCGTTCCTAGGGAAGAGAAGAGATGTAGTCGATGATTGGGAGTCCTGAATTCATGTCTTTGTTTCCTGCCTCCATTACACCGCTTTACCCTTCAAGCAACATTGGATGCATCTATGACATTGAAAGTTTGTGTCGTACCTGGATCCGATCAGCGTCAGACAGGTATAAACGCCGAATTCGGCAAATAAGCATGACAAGTAAAAACACAGGGTTCGGTGGGAATAAGTTGACACAGTCTTTTAGATTAGGGTCGCTGATATGGTCGGTGATCACGTTATGTGGGGATCCCTATTCGGGTACAGAAGTGACACATACTTTCGTATGTCACGATGGGCCCGTTGCACTACTTTCCTATCGCTTTAACCTTCTGACTAACATTTCCGCCTCAGCCTCCCTCATTATTGGCAGTAAAAATTGAATATTGTGTTATTGAATGAGTCGTATGAAGCCGTTCCTAGGGAAGAGAAGAGATGTAGTCGATGATTGGGAGCCCTGAATTCATGTCTTTGATTCGAGCCTTTATTACACAGCTTTACCCTACAAGCAACATTGGATGCATCTATGACATTGAAAGTTTGTGTCGTACCTGGATCCTGTCACCGTCAGAGAAGTATAAACGCCGAATTCGGCAAATAAGCAGGACAAGTAAAGACACAGGGTTGGGTGGGAATACGTTGACACAGTCTTTTAGATTAGGGTCGCTGTTATGGTCGGTGATCACGTTATGTGGGGATCCCTATTCGGGTACAGAAGTGACACATACTTTCGTATGTCATGATGGCCCCGTTGCACTACTTTCCTAACGCTTTAGCCTTCTGACTAACATTTCCGCCTCAGCCCCTCTCATTATTGGCAGTAAAAATTGAATATTGTGTTATTGAATGACTCGTATGAAGCCGTTCCTAGGGAGGAGAAGAGATGTAGTCGATGATTGGGAGTCCTGAATTCATGTCATTGTTTCCTGCCTCCATTACACCGCTTTAACCTTCTAGCAACATTGGATGCATCTATGACATTGAAAGTTTGTGTCGTACCTGGATCCTATCACCGTCAGACAGGTATAAACGCCGAATTCGGCAAATAAGCATGACAAGTAATGACACAGGGTTGGGTGGGAATAAGTTGACACAGTCACTTAGATTAGGGTCGCTATTATGGTCGGTGATCACGTTATGTGGGGATCCCTATTCGGGTACAGAACTGACACATACTTTCGTATGTCATGAAGGCCCCGTTGCACTACTTTTCTATCGCTCTAGCCGTCTGACTAACATTCACGCCTCAGCTAACCCTTGGTATTGGCAGTAAAAATAGAATATTGTGTTACTCAATGAGTCGTATGAAGCCGTTCCTAGGGAAGAGAAGAGATGCAGTCGATGATTGGGAGCCCTGAATTCATGTCTTTGTTTCCTGCCTTTATTACACAGCTTTACCCTTCAAGCAACATTGGATGCATCTATGACATTGAAAGTTTGTGTCGTACCTGGATCCTATCACCGTCAGAGAAGTATAAACGCCGAATTCGGCAAATAAGCATGACAAGTAAAGACACAGGGTTGGGTGGGAATAAGTTGACACAGTCTTTTAGATTAGGGTCGCTGTTATGGTCGGTGATCACGTTATGTGGGGATCCCTATTCTGGTACAGAAGTGACACATACTTTCGTATGTCATGATGGCCCCGTTGCACTACTTTCCTAACGCTTTAGCCTTCTGACTAACATTTCCGCCTCAGCCTCTCTCATTATTGGCAGTAAAAATTGAATATTGTGTTATTGAATGAGTCATATGAAGCCGTTCCTAAGGGATGAGAAGAGATGTAGTCGATTATTGGGAGCCCTGAATTCATGTCTTTGTTTTTTGCCTCCATTTCACAGCTTTACTCTTCAAGCAACATTGGATGCATCTATGACATTGAAAGTTTGTGTCGTACCTGGATCCGATCACCGTCAGACAGGTATAAACGACAAATTCGGCAAATAAGCATGACAAGTAAAAACACAGGGTTGGGTGGGAATAAGTTGACACAGTCTTTTAGATTAGGGTCGCTGATATGGTCGGTGATCACGTTATGTGGGGATCCCTATTCGGGTACAGAAGTGACACATACTTTCGTATGTCAAGGAGGCCCCGTGGCACTACTTTTCTATCGCTTTAGCCGTCTGACTAACAATTCCGCCTCAGCTAATCCTTGGTATTGGCAGTAAAAATTGAATATTGTGTTACCGAATAAGTCGTATGAAGCCGTTCCTAGGGAAGAGAAGAGATGTAGACGATGATTGGGAGTCCTGAATTCATGGCTTTGTTACCTGCCTTCATTACACAGCTTTACCCTTCAAGCAACATTGGATGCATCTATGTCATTGAGAGTTTGTGTCGTACCTGGATCCTATCACCGTCAGACAGGTATAAACGCCGAATTCGGCATATAAGCATGACAAGTAAAGACACAGGGTTGGGTGGGATTAATTTGACACAGTCTTTTAGATTAGGGTCGCTGTTATGGTCGGTGATCACGTTATGTGGGGATCCCTATTCTGGTACAGAAGTGACACATACTTTCGTATGCGATGATGGCCCTGTTGCACTACTTTCCTAACGCTTTAGCCTTCTGACTAACATTTCCGCCTCAGCCCCCCTCATTATTGGCAGTAAAAATTGAATATTGTGTTATTGAATGAGTCGTATGAAGCCGTTCCTAGGGATGAGAAGAGATGTAGTCGATGATTGGGAGCCCTGAATTCATGTCTTTGTTTCCTGCCTCCATTTCACAGCTTTACTCTTCAAGCAGCATTGGATGCATCTATGACATTGAAAGTTTGTGTCGTACCTGGATCCGATCACCGTCAGACAGGTATAAACGCCGAATTCGGCAAATAAGCATGACAAGTAAAAACACAGGGTTGGGAGGGAATAAATTGACACAGTCTTTTAGATTAGGGTCGCTGATATGGTCGGGGATCACGTTATGTGGGGATCCCTATTCGGGTACAGAAGTGACACATACTTTCATATGTCATGAAGCCCCGTTGCACTACTTTCCTAACGCTTTTGCCTTCTGGCCAACATTTCCGCCTCAGCCCCCTCATTATTGGCAGTAAAAATTGAATATTGTGTTATTGATTGAGTCGTATGAAGCCGTTCCTAGGGAAGAGAAGTGATGTAGTCGATGATTGGGAGCCCTGAATTCACGTCTTTGTTTCCTGCCTTCATTACACAGCTTTATCCTTCAAGCAACATTGGATGCATCTATGACACTGAAAGTTTGTGTCGTACCTGGATCCTATCACCGTCAGACAGGTATAAACGCCGAATTCAGCAAATAAGCATGACAAGTAAAGACACAGGGTTGGGTGGGAATAAGTTGACACAGTCTTTTAGATTAGATTCGCTGTTATGGTCGGTGATCACGTTATGTGGGGATCCCTATTCGGGTACAGAAGTGACACATACTTTCGTATGTCATGATGGCCCCGTTGCACTACTCTCCTATCGTTTTAGCCTTCTGACTAACATTTCCACCTCAGCTCCCCTCATTGTTGGCAGTAAAAATTGAATATTGTGTTATTAAGTGATTCGTATGAAGCCGTTTCTAGGGAAGAGATGAGATGTAGTCGATGATTGAGAGTCCTGAATTCATGTCTTTGTTTCCTGCCTCCATTACACAGCTTTACTCTTCAAGCAACATTGGATGCATCTATGACATTGAAAGTTTGTGTCGTACCTGGATCCTATCACCGTCAGACAGGTATAAACGCTGAATTCGGCAAATAAGCATGACAAGTAAAAACACAGAGTTGCGTGGGAATAAGTTGACACAGTCTTTTATATTAGGGTTGCTGTTATGGTCGGTGATCACGTTATGTGGGGATCCGTATTCAGGTACAGAAGTGACACATACTTTCGTATGTCATGAAGGCCCCGTTGCACTACTTTTCTATCGCTTTAGCCGTCTGACTAACATTTCCGCCTCAGCTAACCCTTGGTATTGGCAGTAAAAATTGAATATTGTGTTACTGAATGAGTCGTACGAAGCCGTACCTAGGGAAGAGAAGAGATGTAGTCGATGATTGGGAGCCCTGAATTCATGTCTTTGTTTCCTGCCTTTATTACACAGCTTTACCCTTCAAGCAACATTGGATGCATCTATAACATTGAAAGTTTGTGTCGTACCTGGACCCTATCACCGTCAGACAAGTATAAACGCCGAATTCGGCAAATAAGTATGACAAGTAAAGACACAGGGTTGGGAGGGAATAACTTGACACAGTCTTTTAGATTAGGGTCGCTGCTATGGTCGGTGATCACGTTATGTGGGTATCCCTGTTCGGGTACAGAAGTGACACATACTTTCGTATGTCATGATGGCCCCGTTGCACTACTTTCCTAACGCTTTTGCCTTCCGACTAACATTTCCGCCTCAGCCCCCCATATTATTGGCAGTAACAATTGCATATTGTGTTATTGAATGAGTCGTATGAAGCCGTTCCTAGGGAAGAGAAGAGATGTAGTCGATGATTGGGAGTCCTGAACTCATGTCTTTGTTTCCTGCCTTCATTACACAGCTTTACCTTTCAAGCAACATTGGCTGCATCTATGACACTGAAAGTTTGTGTCGTACCTGGATCCTATCACCGTCAGACAGGAACAAACGCCGAAATCGGCAAATAAGCATGACAAATAAAGACATAGGGTTGGGTGGGAATAACTTGACACAGTTTTTTCGATTAGGGTCGCTGTTATGGTCGGTGATCACGTTATGTGGGGATCCCTATTCGGGTACAGAAGTGACACATACTTTCGTATGTCATGAAGGCCCCGTTGCACTACTTTTCTATCGCTTTAGCCGTCTGACTAACATTTCCGCCTCAGCTAACCCTTGGTATTGGCAGTAAAAATTGAATATTGTGTTACTGAATGAGTCGTATGAAGCCGTTCCTAGGGAAGAGAAGAGATGTAGTCGATGATTGGGAGCCCTGAATTCATGTCTTTGTTTCCTGCCTTTATTACACAGCTTTACCCTTCAAGCAACATTGGATGCATCTATAACATTGAAAGTTTGTGTCGTACCTGGACCCTATCACCGTCAGACAAGTATAAACCCCGAATTCGGCAAATAAGCATGACAAGTAAAGACACAGGGTTGGGAGGGAATAACTTGACACAGTCTTTTAGATTAGGGTCGCTGTTATGGTCGGTGATCACGTTATGTGGGTATCCCTGTTCGGGTACAGAAGTGACACATACTTTCGTATGTCATGATGGCCCCGTTGCACTACTTTCCTAACGCTTTTGCCTTCCGTCTAACATTTCCGCCTCAGCCCCCCATATTAATGGCAGTAACAATTGCATATTGTGTTATTGAATGAGTCGTAAGAAGCCGTTCCTAGGGAAGAGAAGAGATGTAGTCGATGATTGGGAGCCCTGAATTCATGTCTTTGTTTCCTGCCTCCATTACTCAGCTTTACTCTTCAAGCAACATTGGATGCATCTATGACATTGACAGTTTGTGTCGTACCTGGATCCAATCACCGTTAGACAGATATAAACGCCGAATTCGGCAAATAAGCATGACAAGTAAAAACACAGGGTTGGGTGGGAATAAGTTGACACAGTCTTTTAGATTAGGGTCGCTGTTATGGTCGGTGATCACGTTATGTGGGGATCCGTATTCGGGTACAGAAGTGACACATACTTTCGTATGTCATGAAGGCCCCGTTGCACTACTTTCCTATCGCTTTAGCCATCTGACTAACATTTCCGCCTCAGCTAACCCTCGGTATTGGTAGTAAAAATTGAATATTGTGTTACTGAATGAGTCGTATGAAGCCGTTTCTAGGGAAGAGAAGAGATGTAGTCGATGATTGGTAGCCCTGGATTCATGTCTTTGTTTCCTGCCTTCATTACACAGCTTTACCCTTCAAGCAACATTGGATGCATCTATGACATTGAATGTTTGTGTCTTACCTGGATCCTATCAAAGTCAGACAGGTATAAACGCCGAATTCGGCAAATAAGCATGACAAGTAAAGACACAGGGTTGGGTGGGAATAACTCGACACAGTCTTTTAGATTAGGGGCGCTGTAATGGTCGGTGATCACGTTATGTGGGGATCCCTATTCGGGTACAGAAGTGACATATACTTACGTATGTCATGATGGCCCCGTTGCACTACTTTTCTAACGCTTTTGCCTTCTGTCTAACATTTCCGTCTCAGCCCCCCTCATTTTTGGCAGTAAAAATTGAATATTGTGTTATTGAATGAGTCGTATGAAGCCGTTCCTAGGGAAGAGAAGAGATGTAGTCGATGATTGGGAGCCCTGAATTCATGTCTTTGTTTCCTGCCTTTATTACACAGCTTTAGCCTTCAAGCAAAATTGGATGCATCTATGACATTGAAAGTTTGTGTCGTACTTGGATCCTATCAACATCAGACAAGTATAAACGCCGAATTCGGCAAATAAGCATAACAAGTAAAGACACAGGGTTGGGTGGGAATAAGTTGACACAATCTTTTAGATTAGGGTCGCTGTTATGGTCGGTGATCACGTTATGTGGGGATCCCTATTCGGGTACAGAAGTGACACATACTTTCGTATGTCATGATGGCCCCGTTGCACTACTTTCCTACGCCTTAGCCTTTTGACTAACATTTCCGCCTCAGCCCCCCTCATTATCGGCAGTAAATATAGAATATTGTGTTATTGAATGAGTCGAATGAAGCCGTTCCTAGGGAAGAGAAGAGATGTAGTCGATGATTGGGAGCCCTGAATTCATGTCTTTGTTTCCTGCCTTTATTACACAGCTTTACCCTGCAAGCAACATTGGATGCATCTATGACATTGAAAGTTTGTGTCGTACCTGGATCCTATCACCGTCAGACAAGTATAAACGCCGAATTCGGCAAATAAGCATGACAAGTGAAGACACAGGGTTGGGTGGGAATAAGTTGACACAGTCTTTTAGATTAGGGTCGCTGTTATGGTCGGTGATCACGTTATGTGGAGATCCCTATTCGGGTACAGAAGTGACACATACATTCGTATGTCATGATGTACCCGTTGCACTACTTTCCTAACGCTTTAGCCTTCTGACTAACATTTCCGCCTCAGCCCCCCTCACTATTGGCAGTAAAAATTGAATATTGTGTTATTGAATGAGTCGAATGAAGCCGTTCCTAGGGAAGAGAAGAGATGTAGTCGATGATTGGGAGCCCTGCATTCATGTCTTTGTTTCCTGCCTTTATTACACAGCTTTACCCTTCAAGCAACATTGGATGCATCTATGACATTGAAAGTTAGTGTCGTACCTGGATCCTATCACCGTCAGACAGGTATAACGCCGAATTCGGCAAATAAGCATGACAAGTAAAGACACAGGGTTGGGTGGGTATAAGTTGACACAGTCCTTTTAGATTAGGGTCGCTGTTATGGTCGGTGATTCACGTTATGTGGGATCCCCATTCGGGTACAGAAGTGACACATACTTTCGTATGTCATGATGGCCCCGTTGTACCACTTCCTAACGCTTATGCCTTCTGACTAACATTTCCGCCTCAGCCCCCTCATTATTGGCTGTAAAAATTGAATATTGTGTTATTGAATGTGTCTTATGGAGCCCATCCTAGGGAAGAGAAAAGATGTAGTCGATGATTGGGAGCCCTGAATTCATGTCTTTGTTTCCTGCTTTCATTTTACAGCTTTGCCCTTCAAGCAACATTGGATGCATCTATGAGATTGAAAGTTTGTGTCGTACCTGGATCCCATCACCGTCACACAGGTATAAAAGCCGAATTCGGCAATAAGCATGACAAGTAAAGACACAGGGTTGGGTGGAAACAACTTGATACAGTTTTTAGATTAGGGTCGCAGTTATGGTCGGTGATCACGTTATGTGGGGATCCCTATTCGGGTACAGAAGTGACACATACTTTCGTATGTCATGATGGCCCCGTTGCACTACTTTCCTAACGCTTTAGCCTTCTGACTAACATTTTCCGCCTCAGCCCCTCTCGTTATTGGCAGTAAAAGTTGAATATTGTGTTATTGAATGTGTGGTATGAAGCTGTTTCCTAGGGGAGAGAAGAGATGTAGTCGATGATTGGGAGCACTGAATTCCATGTCTCTGTTTCCTGCCTTCATTACACAGCTTTACCTTCAAGCAACATTGGGATGCATCTATGACATTGAATGTTTGTGTCGTACCTGGATCCTATCACCGTCAGACAGGTATAAACGCCGAGTTCGGCAAATAAGCATGACAAGTAAAGACACACGGTTGGGTGGGAATAACTTGACTTAGTTTTTTGGATTTGGGTCGCTGTTATGGTCGGTGATCACGTTATGCGGGGATCCCCATTCGGGTACAGAAGTGACACATACTTTCGTATGTCATGATGGCCCCGTTGCACTACTTTCCTAACGCTTTTGCCTTCTGACTAACATTTCCGCCTCAGCCCCCCTCATTATTGGCAGTAAAAATTGAATATTGTGTTATTGAATGAGTCGTATGAAGCCGTTCCTAGGGGAGAGAAGAGATGTAGTCGATGATTGGGAGCCCTGAATCTTTGTCTTTGTTTCCTGCATTTATTACACCAGCTTTAACCTTCAAGCAACATTGGATGCATCTACGACATTGTAAGTTTGTGTCGAACCTGGATCCTATCACCGTCAGACAGGTATAAACGCGGAATTCGGCAAATAAGCATGACAAGTAAAGACACAGGGTTGGGTGGCAATTACTTGACACAGTCTTTTAGATTAGGGTCGCTGTTATGGTCGGTGATCACGTTATGTGGGGATCCATATTCGTGTACAGAAGTGACACATACTTCGTATGTCATGATGGCCCCGTTGCACTACTTTCCTAACGTTTTTGCCTTCAGACTAACATTTCCGCCTCAGCCCCCCTCATTATTGGCAGTAAAAATTTAACATTGTGTTATTGAATGAGTCGTATGAAGCCGTTCCTAGGGAAGAGAAGAGATGTAGTCGATGATTGGGAGTCCTGATTTCATGTCTTTGTTTCCTGCTTTCATTACACAGCTTTACCCTTCAAGCAACATTGGATGCATCTATGACATTGAAAGTTAGTGTCGTACCTGGATTCCTATCACCGTCAGACAGGTATAAACGCCGAATTCGGCAAATAAGCATGACAAGTAAAGACACAGGGTTAGTTGGGTATAAGTTGACACAGTCTTTTAGATTAGGGTCGCTGGTTATGGTCGGTGATCACGTTATGTCGGGGATCCCCATTAGGGTACAGAAGTGACACATACTTTCGTATGTCATGATGGCCCCGTTGCACTACTTTCCTAACGCTTATGCCTTCTGACTAACATTTCGCCTCAGCCCCCCTCATTATTGGCAGTAAAAATTGAATATTGTGTTATTGAATGTGTCTTATGGAGCCATTCCTAGGGAAGAAGAAAAGATGTAGTCCATGATTGAGAGCCCTGAATTCATGTCTTTGTTTCCTGCTTTCATTACAAAGCTTTACCCTTCAAGCAACATTGGATGCATCTATGACATTGAGAGTTTGTGTCGTACCTGGATCCTATCACCGTCAGACAGGTATAAACGCCGAATTCGGCAATTAAGCATGACAAGTAAAGACACAGAATTGGGTGGAAATAACTTGATACAGTTTCTTAGATTACAGTCGCTGTAAGGTCGGTGATCACGTTATGTGGGGATCCCAATTCGGGTACAGAAGTGACACATACTTTCGTATGTCATGATGGCCCCGTTGCACTACTTTCCTAACGCTTTTGCCTTCTGACTAACATTTCCGCCTCAGCCCCCCTCATTATTGGCAGTAAAAATTGAATATTGTGTTATTAATGAGTCGTATGAAGCCGTTTCTAGGGGAGAGAAGAGATGTAGTCGATGATTGGGAGCCCTGAATTCTTGTCTTTGTTTCCTGCATTTATTACACAGCTTTAACCTTCAAGCAACATTGGATGCATCTATGACATTGAAAGGTTGTGTCGTACCTGGATCCTATCACCGTCAGACAAGTATAAACGCAAAATTCGGTAAACAAGCATGACAAGTGAAGACACAGGTTTGGGTGGGAATAAGTTGACACAGTCTTTTAGATTAAGGATCGCTGTTATGGTCAGTGATCACGTTATGTGGAGATCCCTATTCGGGTACAGAAGTGACACATACTTTCGTATGTCATGATGGCCCCGTTGCACTACTTTCCTAACGCTTTAGCCTTCTGACTAACATTTCCGCCTCAGCCCCCCTCATTATTGCCAGTAAAAATTGAATATTGTGGTATTGAATGAGACGAATGAAGCCGTTCCTAGGGAAGAGAAGAGATGTAGTCGATGATTGGGAGCCCTGAATTCATGTCTTTGTTTCCTGCCTTTATTACACAGCTTTACCCTTCAAACAACATTGGATGCATCTATGACATTGAAAGTTAGTGTCGTACCTGGATCCTATCACCGTCAGACAGGTATAAACGCCGAATTCGGCAAATAAGCATGACAAGTAAAGACACAGGGTTAGTTGGGAATAAGTTGACACAGTCTTTTAGATTAGGGTCGCTGTTATGGTCGGTGATCACGTTATGTGGGGATCCCCATTCGGGTACAGAAGTGACACATACTTTCGTATGTCATGATGGCGCCGATGCACTACTTTCCTAACGCTTATGCCTTCTGACTAACATTTCGCCTCAGCCCCCCTCATTATTGGCAGTAAAAATTGAATATTGTGTTATTGAATGTCTCTTACGGAGCCATTCCTAGGGAAGAGAAAAGATGTAGTCGATGATTGGGAGCCCTGAATTCATGTCTTTGTTTCCTGCTTTCATTACACAGCTTTACCCTTCAAGCAACATTGGATGCATCTATGACATTGGGAGTTTGTGTCGTACCTGGATCCTATCACCGTCAGACAGGTATAAACGCCGAATTCGGCAATTAAGCATGACAAGTAAAGACACAGGGTTGGGTGGAAATAACTTGATACAGTTTTTTGATTACGGTCGCTGTTATGGTCGGTGATCACGTTATGTGGGGATCCCCATTCGGGTACAGAAGTGACACATACTTTCGTATATCATGATGGCCCCGTTGCACTACTTTCCTAACGCTTTTGCCTTCTGACTAACATTTCCGCCTCAGCCCCCCTCATTATTGGCAGTAAAAATTGAATATTGTGTTATTGAATGAGTCGTATGAAGCCGTTCCTAGGGGAGAGAAGAGATGTAGTCGATGATTGGGAGCCCTGAATTCATGTCTTTGTTTCCTGCCTTTATTACACAGCTTTACCCTTCAAGCAACATTGGATTCTTCTATGACATTGAAAGTTAGTGTCGTACCTGGATCCTATCACCGTCAGACAGGTATAAATGCCGAATTCGGCAAATAAGCATGACAAGTAAAGACACAGGGTTGGGTGGGAATAAGTTGACGCAGTCTTTTAGATTAGGGTCGCTGTTATGGTCGGTGACCACGTTATGTGCTGATCCCCATTCGGGTACAGAAGTGACACATACTTTCGTATGTCATGATGGCCCCGTTGCACTACTTTCCTAACGCTTTTGCCTTCTGACTAACATTTCCGCCTCAGCCCCCCTCATTATTGGCAGTAAAATGTGAATATTGTGTTATTGAATGTGTCTTATGGAGCCATTCCTAGGGAAGAGAAGAGATGTAGTCGATGATTGGGAGCCCTGAATTCATGTCTTTGTTTCCTGCCTTCATTACACAGCTTTACCCATAGAGCAACATTGGATGCATCTATAATATTGAAAGTTTGTGTCGTACCTGGACCCTATCACCGTCAGACAGGTATAAACGCCGAATTTGGCAAATAAACATGACAAGTGAAGACACAGGGTTGGGTGGGAATAAGTTGACACAGTCTTTTAGATTAGGGTCGCTGTTATGGTCGGTGATCACGTTATGTGGAGATCCCTATTCGGGTACAGAAGTGACACATACATTCGTATGTCATGATGGCCCCGTTGCACTACTTTCCTAACGCTTTAGCCTTCTGACTAACATTTCCGCCTCAGCCCCCCTCATTATTGGCAGTAAAAATTGAATATTGTGGTATTGAATGACTCGAATGAAGCCGTTCCTACCGAAGAGAAGAGATGTAGTCGATGATTGGGAGCCCTGAATTCATGTCTTATTTTCCTGCCTCCATTACACAGCTTTACTCTCCAAGCAACATTGGATGCATCTACGACAATGAAAGTTTGTGTCGTAGCTGGATCCTATCACCGTCAGACAGGTATAAACGCCGAATTCGGCAAATAAGCATGACAAGTAAAATCACAGAATTGGGTGGGAATAAGTTGACACAGTCTTTTAGATTAGAGTCGCTGTTATGGTCGGTGATCACGTTATGTGGGGATCCCTATTCGGGTACAGAGGTGACACACACTTTCGTATGTCATGATGGCCCCGTTGCACTACTTTCCTAACGCTTTAGCCTTCTGACTAACCTTTCCGCCACAGCACCCTCATTATTGGCAGTAAAAATTGAATATTGTGTTATTGAATGAGTCGTATGAAGCCGTTCCTAGGGAAGAGAAGAGATGTAGTCGATGATTGGGAGCCCTGAATTCATGTCTTTGTTTCCTGCCTCCATTACACAGCTTTACTCTTCAAGCAACATTGGATGCATCTATGACATTGAAAGTTTGTGTCGCAACTGGATCCAATCACCGTCAGACAGATATAAACGCCGAATTCGGCAAATAAGCATGACAAGTAAAAATACAGGGTTGGGTGGGAATAACTTGACACAGTTTTTTAGATTAGGGTCGCTGTTATGGTCGGTGATCACGTTGTGTGGAGATCCCCATTCGGGTACAGAAGTGACACATACCTTCGTATGTCATGATGGCCCCGTTGCACTACTTTTCTATCGCTTTTCCCTTCTGACTAATATTTCCGCCTCAGCCCCCCTCATTATTGGCAGTAAAAATTGAATATTGTGTTATTGAATGTGTCTTATGAAGCCATTCCTAGGGAAGAGAAGAGATGTAGTCGACGATTGGGAGCCCTGAATTCATGTCTTTGTTTCCTGCCTTCATTACACAGCTTTACTCTTCAAGCAACATTGGATGCATCTATTACATTGAAGGTTTGTGTCGTACCTGGATCCTATCACCGTCAGACAGGTATAAACGCCGAATTCGGCAAATAAGCATGACAAGTAAAGACACAGTGTTGGGTGGGAATATGTTGACGCAGTCTTTTAGATTAGGGTCGCTGTTATGATCGGTGATAACGTTATGTGGGGATCCCCATTTGGGTACAGAAGTGACACATACTTTCGTATGTCATGATGGCCCCGTTGCACTACTTTCCTAATGCTTTTGCCTTCTCACTAACATTTCCGCCTCAGCCCCCCTCATTATTGGCAGTAAAAATTTAATATTGTGTTATTGAATGAGTCGTATGAAGCCGTTCCTAGGGAAGAGAAGAGTTGTAGTCGATGATTGGGAGCTTTGAATTCATGTCTTCGTTTCCTGCCTCCATTACACAGCTTTACTCTTCAAGCAACATTGGATGCATCTATGACATTGAAAGTTTGTGTCGTACCTGGATCCCATCACCGTCACACAGGTATAAACGCCGAATTCGGCAAATAAGCATGACAAGTAAAGACACAGGGTTGGGTGGAAACAACTTGATACAGTTTTTTAGATTAGGGTCGCAGTTATGGTCGGTGATCACGTTATGTGGGGATCCCTATTCGGGTACAGAAGTGACACATACTTTCGTATGTCATGATGGCCCCGTTGCACTACTTTCCTAACGCTTTAGCCTTCTGACTAACATTTCCGCCTCAGCCCCTCTCGTTATTGGCAGTAAAAGTTGAATATTGTGTTATTGAATGTGTGGTATGAAGCTGTTCCTAGGGGAGAGAAGAGATGTAGTCGATGATTGGGAGCACTGAATTCATGTCTCTGTTTCCTGCCTTCATTACACAGCTTTACCCTTCAAGCAACATTGGATGCATCTGTGACATTGAATGTTTGTGTCGTACCTGGATCCTATCACCGTCAGACAGGTATAAACGCCGAGTTCGGCAAATAAGCATGACAAGTAAAGACACACGGTTGGGTGGGAATAACTTGACTTAGTTTTTTGGATTTGGGTCGCTGTTATGGTCGGTGATCACGTTATGTGGGGATCCCCATTCGGGTACAGAAGTGACACATACTTTCGTATGTCATGATGGCCCCGTTGCACTACTTTCCTAACGCTTTTGCCTTCTGACTAACATTTCCGCCTCAGCCCCCCTCATTATTGGCAGTAAAAATTGAATATTGTGTTATTGAATGAGTCGTATGAAGCCGTTCCTAGGGGAGAGAAGAGATGTAGTCGATGATTGGGAGCCCTGAATTCTTGTCTTTGTTTCCTGCATTTATTACACAGCTTTAACCTTCAAGCATCATTGGATGCATCTACGACATTGTAAGTTTGTGTCGTACCTGGATCCTATCACCGTCAGACAGGTATAAACGCCGAATTCGGCAAATAAGCATGACAAGTAAAGACACAGGATTGGGTGGCAATTACTTCACACAGTCTTTTAGATTAGGGTCGCTGTTATGGTCGGTGATCACGTTATGTGGGGATCCATATTCGTGTACAGAAGTGACACATACTTTCGTATGTCATGATGGCCCCGTTGCACTACTTTCCTAACGTTTTTGCCTTCAGACTAACATTTCCGCCTCAGCCCCCCTCATTATTGGCAGTAAAAATTTAACATTGTGTTATTGAATGAGTCGTATGAAGCCGTTCCTAGGGAAGAGAAGAGATGTAGTCGATGATTGGGAGTCCTGATTTCATGTCTTTGTTTCCTGCTTTCATTACACAGCTTTACCCTTCAAGCAACATTGGATGCATCTATGACATTGAAAGTTAGTGTCGTACCTGGATCCTATCACCGTCAGACAGGTATAAACGCCGAATTCGGCAAATAAGCATGACAAGTAAAGACACAGGGTTAGTTGGGTATAAGTTGACACAGTCTTTTAGATTAGGGTCGCTGTTATGGTCGGTGATCACGTTATGTGGGGATCCCCATTAGGGTACAGAAGTGACACATACTTTCGTATGTCATGATGGCCCCGTTGCACTACTTTCCTAACGCTTATGCCTTCTGACTAACATTTCGCCTCAGCCCCCCTCATTATTGGCAGTAAAAATTGAATATTGTGTTATTGAATGTGTCTTATGGAGCCATTCCTAGGGAAGAGAAAAGATGTAGTCGATGATTGAGAGCCCTGAATTCATGTCTTTGTTTCCTGCTTTCATTACAAAGCTTTACCCTTCAAGCAACATTGGATGCATCTATGACATTGAGAGTTTGTGTCGTACCTGGATCCTATCACCGTCAGACAGGTATAAACGCCGAATTCGGCAATTAAGCATGACAAGTAAAGACACAGAATTGGGTGGAAATAACTTGATACAGTTTTTTAGATTACAGTCGCTGTTATGGTCGGTGATCACGTTATGTGGGGATCCCCATTCGGGTACAGAAGTGACACATACTTTCGTATGTCATGATGGCCCCGTTGCACTACTTTCCTAACGCTTTTGCCTTCTGACTAACATTTCCGCCTCAGCCCCCCTCATTATTGGCAGTAAAAATTGAATATTGTGTTATATAATGAGTCGTATGAAGCCGTTTCTAGGGGAGAGAAGAGATGTAGTCGATGATTGGGAGCCCTGAATTCTTGTCTTTGTTTCCTGCATTTATTACACAGCTTTAACCTTCAAGCAACATTGGATGCATCTATGACATTGAAAGGTTGTGTCGTACCTGGATCCTATCACCGTCAGACAAGTATAAACGCAAAATTCGGTAAACAAGCATGACAAGTGAAGACACAGGGTTGGGTGGGAATAAGTTGACACAGTCTTTTAGATTAGGGTCGCTGTTATGGTCAGTGATCACGTTATGTGGAGATCCCTATTCGGGTACAGAAGTGACACATACTTTCGTATGTCATGATGGCCCCGTTGCACTACTTTCCTAACGCTTTAGCCTTCTGACTAACATTTCCGCCTCAGCCCCCCTCATTATTGCCAGTAAAAATTGAATATTGTGGTATTGAATGAGACGAATGAAGCCGTTCCTAGGGAAGAGAAGAGATGTAGTCGATGATTGGGAGCCCTGAATTCATGTCTTTGTTTCCTGCCTTTATTACACAGCTTTACCCTTCAAGCAACATTGGATGCATCTATGACATTGAAAGTTAGTGTCGTACCTGGATCCTATCACCGTCAGACAGGTATAAACGCCGAATTCGGCAAATAAGCATGACAAGTAAAGACACAGGGTTAGTTGGGAATAAGTTGACACAGTCTTTTAGATTAGGGTCGCTGTTATGGTCGGTGATCACGTTATGTGGGGATCCCCATTCGGGTACAGAAGTGACACATACTTTCGTATGTCATGATGGCGCCGATGCACTACTTTCCTAACGCTTATGCCTTCTGACTAACATTTCGCCTCAGCCCCCCTCATTATTGGCAGTAAAAATTGAATATTGTGTTATTGAATGTCTCTTACGGAGCCATTCCTAGGGAAGAGAAAAGATGTAGTCGATGATTGGGAGCCCTGAATTCATGTCTTTGTTTCCTGCTTTCATTACACAGCTTTACCCTTCAAGCAACATTGGATGCATCTATGACATTGGGAGTTTGTGTCGTACCTGGATCCTATCACCGTCAGACAGGTATAAACGCCGAATTCGGCAATTAAGCATGACAAGTAAAGACACAGGGTTGGGTGGAAATAACTTGATACAGTTTTTTGATTACGGTCGCTGTTATGGTCGGTGATCACGTTATGTGGGGATCCCCATTCGGGTACAGAAGTGACACATACTTTCGTATATCATGATGGCCCCGTTGCACTACTTTCCTAACGCTTTTGCCTTCTGACTAACATTTCCGCCTCAGCCCCCTCATTATTGGCAGTAAAATTGAATATTGTGTTATTGAATGAGTCGTATGAAGCCGTTCCTAGGGGAGAGAAGAGATGTAGTCGATGATTGGGAGCCCTGAATTCATGTCTTTGTTTCCTGCCTTTATTACACAGCTTTACCCTTCAAGCAACATTGGATTCATCTATGACATTGAAAGTTAGTGTCGTACCTGGATCCTATCACCGTCAGACAGGTATAAATGCCGAATTCGGCAATAAGCATGACAAGTAAAGACACAGGGTTGGGTGGGAATAAGTTGACGCAGTCTTTTAGATTAGGGTCGCTGTTATGGTCGGTGACCACGTTATGTGCTGATCCCCATTCGGGTACAGAAGTGACACATACTTTCGTATGTCATGATGGCCCCGTTGCACTACTTTCCTAACGCTTTTGCCTTCTGACTAACATTTCCCGCCTCAGCCCCCCTCATTATTGGCAGTAAAATGTGAATATTGTGTTATTGAATGTGTCTTATGGAGCCATTCCTAGGGAAGAGAAGAGATGTAGTCGATGATTGGGAGCCTGAATTCATGTCTTTGTTTCCTGCCTTCATTACACAGCTTTACCCATAGAGCAACATTGGATGCATCTATAATATTGAAAGTTTGTGTCGTACCTGGACCCTATCACCGTCAGACAGGTATAAACGCCGAATTTGGCAAATAAACATGACAAGTGAAGACACAGGTTGGGTGGGAATAAGTTGACACAGTCTTTTAGATTAGGGTCGCTGTTATGGTCGGTGATCACGTTATGTGGAGATCCCTATTCGGGTACAGAAGTGACACATACATTCGTATGTCATGATGGCCCCGTTGCACTACTTTCCTAACGCTTTAGCCTTCTGACTAACATTTCCGCCTCAGCCCCCCTCATTATTGGCAGTAAAAATTGAATATTGTGGTATTGAATGACTCGAATGAAGCCGTTCCTACCGAAGAGAAGAGATGTAGTCGATGATTGGGAGCCCTGAATTCATGTCTTATTTTCCTGCCTCCATTACACAGCTTTACTCTCCAAGCAACATTGGATGCATCTACGACAATGAAAGTTTGTGTCGTAGCTGGATCCTATCACCGTCAGACAGGTATAAACGCCGAATTCGGCAAATAAGCATGACAAGTAAAATCACAGAATTGGGTGGAATAAGTTGACACAGTCTTTTAGATTAGAGTCGCTGTTATGGTCGGTGATCACGTTATGTGGGGATCCCTATTCGGGTACAGAGGTGACACACACTTTCGTATGTCATGATGGCCCCGTTGCACTACTTTCCTAACGCTTTAGCCTTCTGACTAACCTTTCCGCCACAGCACCCTCATTATTGGCAGTAAAAATTGAATATTGTGTTATTGAATGAGTCGTATGAAGCCGTTCCTAGGGAAGAGAAGAGATGTAGTCGATGATTGGGAGCCCTGAATTCATGTCTTTGTTTCCTGCCTCCATTACACAGCTTTACTCTTCAAGCAACATTGGATGCATCTATGACATTGAAAGTTTGTGTCGCAACTGGATCAATCACCGTCAGACAGATATAAACGCCGAATTCGGCAAATAAGCATGACAAGTAAAAATACAGGGTTGGGTGGGAATAACTTGACACAGTTTTTTAGATTAGGGTCGCTGTTATGGTCGGTGATCACGTTGTGTGGAGATCCCCATTCGGGTACAGAAGTGACACATACCTTCGTATGTCATGATGGCCCCGTTGCACTACTTTTCTATCGCTTTTCCCTTCTGACTAATATTTCCGCCTCAGCCCCCCCTCATTATTGGCAGTAAAAATTGAATATTGTGTTATTGAATGTGTCTTATGAAGCCATTCCTAGGGAAGAGAAGAGATGTAGTCGACGATTGGGAGCCCTGAATTCATGTCTTTGTTTCCTGCCTTCATTACACAGCTTTACCCTTCAAGCAACATTGGATGCATCTATTACATTGAAGGTTTGTGTCGTACCTGGATCCTATCACCGTCAGACAGGTATAAACGCCGAGTTCGGCAAATAAGCATGACAAGTAAAGACACACGGTTGGGTGGGAATAACTTGACTTAGTTTTTTGGATTTGGGTCGCTGTTATGGTCGGTGATCACGTTATGTGGGGATCCCCATTCGGGTACAGAAGTGACACATACTTTCGTATGTCATGATGGCCCCGTTGCACTACTTTCCTAACGCTTTTGCCTTCTGACTAACATTTCCGCCTCAGCCCCCTCATTATTGGCAGTAAAAATTGAATATTGTGTTATTGAATGAGTCGTATGAAGCCGTTCCTAGGGGAGAGAAGAGATGTAGTCGATGATTGGGAGCCCTGAATTCTTGTCTTTGTTTCCTGCATTTATTACACAGCTTTAACCTTCAAGCATCATTGGATGCATCTACGACATTGTAAGTTTGTGTCGTACCTGGATCCTATCACCGTCAGACAGGTATAAACGCCGAATTCGGCAAATAAGCATGACAAGTAAAGACACAGGATTGGGTGGCAATTACTTCACACAGTCTTTTAGATTAGGGTCGCTGTTATGGTCGGTGATCACGTTATGTGGGGATCCATATTCGTGTACAGAAGTGACACATACTTTCGTATGTCATGATGGCCCCGTTGCACTACTTTCCTAACGTTTTTGCCTTCAGACTAACATTTCCGCCTCAGCCCCCCTCATTATTGCAGTAAAAATTTAACATTGTGTTATTGAATGAGTCGTATGAAGCCGTTCCTAGGGAAGAGAAGAGATGTAGTCGATGATTGGGAGTCCTGATTTCATGTCTTTGTTTCCTGCTTTCATTACACAGCTTTACCCTTCAAGCAACATTGGATGCATCTATGACATTGAAAGTTAGTGTCGTACCTGGATCCTATCACCGTCAGACAGGTATAAACGCCGAATTCGCAAATAAGCATGACAAGTAAAGACACAGGGTTAGTTGGGTATAAGTTGACACAGTCTTTTAGATTAGGGTCGCTGTTATGGTCGGTGATCACGTTATGTGGGGATCCCCATTAGGGTACAGAAGTGACACATACTTTCGTATGTCATGATGGCCCCGTTGCACTACTTTCCTAACGCTTATGCCTGCTGACTAACATTTCGCCTCAGCCCCCACATTATTGGCAGTAAAAATTGAATATTGTGTTATTGAATGTGTCTTATGGAGCCATTCCTAGGGAAGAGAAAAGATGTAGTCGATGATTGAGAGCCCTGAATTCATGTCTTTGTTTCCTGCTTTCATTACAAAGCTTTACCCTTCAAGCAACATTGGATGCATCTATGACATTGAGAGTTTGTGTCGTACCTGGATCCTATCACCGTCAGACAGGTATAAACGCCGAATTCGGCAATTAAGCATGACAAGTAAAGACACAGGGTTGGGTGGAAATAACTTGATACAGTTTTTTAGATTACGGTCGCTGTTATGGTCGGTGATCACGTTATGTGGGGATCCCCATTCGGGTACAGAAGTGACACATACTTTCGTATGTCATGATGGCCCCGTTGCACTACTTTCCTAACGCTTTTGCCTTCTGACTAACATTTCCGCCTCAGCCCCCCTCATTATTGGCAGTAAAAATTGAATATTGTGTTATTGAATGAGTCGTATGAAGCCGTTTCTAGGGGAGAGAAGAGATGTAGTCGATGATTGGGAGCCCTGAATTCTTGTCTTTGTTTCCTGCATTTATTACACAGCTTTAACCTTCAAGCAACATTGGATGCATCTATGACATTGTAAGTTTGTGTCGTACCTGGATCCTATCACCGTCAGACAGGTATAAACGCCGAATTCGGCAAATAAGCATGACAAGTAAAGACACAGGGTTGGGTGGCAATTACGTGACACAGTCTTTTAGATTAGGGTCGCTGTTATGGTCGGTGATCACGTTATGTGGGGATCCATATTCGTGTACAGAAGTGACACATACTTTCGTATGTCATGATGGCACCGTTGCACTACTTTCCTAACGCTTTTGCCTTCAGACTAACATTTCCGCCTCAGCCCCCCTCATTATTGGCAGTAAAAATTTAACATTGTGTTATTGAATGAGTCGTATGAAGCCGTTCCTACGGAAGAGAAGAGATGTAGTCGATGATTGGGAGTCCTGATTTCATGTCTTTGTTTCCTGCTTTCATTACACAGCTTTACCCTTCAAGCAACATTGGATGCATCTATGACATTGAAAGGTTGTGTCGTACCTGGATCCTATCACCGTCAGACAAGTATAAACGCAAAATTCGGTAAACAAGCATGACAAGTGAAGACACAGGGTTGGGTGGGAATAAGTTGACACAGTCTTTTAGATTAGGGTCGCTGTTATGGTCGGTGATCACGTTATGTGGAGATCCCTATTCGGGTACAGAAGTGACACATACTTTCGTATGTCATGATGGCCCCGTTGCACTACTTTCCTAACGCTTTAGCCTTCTGACTAACATTTCCGCCTCAGCCCCCCTCATTATTGGCAGTAAAAATTGAATATTGTGGTATTGAATGAGACGAATGAAGCCGTTCCTAGGGAAGAGAAGAGATGTAGTCGATGATTGGGAGCCCTGAATTCATGTCTTTGTTTCCTGCCTTTATTACACAGCTTTACCCTTCAAGCAACATTGGATGCATCTATGACATTGAAAGTTAGTGCCGTACCTGGATCCTATCACCGTCAGACAGGTATAAACGCCGAATTCGGCAAATAAGCATGACAAGTAAAGACACAGGGTTAGTTAGGAATAAGTTGACACAGTCTTTTAGATTAGGGTCGCTGTTATGGTCGGTGATCACGTTATGTGGGGATCCCCATTCGGGTACAGAAGTGACACATACTTTCGTATGTCATGATGGCGCCGATGCACTACTTTCCTAACGCTTATGCCTTCTGACTAACATTTCGCCTCAGCCCCCCTCATTATTGGCAGTAAAAATTGAATATTGTGTTATTGAATGTCTCTTATGGAGCCATTCCTAGGGAAGAGAAAAGATGTAGTCGATCATTGGGAGCCCTGAATTCATGTCTTTGTTTCCTGCTTTCATTACACAGCTTTACCCTTCAAGCAACATTGGATGCATCTATGACATTGGGAGTTTGTGTCGTACCTGGATCCTATCACCGTCAGACAGGTATAAACGCCGAATTCGGCAATTAAGCATGACAAGTAAAGACACAGGGTTGGGTGGAAATAACTTGATACAGTTTTTTAGATTACGGTCGCTGTTATGGTCGGTGATCACGTTATGTGGGGATCCCCATTCGGGTACAGAAGTGACACATACTTTCGTATATCATGATGGCCCCGTTGCACTACTTTCCTAACGCTTTTGCCTTCTGACTAACATTTCCGCCTCAGCCCCCCTCATTATTGGCAGTAAAAATTGAATATTGTGTTATTGAATGAGTCGTATGAAGCCGTTCCTAGGGGAGAGAAGAGATGTAGTCGATGATTGGGAGCCCTGAATTCATGTCTTTGTTTCCTGCCTTTATTACACAGCTTTACCCTTCAAGCAACATTGGATTCATCTATGACATTGAAAGTTAGTGTCGTACCTGGATCCTATCACCGTCAGACAGGTATAAATGCCGAATTCGGCAAATAAGCATGACAAGTAAAGACACACGGTTGGGTGGGAATAACTTGACTTAGTTTTTTGGATTTGGGTCGCTGTTATGGTCGGTGATCACGTTATGTGGGGATCCCCATTCGGGTACAGAAGTGACACATACTTTCGTATGTCATGATGGCCCCGTTGCACTACTTTCCTAACGCTTTTGCCTTCTGACTAACATTTCCGCCTCAGCCCCCCCTCATTATTGGCAGTAAAATGTGAATATTGTGTTATTGAATGTGTCTTATGGAGCCATTCCTAGGGAAGAGAAGAGATGTAGTCGATGATTGGGAGCCCTGAATTCATGTCTTTGTTTCCTGCCTTCATTACACAGCTTTACCCATAGAGCAACATTGGATGCATCTATAATATTGAAAGTTTGTGTCGTACCTGGACCCTATCACCGTCAGACAGGTATAAACGCCGAATTTGGCAAATAAACATGACAAGTGAAGACACAGGGTTGGGTGGGAATAAGTTGACACAGTCTTTTAGATTAGGGTCGCTGTTATGGTCGGTGATCACGTTATGTGGAGATCCCTATTCGGGTACAGAAGTGACACATACATTCGTATGTCATGATGGCCCCGTTGCACTACTTTCCTAACGCTTTAGCCTTCTGACTAACATTTCCGCCTCAGCCCCCCTCATTATTGGCAGTAAAAATTGAATATTGTGGTATTGAATGACTCGAATGAAGCCGTTCCTACCGAAGAGAAGAGATGTAGTCGATGATTGGGAGCCCTGAATTCATGTCTTATTTTCCTGCCTCCATTACACAGCTTTACTCTCCAAGCAACATTGGATGCATCTACGACAATGAAAGTTTGTGTCGTACCTGGATCCTATCACCGTCAGACAGGTATAAACGCCGAATTCGGCAAATAAGCATGACAAGTAAAATCACAGAATTGGGTGGGAATAAGTTGACACAGTCTTTTAGATTAGAGTCGCTGTTATGGTCGGTGATCACGTTATGTGGGGATCCCTATTCGGGTACAGAGGTGACACACACTTTCGTATGTCATGATGGCCCCGTTGCACTACTTTCCTAACGCTTTAGCCTTCTGACTAACCTTTCCGCCACAGCACCCTCATTATTGGCAGTACAAATTGAATATTGTGTTATTGAATGAGTCGTATGAAGCCGTTCCTAGGGAAGAGAAGAGATGTAGTCGATGATTGGGAGCCCTGAATTCATGTCTTTGTTTCCTGCCTCCATTACACAGCTTTACTCTTCAAGCAACATTGGATGCATCTATGACATTGAAAGTTTGTGTCGCAACTGGATCCAATCACCGTCAGACAGATATAAACGCCGAATTCGGCAAATAAGCATGACAAGTAAAAATACAGGGTTGGGTGGGAATAACATGACACAGTTTTTTAGATTAGGGTCGCTGTTATGGTCGGTGATCACGTTGTGTGGAGATCCCCATTCGGGTACAGAAGTGACACATACCTTCGTATGTCATGATGGCCCCGTTGCACTACTTTTCTATCGCTTTTCCCTTCTGACTAATATTTCCGCCTCAGCCCCCCTCATTATTGGCAGTAAAAATTGAATATTGTGTTATTGAATGTGTCTTATGAAGCCATTCCTAGGGAAGAGAAGAGATGTAGTCGACGATTGGGAGCCCTGAATTCATGTCTTTGTTTCCTGCCTTCATTACACAGCTTTACCCTTCAAGCAACATTGGATGCATCTATTACATTGAAGGTTTGTGTCGTACCTGGATCCTATCACCGTCAGACAGGTATAAACGCCGAATTCGGCAAATAAGCATGACAAGTAAAGACACAGTGTTGGGTGGGAATATGTTGACGCAGTCTTTTAGATTAGGGTCGCTGTTATGGTCGGTGATAACGTTATGTGGGGATCCCCATTTGGGTACAGAAGTGACACATACTTTCGTATGTCATGATGGCCCCGTTGCACTACTTTCCTAATACTTTTGCCTTCTCACTAACATTTCCGCCTCAGCCCCCCTCATTATTGGCAGTAAAAATTTAATATTGTGTTATTGAATGAGTCGTATGAAGCCGTTCCTAGGGAAGAGAAGAGTTGTAGTCGATGATTGGGAGCTTTGAATTCATGTCTTCGTTTCCTGCCTCCATTACACAGCTTTACTCTTCAAGCAACATTGGATGCATCTATGACATTGAAAGTTTGTGTCGTACCTGGATCCTACCACCGTCAGACAGGTATAAACGCCGAATTCGGCAAATAAGCATGACAAGTAAAAACATAGAGTTGGGTGGGAATAAGGTGACACTGTCTTTTAGATTAGGGTCGCTGTTATGGTCGGTGATAACGTTATGTGGGGATCCCCATTTGGGTACAGAAGTGACACATACTTTCGTATGTCATGATGGCCCCGTTGCACTACTTTCCTAACGCTGTAGCCTACTGACAAACATTTCCGCCTCAGCCCTTCTCTTTATTGGCAGTAAAAATTGAATTTTGTGTTATTGAATGAGTCGTATGAAGCCGTTCCTAGGGAAGAGAAGAGATGTAGTCAATGATTGGGAGCCCTGAATTCATGTCTTTGTTTCCTGCCATCATTACACAGCTTTACCCTTCAAGCAACATTGGATGCATCTATGACATTGAAAGTTTGTGTCGTACCTGGATCCTATCACCGTCAGACAAGTATAAACGCCGAATTCGGCAAATAAGCATGACAAGTAAAGACACAGGGTTGGGTGGGAATAAGTTGAAAGTCTTTTAGATTAGGGTCGCTGTTATGGTCGGTGATCACGTTATGTGGGGATCCCCATTCGGGTACAGAAGTGACACATACTTTCGTATCTCATGATGGCCCCGTTGCACTACTTTCCTATCGCTTTAGCCTTCTGACTAACATTTCCGGTTCAGCCCCCTCATTATTGGCAGTAAAAATTAAATATTGTGTTATTGAATGATTCGTATGAAGCCGTTCCTAGGGAAGAGAAGAGATGTAGTCGATGATTGGGAGTCCTGAATTCATGTCTTTGTTTCCTGCCTTCATTACGCAGCTTTACTCTTCAAGCAACGTTGGATGCATCTATGACATTGAAAGTTTGTGTCAACCCTGGATCCTATCACCCACAGACAGGTATAAACGCCGAATTCGGCAAATAAGCATGACAAGTAAAGACACAGGGTTAGTTGGGAATAAGTTGACACAGTCTTTTAGATTAGGGTCGCTGTTATGGTCGGTGATCACGTTATGTGGGGATCCCCATTCGGGTACACAAGTGACACATACTTTCGTATGTCATGATGGCCCCGTTGCACTACTTTCCTAACGCTTATGCCTTCTGACTAACATTTCCGCCTCAGCCCCTCTCATTATTGGCAGTAAAAGTTGAATATTGTGTTATTGAATGTGTGGTATGAAGCTGTTCCTAGGGAAGAGAAGAGATGTAGTCGATGATTGGGAACACTGAATTCATGTCTCTGTTTCCTGCCTTCATTACACAGCTTTACCCTTCAAGCAACATTGGATGCATCTATGACATTGAGAGTTTGTGTCGTACCTGGATACTATCACCGTCAGACAGGTATAAACGCCGAATTCGGCAATTAAGCATGACAAGTAAAGACACAGGGTTGGGTGGAAATAACTTGATACAGTTTTTTAGATTACGGTCGCTGTTATGGTCGGTGATCACGTTATGTGGGGATCCCCAGTCGGGTACAGAAGTGACACATACTTTCGTATGTCATGATGGCCCCGTTGCACTACTTTCCTATCGCTTTAGCCTTCTGACTAACATTTCCGGTTCAGCCCCCTCATTATTGGCAGTAAAAATTAAATATTGTGTTATTGAATGATTCGTATGAAGCCGTTCCTAGGGGAGAGAAGAGATGTAGTCGACGATTGGGAGCCCTGAATTCTTGTCTTTGTTTCCTGCATTTATTACACAGCTTTACCCTTCAAGCAACATTGGATGCATCTATGACATTGAAAGTTTGTGTCGTACCTGGATCCTATCACCGTCAGACAGGTTTAAACGCCGAATTCGGCAAATAAGCATGACAAGTAAAATCACAGAATTGGGTGGGAATAAGTTGACACAGTCTTTTAGATTAGAGTCGCTGTTATGGTCGGTGATCACGTTATGTGGGGATCCCTATTCGGGTACAGAGGTGACACACACTTTCGTATGTCATGATGGCCCCGTTGCACTACTTTCCTAACGCTTTAGCCTTCTGACTAACCTTTCCGCCACAGCACCCTCATTATTGGCAGTAAAAATTGAATATTGTGTTATTGAAAGAGTCGTATGAAGCCGTTCCTAGAGAAGAGAAGAGATGTAGTCGATGATTGGGAGCCCTGAATTCATGTCTTTGTTTCCTGCCTCCATTACACAGCTTTACTCTTCAAGCAACATTGGATGCATCTATGACATTGAAAGTTTGTGTCGCAACTGGATCCAATCACCGTCAGACAGATATAAACGCCGAATTCGGCAAATAAGCATGACAAGTAAAAATACAGGGTTGGGTGGGAATAACTTGACACAGTTTTTTAGATTAGGGTCGCTGTTATGGTCGGTGATCACGTTATGTGGAGATCCCAATTCGGGTACAGAAGTGACACATACTTTCGTATGTCATGAAGGCCACGTTGCACTACTTTTCTATCGCTTTAGCCGTCTGACTAACATTTCCCCCTCTGCTCACGCTCGGTATTGGCAGTAAAAATTGAATATTGTGTTACTGAATGAGTCGTATGAAACCGTTCCTAGGGAAGAGAAGAGATGTAGTCGATGATTGGGAGCCCTGAATTCATGTCTTTGTTTCCTGCCTTTATTACACAGCTTTACCCTTCAAGCAACATTGGATGCATCTATGACATTGAAATTTTGTGTCGTACCTGGATCCTATCACCGTCAGACAAGTATAAACGCCGAATTCGGCAAATAAGCGTGACAAGTAAAGACACAGGGTTGGGTGGGATTAAGTTGACACAGTCTTTTAGATTAGGGTCGTTGTTATGGTCGGTGATCACGTTATGTGGGGATCCCTATTCGGGTACAGATGTGACACATACTTTCGTATGTCAGGATGGCCCCGATGCACTACTTTCCTAACGCTTTTGCCTTCTGACTAACATTTCCGCCTCAGCACCCCTCATTATTGGCAGTAAAAATTTAATATTGTGTTATTGAATGAGTCGTATGAAGCCGTTTCTAGGGAAGAGAAGAGATGTAGTCGATGATTGGGAGCCCTGAATTCATGTCTTTGTTTCCTGCCTCCATTACACAGCTTTACTCTTCAAGCAACATTGGATGCATCTATGACATTGAAAGTTTGTGTCGCAACTGGATCCAATCACCGTCGGACAGATATAAACGCCGAATTCGGCAAATAAGCATGACAAGTAAAAATACAGGGTTGGGTGGGAATACGTTGACACAGTCTTTTAGATTAGGGTCGCTGTTATGGTCGGTGATCACGTTATGTGGGGATCCGTATTCGGGTACAGAAGTGACACATTCTTTCGTATGTCATGAGGGCCCCGTTGCACTAGCTTCCTATCGCTTTAGCCGTCTGACTAACATTTCCGCCTCAGCTAATTCTCGGTATTGGCAGTAAAAATAGAATATTGTGTTACTGAATGAGTCGTATGAACCCGTTCCTAGGGAAGAGAAGAGATGTAGTCGATGATTGGGAGTCCTGAATTCATGTCTTTGTTTCCTGCCTTCATTACACAGGTTCACCCTTCAAGCAACATTGGATGCATCTATGACATTGAAAGATTGTGTCGTACCAGGATCCTATCACCGTCAGAAAGGTATAAACGCCGAATTCGAAAAATAAGCACGACAAGTAAAGACACAGGGTTGGGTGGGAATAAGTCGACACAGTCTTTTAGATTAGGGTCGCTGTTATGGTCGGTGATCACGTTATGTGGGGATCCCCATTCGGGTACAGAAGTGACACATACCTTCGTATGTCATGATGGCCCCGTTGCACTACTTTCCTAACGCTTTTCCCTTCTGACTAATATTTCCGCCTCAGCCCCCCTCATTATTGGCAGTAAAAATTGAATATTGTGTTATTGAATGTGTCTTATGAAGCCATTCCTAGGGAAGAGAAGAGATGTAGTCGACGATTGGGAGCCCTGAATTCATGTCTTTGTTTCCTGCCTTCATTACACAGCTTTACCCTTCAAGCAACATTGGATGCATCTATTACATTGAAGGTTTGTGTCGTACCTGGATCCTATCACCGTCAGACAGGTATAAACGCCGAATTCGGCAAATAAGCATGACAAGTAAAGACACAGGGTTGGGTGGGAATATGTTGACGCAGTCTTTTAGATTAGGGTCGCTGTTATGGTCGGTGATAACGTTATGTGGGGATCCCCATTTGGGTACAGATGTGACACATACTTTCGTATGTCATGATGGCCCCGTTGCACTACTTTCCTAATGCTTTTGCCTTCTCACTAACATTTCCGCCTCAGCCCCCCTCATTATTGGCAGTAAAAATTTAATATTGTGTTATTGAATGAGTCGTATGAAGCCGTTCCTAGGGAAGAGAAGAGTTGTAGTCGATGATTGGGAGCTTTGAATTCATGTCTTTGTTTCCTGCCTCCATTACACAGCTTTACTCTTCAAGCAACATTGGATGCATCTATGACATTGAAAGTTTGTGTCGTACCTGGATCCTATCACCGTCAGACAGGTATAAACGCCGAATTCGGCAAATAAGCACGACAAGTAAAAACATAGAGTTGGGTGGGAATAAGGTGACACTGTCTTTTAGATTAGGGTCGCTGTTATGGTCGGTGATAACGTTATGTGGGGATCCCCATTTGGGTACAGAAGTGACACATACTTTCGTATGTCATGATGGCCCCGTTGCACTACTTTCCTAACGCTTTAGCCTTCTGACTAACATTTCCGCCTCAGCCCTTCTCTTTATTGGCAGTAAAAATTGAATTTTGTGTTATTGAATGAGTCGTATGAAGCCGTTCCTAGGGAAGAGAAGAGATGTAGTCAATGATTGGGAGCCCTGAATTCATGTCTTTGCTTCCTGCCTTCATTACACAGCTCCACCCTTCAAGCAACATCGGATGCATCTATGAGATTGAATGTTTGTGTCGTACCTGGATCCTTTCACCGTCGGACAAGTATAAACGCCGAATTCGGCAAATAAGCATGACAAGTAAAGACACAGGGTTGGGTGGGACTAACTTGACATAGTTTTTTAGATTAGGGTCGCTGTTATGGTCGGTGATCACGTTATGTGGGGTGCCCTATTCGGATACAGAAGTGACACATACTTTCGTATCTCATGCTGGCCCCGTTGCACTACTTTCCTATCGCTTTAGCCTTCTGACTAACATTTCCGGTTCAGCCCCCTCATTATTGGCAGTAAAAATTAAATATTGTGTTATTGAATGATTCGTATGAAGCCGTTCCTAGGGAAGAGAAGAGATGTAGTCGATGATTGGGAGCCCTGAATTCATGTCTTTGTTTCCTGCCTTTATTACACAGCTTTACCCTTCAAGCAACATTGGATGCATCTATGACATTGAAAGTTTGTGTGGTACCTGGATCCTATCACCGTCAGACAAGTATAAACACCGAATTCGGCAAATAAGCATGACAAGTAAAGACACAGGGTTGGGTGGGAATAAGTTGAAAGTCTTTTAGATTAGGGTCGCTGTTATGGTCGGTGATCACGTTATGTGGGGATCCCCATTCGGGTACAGAAGTGACACATACTTTCGTATCTCATGATGGCCCCGTTGCACTACTTTCCTATCGCTTTAGCCTTCTGACTAACATTTCCGGTTCAGCCCCCTCATTATTGGCAGTAAAAATTAAATATTGTGTTATTGAATGATTCGTATGAAGCCGTTCCTAGGGAAGAGAAGAGATGTAGTCGATGATTGGGAGTCCTGAATTCATGTCTTTGTTTCCTGCCTTCATTACGCAGCTTTACTCTTCAAGCAACGTTGGATGCATCTATGACATTGAAAGTTTGTGTCAACCCTGGATCCTATCACCCACAGACAGGTATAAACGCCGAATTCGGCAAATAAGCATGACAAGTAAAGACACAGGTTTGGGTGGGAATAAGTTGACACAGTCTTTTAGATTAGGGTTGCTGTTATGGTCGGAGATCACGTATGTGGGGATCCTTATTCGGGTACAGAAGTGACACATACTTTCGTATGTCATGATGGCCCCGTTGCACTACTTTCCTAACGCTTTTGCCTTCTGACTAACATTTCCGCCTCAGCCCCCCTCATTATTGGCTGTAAAAATTGAATATTGTGTTTTTGAATGAGTCGTATGAAGCCGTTCCTAGGGAAGACAAGAGATGTAGTCAATGATTGGGAGCCCTGAATTCATGTTATTGTTTCCTGCCTTCATTACACAGCTTTACCCTTCAAGCAACATTGGATGCAACTATGACATTGAAAGTTTGTGTCGTACCTGGATCCTATCACCGCGAGACAGGTATAAACGCCGAATTCGGCAAATAAGCAAGACAACTAAAGACACAGGGTTGGGTGGCAATAACTTGTCATAGTCTTTAGATTAGGGTCGCTGTTATGGTCGGTGATCACGTTATGTGGTGATCCCTATTCGGGTACAGAAGTGACACATACTTTCGTATCTCATGATGGCCCCGTTGCACTACTTTCCTAACGCTTTAGCCTTCTGACTAACATTTCCGCCTCAGCCCGTCTCTTTATTGGCAGTAAAAATTGAATTTTGTGTTATTGAATGAGTGGTATGAAGCCGTTCCTAGGGAAGAGAAGAGATGTAGTCGATGATTGGGAGCACTGAATTCATGTCTTTGTTTCCTGCCTTCATTACACAGCTTTACCCTTCAAGCAACATTGGATGCATCTATGACATTGAATGTTTGTGTCGTACCTGGATCCTATCACCGTCAGACAGGTATAAACGCCGAATTCGGCAAATAAGCATGACAAGTAAAGACACAGGGTTGGAAGGGAATAACGTGACGCAATTTTTTAGATTAGGGTCGCTGTTATGGTCGGTGATCACGTTATGTGGGGATCCCTATTCGGGTACAGAAGTGACACATACTTTCGTATGTCATGATGGCCCCGTTGCACTACTTTCATATCGCTTTAGCCGTCTGACTAACATTTCCGCCTCAGCTAACCCTCGGTATTGGCAGTAAAAATTGAATATTGTGTTATTGTATCAGTCGTATGAAGCCGTTCCTAGGAAAGAGAAGAGATGTAGTCAATGATTGGGAGCCATGAATTCATGTCTTTGTTTCCTTCCTTCATTACACAGCTTTACCCTTCAAGCAACATTGGATGCATCTATGACATTGAAAGTTTGTGTCGTACCTGGATCCCCTCACCGTCAGACAGGTATAAACGCCGAATTCGGCAAATAAGCATGACAAGTAAAGACACAGGGTTGGGTGGAAATAAGTTGACAATGTCTTTTAGATTAGGGTCGCGGTTATGGTCGGTGATCACGTTATGTGGGGATCCCTATTCGGGTACAGAAGTGACACATACTTTCGTATGTCATGATGGCCCCGTTGCACTACTTTCCTATCGCTTTAGCCTTCTGACTAACATTTGCGCCTCAGCCCCCCTCATTATTGACAGTAAAAATTGAATATTGTGTTATCGAATGAGTCGCATGAAACCGTTCCTAGGAAACAGAAGAGATGTAGACGATGATTGGGAGCCCTGAGTTCATGTCTTTGTTTCCTGCCTTCATTACACAGCTTTACCCTTCATGCAACATTGGATGCATCTATGACGTTGAAAGTTGGTGTCGTACCTGGATCCTATCACCGTCAGACATGTATAAACGCCGAATTCGGCAAATAAGCATGACAAGTAAAGACACAGGGTTGGGTGAAAATAAGTTGACACAGTCATTTAGATTAGGGTAGGGGTTATGGTCGGTGATCACGTTATGTGGGGATCCCTATTCGGGTACAGAAGTGACACATACTTTCGTATGTCATGATGGCCCCGTTGCACTACTTTCCTATCGCTTTAGCCTTCTGACTAACATTTGCGCCTCAGCCCCCCTTCATTATTGACAGTAAAAATTGAATATTGTGTTATTGAATGAGTCGTATGAAGCCGTTCCTAGGAAAGAGAAGAGATCTAGACGATGATTGGGAGCCCTGAATTCATGGCTTTGTTTCCTGCCTTTATTACACAGCTTTACCCTTCAAGCAACATTGGATGCATCTATGACATTTAAAGTTTGTGTCGTACCTGGATCCTATCACCGTCAGACAGGTATAAACGCCGAATTCGGCAAATAAGCATCACAAGTAAAGACACAGGGTTGGGTTGGAATAAGTTGACACAGTCTTTTAGATTAGGGTCGCTGTTATGGTCGGTGATCACGTTATGTGGGGATCCCTATTCGGGTACAGAAGTGACACACACTTTCGTATGTAATGATGGCCATGTTGCACTACTTTCCCAACGCTTTTGCCTTCTGACTAACATTTCCGCCTCAGCCCCCCTCATTATTGGCTGTAAAAATTGAAATTTGTGTTATTGAATGAGTCGTATGAAGCCGTTCCTAGGGAAGAGAAGAGATGTAGTCAATTATTGGGAGCCCTGAATTCATGTCTTTGTTTCCTGCCTTCATTACAAAGCTTTACCCTTCAAGCAACATTGGATGCATCTATGCCATTGAAAGTTTGTGTCGTACCTGGATCCTATCACTGTCAAACAGGTATAAACGCCGAATTCGGCAAATAAGCATGACAAGTAAAGACACAGGGTTGGAAGGGAATAACGTGACGCAGTTTTTTAGATTAGGGTCGCTGTTATGGTCGGTGATCACGTTATGTGGGGATCCCTATTCGGGTACAGAAGTGACACATACGTTCGTATGTCATGAAGGCCCCGTTGCACTACTTTCCTATCGCTTTAGCCGTCTGACTAACAATTCCGCCTCAGCTAACCTTCGGTATTGGCAGTAAAAATTGAATATTGTGTTATAGAATGAGTCGTATGCAGCCGTTCCTAGGGAAGAGAAGAGATGTAGTCGATGATTGGGAGCCCTGAATTCATGTCTTTGTTTCCTGCCTCAATTACACAGCTTTACCCTTCAAGCAACATTGGATGCATCTATGACATTGAATGTTTGTGTCGTACCTGGATCCTATCACCGTCAGACAGGTATAAACGCCGAATTCGGCAAATAAGCATGACAAGTAAAGACACAGGGTTGGATGGAAATAAGTTGACAATGTCTTTTAGATTAGGGTCGCGGTTATGGTCGGTGATCACGTTATGTGGGGATCCCTATTCGGGTACAGAAGTGACACTTTCGTATGTCATGATCTCCCGTTGCACTACTTTCCTAACGCCTTTGCCTTCTGACTAACATTTCCGCCTCAGCCCCCCTCTTTATTGGCTGTAAAAATTGAATATTGTGTTATTGAATGAGTCGTATGAAGCCGTTCCTAGGAAAGAGAAGAGATGTAGACGATGATTGGGAGCCATGAATTCATGTCTTTGTTTCCTGCCTTCATTACACACCTTTACCCTTCAAGCAACATTGGATGCATCTTTGACATTGAATGTTTGTGTCGTACCTGGATCCTACCACCGTCAGACAAGTATAAACGCCGAATTCGGCAAATAAGCTTGACAAGTAAAGACACAGGGTTGGGTGGGAATAAGTTGACACAGACTTTTAGATTAGGGTCGCTGTTATGGTCGGTGATCACGTTATGTGGGGATCCCTATTCGGGTACAGAAGTTACACATACTTTTGTATGTCTTGAAGGCCCCGTTGCACTACTTTCCTATCGCTTTAGCCTTCTGACTAACATTTGCGCCTCAGCCCCCCTCTTTATTGGCTGTAAAAATTGAATATTGTGTTACTGAATGAGTCGTATGAAGACGTTCCTAGGGAAGAGAAGAGATGTAGTCGATGATTGGGAGTCCTGAATTCATGTCTTTGTTTCCTGTCTTCATTACACACCTTTACCCTTCAAGCAACATTGGATGCATCTATGACATCGAAAGTTTGTGTCGTACCTAGATCCTATCACCGTCAGACAGGTATAAACGCCGAATTCGGCAAAAAAGCATGACAAGTAAAAACACAGGGTTGGGTGGGAATAAGTTGACACAGTCTTTTAGCTTAGGGTCGCTGTTATGGTCGGTGATCACGTTATGTGGGGATCCCTATTCGGGTACAGAAGTGACACATACTTTCGTATGTCATGAAGGCCCCGTTGCACTACTTTCCTATCGCTTTAGCCTTCTGACTAACATTTCCGCCTCAGCCCCTCTCATTATTGGCAGTAAAATTTGAATATTGTGTTATTGAATGAGTCGTATGAAGCCGTTCCTAGGGAAGAGAAGAGATGTACACGATGATTGGGAGCCATGAATTCATGTCTTTGTTTCCTGCCTCCATTACACAGCTTTACTCTTCAAGCAAAATTGGATGCATCTATGACATTGAAAGTTTGTGTCGTAACTGGATCCTATCACCGTCAGACAGGTATAAACGCCGAATTCGGCAAATTAGCATGACAAGTATCGACACAGGGTTGGGTGGGAATAAGTTAACACAGTCTTTTAGATTAGGGTAGCTTTTATGGTCGGTGATCACGTTATGTGGGGATCCGTATTGGGGTACAGAAATGACACATACTTTCGTATGTCGTGATGGCCCCGATGCAATACTTTCCTATCGCTTTAGCCTTCTGACTAACATTTCCGCCTCAGCCCCCCTCATTATTGGCAGTAAAAATTGGATATTGTGTTATTGAATGAGTCGTATGAAGCCGTTCCTAGGGAAGAGAAGAGATGTAGTCGATGATTGGGAGTCCTGAATTCATGTCTTTGTTTCCTGCCTTCATTACACAGCTTTACCCTTCAAGCAACATTGGATGCATCTATGACATTGAAAGTTTGTGTCGTACCTGGATCCTATCACCGTCAGACAGGTATAAACGCCGAATTCGGCAAATAACAATGACAAGTAAAAACACAGGGTTGGGTGGGAATAACTTGACACAGTCTTTTAGATTAGGGTCGCTGTTATGGTCGGTGATCACGTTATGTGGGCATGCCTATTCGGGTACAGAAGTGACACATACTTTCGTATGCCATGAAGGCCCCGTTGCACTACTTTCCTATCACTTTAGCCGTCTGACTAACATTTCCGCCTCGGCCCCACTCATTATTGACAGTAAAAATTGAATATTGTGTTATTGAATGAGTCGTATGAAGCCGTTCCTAGGAAAGAGAAGAGATGTAGATGATGATTGGGAGCCATGAATTCATGTCTTTGTTTCCTGCCTTCATTACACATCTTTACCCTTCAAGCAACATTGGATGCATCTATGCCTTCGTAAGTTTGTGTCGTACCTGGATCCTATCACCGTCAGACACGTATAAAGGCCGAATTCGGCAAATAAGCATGACAAGTAAAGACACAGGGTTGGGTGGGAATAAGTTGACACAATCTTTTAGATTAGGGTCGCTGTTATGGTCGGTGATCACGTTATGTGGGAATCCCTAATCGGGTACAGAAGTGACACACACTTTTGTATGTCTTGAAGGCCCCGTTGCACTACTTTCCTATCGCTTTAGCCTTCCGACTAACATTTCCGCCTCAGCCCCCCTCATTATTGGCAGTAAAAATTGAATATTGTGTTACTGAATAAGTCGCATGAAGACGTTCCTAGGGAAGAGAAGAGATGTACACGATGATTGGGAGCCATGAATTCATGTCTTTGTTTCCTGCCTTCATTACACAGCTTTACCCTTCAAGCAACATTGGATGCATCTATGACATTGAATGTTTGTGTCGTACCTGGATCCTATCACCGTCAGGCAGGTATAAACGCCGAATTCGGCAAATAAGCATGACAAGTAAAGACACAGGGTTGGGTGGGAATAAGTTGACACAGTCTTTTAGATTAGGGTCGCTGTTATGGTCGGTGATCACGTTATGTGGGGATCCCTACTCGGCTACAGAAGTGACACATACATTCGTATGTCATGATGGCCCCGTTGCACTACTTTCCTAACACTTTAGCCTTCTGACTAACATTTCCGCCTCAGCCCCCCTTCATTATTGACAGTAAAAATTGAATATTGTGTTATTGAATGAGTCGTATGAAGCCGTTCCTAGGAAAGAGAAGAGATCTAGACGATGATTGGGAGCCCTGAATTCATGTCTTTGTTTCCTGCCTTTATTACACAGCTTTACCCTTCAAGCAACATTGGATGCATCTATGACATTTAAAGTTTGTGTCGTACCTGGATCCTATCACCGTCAGACAGGTATAAACGCCGAATTCGGCAAATAAGCATCACAAGTAAAGACACAGGGTTGGGTTGGAATAAGTTGACACAGTCTTTTAGATTAGGGTCGCTGTTATGGTCGGTGATCACGATATGTGGGGATCCCTATTCGGGTACAGAAGTGACACACACTTTCGTATGTAATGATGGCCATGTTGCACTTTTTTTCCCAACGCTTTTGCCTTCTGACTAACATTTCCGCCTCAGCCCCCCTCATTATTGGCTGTAAAAATTGAATTTTGTGTTATTGAATGAGTCGTATGAAGCCGTTCCTAGGGAAGAGAAGAGATGTAGTCAATGATTGGGAGCCCAGAATTCATGTCTTTGTTTCCTGCCTTCATTACAAAGCTTTACCCTTCAAGCAACATTGGATGCATCTATGCCATTGAAAGTTTGTGTCGTACCTGGATCCTATCACTGTCAGACAGGTATAAACGCCGAATTCGGCAAATAAGCATGACAAGTAAAGACACAGGGTTGGGTGAAAATAAGTTGACACAGTTTTTTAGATTAGGGTCGCTGTTATGGTCGGTGATCACGTTATGTGGGGATCCCTATTCGGGTACAGAAGTGACACATACTTTCGTATGTCATGAAGGCCACGTTGCACTACTTTTCTATCGCTTTAGCCGTCTGACTAACATTTCCGCCTCAGCTAACCCTCGGTATTGGCAGTAAAAATTGAATATTGTGTTATTGAATGAGTCGTATGAAGCCGTTCCTAGGAAAGAGAAGAGATGTAGTCAATGATTGGGAGCCATGAATTCATGTCTCGGTTTCCTGCCTTCATTACACAGCTTTACCCTTCAAGCAACATTGGATGCATCTATGACATTGAAAGTTTGTGTCGTACCTGGATCCTGTCACAGTCAGACAGGCATAAACGCGAATTCGGCAAATAAGCATGACAAGTAAAGACACAGGGTTAGTTGGGAATAACTTGACACAGTTTTTTAGATTAGGGTCGCTGTTATGGTCGGTTATCACGTTATGTGGGGATCCCTATTCGGGTACAGAAGTGACACATACTTTCGTATGTCATGATGGCCCCGTTGCACTACTTACTAACGCTTTAGCCTTCTGACTAATATTTCCGCCTCAGCCCCTCTCTTTATTGGCAGTAAAAATTGAATTTTGTGTTATTGAATGAGTGGCATGAAGCCGTTCCTAGTGAAGGGAAGAGATGCAGTCGATGATTGGGGGCACTGAATTCATGTCTTTGTTTCCTGCCTTCATTACACAGCTTTACCCTTCAAGCAACATAGGATGCATCTTTGACACTGAATGTTTGTGTCGTATCTGGATCCTATCACCGTCAGACAGGTATAAACGCCGAATTCTGCAAATAAGCATGACAAGTAAAGACACAGGGTTAGGTGGAAATAAGTTGACAATGTCTTTTACATCAGGGTCGCGGTTATGGTCGGTGATCACGTTATGTGGGGATCCCTATTCGGGTACAGAAGTGACACATACTTTCGTATGACATGATGGCCCCGTTGCACTACTTTCCTATCGCTTTAGCCGTCTGACTAACAATTCCGCCTCAGCTAACCTTCGGTATTGGCAGTAAAAATTGAATATTGTGTTATAGAATGAGTCGTATGCAGCCGTTCCTAGGGAAGAGAAGAGATGTAGTCGATGATTGGGAGCCCTGAATTCATGTCTTTGTTTCCTGCCTCAATTACACAGCTTTACCCTTCAAGCAACATTGGATGCATCTATGACATTGAATGTTTGTGTCGTACCTGGATCCTATCACCGTCAGACAAGTATAAACGCCGAATTCGGCAAATAAGCTTGACAAGTAAAGACACAGGGTTGGGTGGGAATAAGTTGACACAGACTTTTAGATTAGGGTCGCTGTTATGGTCGGTGATCACGTTATGTGGGGATCCCTATTCGGGTACAGAAGTTACACATACTTTTGTATGTCTTGAAGGCCCCGTTGCACTACTTTCCTATCGCTTTAGCCTTCTGACTAACATTTGCGCCTCAGCCCCCCTCATTATTGGCTGTAAAAATTGAATATTATGTTACTGAATGAGTCGTATGAAGACGTTCCTAGGGAAGAGAAGAGATGTAGTCGATGATTGGGAGTCCTGAATTCATGTCTTTGTTTCCTGCCTTCATTACACACCTTTACCCTTCAAGCAACATTGGATGCATCTATGACATTGAAAGTTTGTGTCGTACCTGGATCCTATCACCGTCAGACAGGTATAAACGCCGAATTCGGCAAAAAAGCATGACAAGTAAAAACACAGGGTTGGGTGGGAATAAGTTGACACAGTCTTTTAGCTTAGGGTCGCTGTTATGGTCGGTGACCACGTTATGTGGGGATCCCTATTCGGGTACAGAAGTGACACATACTTTCGTATGTCATGAAGGCCCCGTTGCACTACTTTCATATCGCTTTAGCCTTCTGACTAACATTTGCTCCTCAGCCCCCCTCATTATTGACAGTAAAAATTGAATACTGTGTTACTGAATGAGTAGTATGAAGCCGCTCCTAGCAAAGAGAAGAGATGTACACGATGATTGGGAGCCATGAATTCATGTCTTTGTTTCCTGCCTTCATTACACAGCTTTACCCTTCAAGCAACATTGGATGCATCTATGACATTGAATGTTTGTGTCGTACCTGGATCCTATCACCGTCAGACAGGTATAAACGCCGAATTCGGCAAATAAGCATGACAAGTAAAGACACAGGGTTGGGTGGGAATAACTTGACACAGTTTTTTAGATTAGGGTCGCTGTTATGGTCGGTGATCGCGTTATGTGGGGATCCCTATTCGGGTACAGAAGTGACACACACTTTCGTATGTCATGATGGCCCCGTTGCACTACTTTCCCAACGCTTTAGCCTTCGGACTAACATTTCCGCCTCAGCCCCTCTCATTATTGGCAGTAAAATTTGAATATTGTGTTATTGAATGAGTCGTATGAAGCCGTTCCTAGGGAAGAGAAGAGATGTACACGATGATTGGGAGCCATGAATTCATGTCTTTGTTTCCTGCCTCCATTACACAGCTTTACTCTTCAAGCAAAATTGGATGCATCTATGACATTGAAAGTTTGTGTCGTACCTGGATCCTATCACCGTCAGACAGGTATAAACGCCGAATTCGGCAAATTAGCATGACAAGTATCGACACAGGGTTGGGTGGGAATAAGTTAACACAGTCTTTTAGATTAGGGTAGCTTTTGTGGTCGGTGATCACGTTATGTGGGGATCCGTATTGGGGTACAGAAATGACACATACTTTCGTATGTCGTGATGGCCCCGATGCACTACTTTCCTATCGCTTTAGCCTTCTGACTAACATTTCCGCCTCAGCCCCCCTCATTATTGGCAGTAAAAATTGGATATTGTGTTATTGAATGAGTCGTATGAAGCCGTTCCTAGGGAAGAGAAGAGATGTAGTCGATGATTGGGAGTCCTGAATTCATGTCTTTGTTTCCTGCCTTCATTACACAGCTTTACCCTTCAAGCAACATTGGATGCATCTATGACATTGAAAGTTTGTGTCGTACCTGGATCCTATCACCGTCAGACAGGTATAAACGCCGAATTCGGCAAATAACAATGACAAGTAAAAACACAGGGTTGGGTGGGAATAACTTGACACAGTCTTTTAGATTAGGGTCGCTGTTATGGTCGGTGATCACGTTATGTGGGCATGCCTATTCGGGTACAGAAGTGACACATACTTTCGTATGCCATGAAGGCCCCGTTGCACTACTTTCCTATCACTTTAGCCGTCTGACTAACATTTCCGCCTCGGCCCCACTCATTATTGACAGTAAAAATTGAATATTGTGTTATTGAATGAGTCGTATGAAGCCGTTCCTAGGAAAGAGAAGAGATGTAGATGATGATTGGGAGCCATGAATTCATGTCTTTGTTTCCTGCCTTCATTACACATCTTTACCCTTCAAGCAACATTGGATGCATCTATGCCTTCGTAAGTTTGTGTCGTACCTGGATCCTATCACCGTCAGACACGTATAAAGGCCGAATTCGGCAAATAAGCATGACAAGTAAAGACACAGGGTTGGGTGGGAATAAGTTGACACAGTCTTTTAGATTAGGGTCGCTGTTATGGTCGGTGATCACGTTATGTGGGGATCCCTATTCGGGTACAGAAGTGACACATACTTTTGTATGTCTTGAAGGCCCCGTTGCACTACTTTCCTATCGCTTTAGCCTTCCGACTAACATTTCCGCCTCAGCCCCCCTCATTATTGGCAGTAAAAATTGAATATTGTGTTACTGAATAAGTCGCATGAAGACGTTCCTAGGGAAGAGAAGAGATGTACACGATGATTGGGAGCCATGAATTCATGTCTTTGTTTCCTGCCTTCATTACACAGCTTTACCCTTCAAGCAACATTGGATGCATCTATGACATTGAATGTTTGTGTCGTACCTGGATCCTATCACCGTCAGGCAGGTATAAACGCCGAATTCGGCAAATAAGCATGACAAGTAAAGACACAGGGTTGGGTGGGAATAAGTTGACACAGTCTTTTATGTTAGGGTCGCTGTTATGGTCGGTGATCACGTTATGTGGGGATCCCTACTCGGCTACAGAAGTGACACATACATTCGTATGTCATGATGGCCCCGTTGCACTACTTTCCTAACACTTTAGCCTTCTGACTAACATTTCCGCCTCAGCCCCCCTTCATTATTGACAGTAAAAATTGAATATTGTGTTATTGAATGAGTCGTATGAAGCCGTTCCTAGGAAAGAGAAGAGATCTAGACGATGATTGGGAGCCCTGAATTCATGTCTTTGTTTCCTGCCTTTATTACACAGCTTTACCCTTCAAGCAACATTGGATGCATCTATGACATTTAAAGTTTGTGTCGTACCTGGATCCTATCACCGTCAGACAGGTATAAACGCCGAATTCGGCAAATAAGCATCACAAGTAAAGACACAGGGTTGGGTTGGAATAAGTTGACACAGTCTTTTAGATTAGGGTCGCTGTTATGGTCGGTGATCACGTTATGTGGGGATCCCTATTCGGGTACAGAAGTGACACACACTTTCGTATGTAATGATGGCCATGTTGCACTTTTTTTCCCAACGCTTTTGCCTTCTGACTAACATTTCCGCCTCAGCCCCCCTCATTATTGGCTGTAAAAATTGAATTTTGTGTTATTGAATGAGTCGTATGAAGCCGTTCCTAGGGAAGAGAAGAGATGTAGTCAATGATTGGGAGCCCAGAATTCATGTCTTTGTTTCCTGCCTTCATTACAAAGCTTTACCCTTCAAGCAACATTGGATGCATCTATGCCATTGAAAGTTTGTGTCGTACCTGGATCCTATCACTGTCAGACAGGTATAAACGCCGAATTCGGCAAATAAGCATGACAAGTAAAGACACAGGGTTGGGTGAAAATAAGTTGACTCAGTTTTTTAGATTAGGGTCGCTGTTATGGTCGGTGATCACGTTATGTGGGGATCCCTATTCGGGTACAGAAGTGACACATACTTTCGTATGTCATGAAGGCCACGTTGCACTACTTTTCTATCGCTTTAGCCGTCTGACTAACATTTCCGCCTCAGCTAACCCTCGGTATTGGCAGTAAAAATTGAATATTGTGTTATTGAATGAGTCGTATGAAGCCGTTCCTAGGAAAGAGAAGAGATGTAGTCAATGATTGGGAGCCATGAATTCATGTCTCTGTTTCCTGCCTTCATTACACAGCTTTACCCTTCAAGCAACATTGGATGCATCTATGACATTGAAAGTTTGTGTCGTACCTGGATCCTGTCACAGTCAGACAGGCATAAACGCGAATTCGGCAAATAAGCATGACAAGTAAAGACACAGGGTTAGTTGGGAATAACTTGACACAGTTTTTTAGATTAGGGTCGCTGTTATGGTCGGTTATCACGTTATGTGGGGATCCCTATTCGGGTACAGAAGTGACACATACTTTCGTATGTCATGATGGCCCCGTTGCACTACTTACTAACGCTTTAGCCTTCTGACTAATATTTCCGCCTCAGCCCCTCTCTTTATTGGCAGTAAAAATTGAATTTTGTGTTATTGAATGAGTGGCATGAAGCCGTTCCTAGTGAAGGGAAGAGATGTAGTCGATGATTGGGGGCACTGAATTCATGTCTTTGTTTCCTGCCTTCATTACACAGCTTTACCCTTCAAGCAACATAGGATGCATCTTTGACACTGAATGTTTGTGTCGTATCTGGATCCTATCACCGTCAGACAGGTATAAACGCCGAATTCTGCAAATAAGCATGACAAGTAAAGACACAGGGTTAGGTGGAAATAAGTTGACAATGTCTTTTACATCAGGGTCGCGGTTATGGTCGGTGATCACGTTATGTGGGGATCCCTATTCGGGTACAGAAGTGACACATACTTTCGTATGTCATGATGGCCCCGTTGCACTACTTTCCTATCGCTTTAGCCGTCTGACTAACAATTCCGCCTCAGCTAACCTTCGGTATTGGCAGTAAAAATTGAATATTGTGTTATAGAATGAGTCGTATGCAGCCGTTCCTAGGGAAGAGAAGAGATGTAGTCGATGATTGGGAGCCCTGAATTCATGTCTTTGTTTCCTGCCTCAATTACACAGCTTTACCCTTCAAGCAACATTGGATGCATCTATGACATTGAATGTTTGTGTCGTACCTGGATCCTATCACCGTCAGACAAGTATAAACGCCGAATTCGGCAAATAAGCTTGACAAGTAAAGACACAGGGTTGGGTGGGAATAAGTTGACACAGACTTTTAGATTAGGGTCGCTGTTATGGTCGGTGATCACGTTATGTGGGGATCCCTATTCGGGTACAGAAGTTACACATACTTTTGTATGTCTTGAAGGCCCCGTTGCACTACTTTCCTATCGCTTTAGCCTTCTGACTAACATTTGCGCCTCAGCCCCCCTCATTATTGGCTGTAAAAATTGAATATTGTGTTACTGAATGAGTCGTATGAAGACGTTCCTAGGGAAGAGAAGAGATGTAGTCGATGATTGGGAGTCCTGAATTCATGTCTTTGTTTCCTGCCTTCATTACACACCTTTACCCTTCAAGCAACATTGGATGCATCTATGACATTGAAAGTTTGTGTCGTACCTGGATCCTATCACCGTCAGACAGGTATAAACGCCGAATTCGGCAAAAAAGCATGACAAGTAAAAACACAGGGTTGGGTGGGAATAAGTTGACACAGTCTTTTAGCTTAGGGTCGCTGTTATGGTCGGTGATCACGTTATGTGGGGATCCCTATTCGGGTACAGAAGTGACACATACTTTCGTATGTCATGAAGGCCCCGTTGCACTACTTTCCTATCGCTTTAGCCTTCTGACTAACATTTGCTCCTCAGCCCCCCTCATTATTGACAGTAAAAATTGAATACTGTGTTACTGAATGAGTAGTATGAAGCCGCTCCTAGCAAAGAGAAGAGATGTACACGATGATTGGGAGCCATGAATTCATGTCTTTGTTTCCTGCCTTCATTACACAGCTTTACCCTTCAAGCAACATTGGATGCATTTATGACATTGAATGTTTGTGTCGTACCTGGATCCTATCACCGTCAGGCAGGTATAAACGCCGAATTCGGCAAATAAGCATGACAAGTAAAGACACAGGGTTGGGTGGGAATAAGTTGACACAGTCTTTTAGATTAGGGTCGCTGTTATGGTCGGTGATCACGTTATGTGGGGATCCCTACTCGGCTACAGAAGTGACACATACATTCGTATGTCATGATGGCCCCGTTGCACTACTTTCCTAACACTTTAGCCTTCTGACGAACATTTCCGCCTCAGCCCAACTCATTATTGGCTGTAAAAATTTAATATTGTGTTATTGAATGAGTCGTATGAAGCCGTTCCTAGGGAAGAGAAGAGATGTAGTCGATGATTGGGAGCCCTGAATTCATGACTTTGTTTCCTGCCTTCATTACACAGCTTTACCCTTCAAGCAACATTGGATGCATCTATGAAATTGAAAGTTTGTGTCGTACCTGTATCCTATCACCGTCAGACAGGTATAAACGCCGAATTCGGCAAATAAGCATGACAAGTAACGACACAGGGTTATGTGGGAATAAGTTGACACATTCGTTTAGACTAGGGTCGCTGTTATGGTCGGTGATCACGTTATGTGGGGATCCCTATTCGGGTACAGAAGTGACACATACTTTCGTATGTCATGATCGCCCCGTTGCACTACTTTCCTAACGCTTTTGCCTTCTGACTAACATTTCCGCCTCAGCGCCCCTCATTATTGGCAGTAAAAATTGAATATTGTGTTATTGAATGAGTCGTATGAAGCCGTTCCTAGGGAAGAGAAGAGATGTAGTCGATGATTGGGAGCCCTGAATTCATGTCTTTGTTTCCTGCCTCCATTACACAGCTTTACTCTCTAAGCAACATTGGATGCATCTATGACATTGAAAGTTTGTGTCGTACCTGGGTCCTGTCACCGTCAGACAGGTACAAACGCCGAATTCGGCAAATAAGCATGACAAGTAAAAACACAGGGTTGGGTGGGAATAAGTTGACACAGTCTTTTAGATTAGGGTCACTGTTATGGCCGGTGATCACGTTATGTGGGGATCCGTATTCGGGTACAGAAGTGACACATAGTTTCGTATGTCATGATGGCCCCGTTGCACTACTTCCCTATCGCTTTAGTTTTCTGAATAAGATTTCGGCCTCAGCCCCCCTCATTTTTGGCAGTAAAAATTGAATATTGTGTTATTGAATGAGTCGTATGTAGCCGTTCCTAGGGAAGAGAAGAGATGTAGTCGATGATTGGGCGTCCTGAATTCATGTCTTTGTTTCCTGCCTTCATTACACAGCTTTACCCTTCAAGCAACATTGGATGCATCTATGACATTGAAAGTTTGTGTCGCACGTGGGTCCTATCACCGTCAGACAGGTATAAACGCTGAATTTGGCAAATAAGCATGACAAGTAAAGACACAGTGTTCGTAGGGAATAACTTGACACAGTTTCTTAGATTAGGGTCGCTGTTATGGTCAATGATCACGTTATGTGGGGATCCCTATTCGGGTACAGAAGTGACACATATTTCGTATGTCATGATGGCCCCGTTGCACTACTTTCCTAATGGTTTAGCCTTATGACTAACATTTCCGCCACAGCCCCTGTCATTATTGGCAGTAAAAATTGAATATTGTGTTATTGAATGAGTGGTATGAAGCCGCTCCTAGGGAAGAGAAGAGATGTAGTCGATGATTGGGAGCCCTGAATTCAAGTCTTTGTTTCCTGCCTCCATTACACAGCTTTACTCTTCAAGCAACATTGGATGCATCTATGACATTGAAAGTTTGTGTCGTACCTGGGTCCTATCACCGTCAGACAGGTATAAACACCGAATTCGGCAAATAACAATGACAAGTAAAAACACAAGGTTGGGTGGGAATAAGTTGACACAGTCTTTTAGATTAGGGTCGCTGTTATGGTCGGTGATCACGTTATGTGGGGATCCCTATTCGGGTACAGAAGTTACACATACTTTTGTATGTCTTGAAGCCCCCGTTGCACTACTTTCCTATCGCTTTAGCCTTCTGACTAACATTTGCGCCTCAGCCCCCCTCATTATTGGCTGTAAAAATTGAATATTGTGTTACTGAATGAGTCGTATGAAGACGTTCCTAGGGAAGAGAAGAGATGTAGTCGATGATTGGGAGTCCTGAATTCATGTCTTTGTTTCCTGCCTTCATTACACACCTTTACCCTTCAAGCAACATTGGATGCATCTATGACATTGAAAGTTTGTGTCGTACCTGGATCCTATCACCGTCAGACAGGTATAAACGCCGAATTCGGCAAAAAAGCATGACAAGTAAAAACACAGGGTTGGGTGGGAATAAGTTGACACAGTCTTTTAGCTTAGGGTCGCTGTTATGGTCGGTGATCACGTTATGTGGGGATCCCTATTCGGGTACAGAAGTGACACATACTTTCGTATGTCATGAAGGCCCCGTTGCACTACTTTCCTATCGCTTTAGCCTTCTGACTAACATTTGCTCCTCAGCCCCCCTCATTATTGACAGTAAAAATTGAATACTGTGTTACTGAATGAGTAGTATGAAGCCGCTCCTAGCAAAGAGAAGAGATGTACACGATGATTGGGAGCCATGAATTCATGTCTTTGTTTCCTGCCTTCATTACACAGCTTTACCCTTCAAGCAACATTGGATGCATCTATGACATTGAATGTTTGTGTCGTACCTGGATCCTATCACCGTCAGACAGGTATAAACGCCGAATTCGGCAAATAAGCATGACAAGTAAAGACACAGGGTTGGGTGGGAATAACTTGACACAGTTTTTTAGATTAGGGTCGCTGTTATGGTCGGTGATCGCGTTATGTGGGGATCCCTATTCGGGTACAGAAGTGACACACACTTTCGTATGTCATGATGGCCCCGTTGCACTACTTTCCCAACGCTTTAGCCTTCGGACTAACATTTCCGCCTCAGCCCCTCTCATTATTGGCAGTAAAATTTGAATATTGTGTTATTGAATGAGTCGTATGAAGCCGTTCCTAGGGAAGAGAAGAGATGTACACGATGATTGGGGAGCCATGAATTCATGTCTTTGTTTCCTGCCTTCATTACACAGCTTTACCCTTCAAGCAACATTGGATGCATCTATGACATTGAATGTTTGTGTCGTACCTGGGTCCTATCCCCGTCAGACAGGTATAATCGCCGAATTCGGCAAATAAGCATGACAAGTAAAAACACAGGGTTCGGTGGGAATAAGTTGACACAGTCTTTTAGATTACGGTCGCTGTTATGGTCGGTGATCACGTTATGTGGGGATCCGTATTCGGGTACAGAAGTGACACATACTTTCGTATGTCATGATGGCCCCGTTGCACTACTTTCCTATCGCTTTAGCCTTCTGAATAACATTTCCGCCTCAGCCCCCCTCATTATTGGCAGTAAAAATTGAATATTGTGTTATTGAATGAGTCGTATGTAGCCGTTCCTAGGGAAGTGAAGAGATGTAGTCGATGATTGGGAGTCCTGAATTCATGTCTTTGTTTCCTGCCTTCATTACACAGCTTTACCCTTCAAGCAACATTGGATGCATCTATGACATTGAATGTTTGTGTCGTACCTGGATCCTATCACCGTCAGACAGGATTAAACGCCGAATTCGGCAAATAAGCATGACAAGTAAAGACACAGGGTTGAGTGGGAATAACTTGATACAGTTTTTTAGATTAGGAACGCTGTTATGGTCGGTGATCACGTTATGTGGGGATCCCTATTCGGGTACAGAAGTGACACATACTTTCGTATGTCATGATGGCCCCGTTGCACTACTTTCCTAACGCTTTTGCCTCCTGAATAACATTTCCGCCTCAGCCCCTCTCATTATTGGCAGTAAAAATTGAATATTGTGTTATTGAATGAGTCGTATGCAGCCGTTCCTAGGGAAGAGAAGAGATGTAGTCGATGATTGGGAGCACAGAATTCATGTCTTTGTTTCCTGCCTTCATTACACAGCTTTACCCTTCAAGCAACATTGGATGCATCTATGACATTGAATGTTTGTGGTCGTACCTGGATCCTATCACCGCCAGACAGGTATAAACGCCGAATTCGGCAAATAAGCATGACAAGTAAAAACACAGGGTTGGGTGGGACTAACTTGATACAGTTTTTAGATTAGGGACGCTATTAGGTTCTGTGATCACGTTATTTGGGGATCCATATTCGGGTACAGAAGTGACACATACTTTCGTATGTCATGAAGGCCCCATTGCACTACTTTCCTAACGCTTTAGCCGTCTGACTAATATTTCCGCCTCAGCTAACCCTCGGTATTGGCAGTAAAAATTGAATATTGTGTTACTGAATGAGTCGTATGAAGCCGTTCCTAGGGAAGAGAAGAGATGTAGTAGATGATTGGGAGCCCCTTTGTTTCCTGCCTCCATTACAAAGCTTTACTCTTCAAGCAATATTGGATGAATCTATGACATTGAAAGTTTGTGTCGTACCTGGGTCCTATCACCGTCAGACAGGTATAAACGCCAAATTCTGCAAATAAGCATGACAAGTAAAGACACAGGGTTGGGTGGGAATAAGTTGACACAGTAGTTTAGATTACGGTCGCTGTTATGGTCGGTGATCACGTTATGTGGGGATCCCTATTCGGGTACAGAAGTGACACATACTTTCGTATGTCATGATGGCCCCGTTGCACTACTTTCCTAACACTTTAGCCTTCTGACGAACATTTCCGCCTCAGCCCAACTCATTATTGGCTGTAAAAATTTAATATTGTGTTATTGAATGAGTGGTATGAAGCCGTTCCTAGGGGAAGAGAAGAGATGTAGCCGATGATCGGGAGCCCTGAATTCATGTCTTTGTTTCCTGCCTCCATTACACAGCTTTACTCTCCAAGCAACATTGGATGCATCTATGACATTGAAAGTTTGTGTCGTACCTGGGTCCTATCACCGTCAGACAGGTATAAACGCCAAATTCTGCAAATAAGCATGACAAGTAAAGACACAGGGTTGGGTGGGAATAAGTTGACACAGTAGTTTAGATTACGGTCGCTGTTATGATCGGTGATCAAGTTATGTGGGGATCCCTATTCGGGTACAGAAATGAAACATACTTTCGTATGTCATGATGGCCCCGTTGCACTACTTTTCTAACGCTTTTGCCTTCTGACTAAAATTTCCGCCTCAGCCCCCCTCATTATTGGCAGTAAAAATTGAATATTGTATTATTGAATGAGTCGTATGAAGCCGTTCCTAGGGAAGAGAAGAGATGTAGTCGATGATTGGGAGCCCCGAATTCATGTCTTTCTTTCCTGCCTCCATTACACAGCTTTACTCTCCAAGCAACATTGGATGCATCTATGAGATTGAAAGTTTGTGTCGTACCTGGGTCCTATCCCCGTCAGACAGGTATAATCGCCGAATTCGGCAAATAAGCATGACAAGTAAAAACACAGGGTTGGGTGGGAATAAGTTGACACAGTCTTTTAGATTACGGTCGCTGTTATGGTCGGTGATCACGTTATGTGGGGATCCGTATTCGGGTACAGAAGTGACACATACTTTCGTATGTCATGATGGCCCCGTTGCACTACTTTCCTATCGCTTTAGCCTTCTGAATAACATTTCCGCCTCAGCCCCCCCTCATTATTGGCAGTAAAAATTGAATATTGTGTTATTGAATGAGTCGTATGTAGCCGTTCCTAGGAAAGTGAAGAGATGTAGTCGATGATTGGGAGTCCTGAATTCATGTCTTTGTTTCCTGCCTTCATTACACAGCTTTACCCTTCAAGCAACATTGGATGCATCTATGACATTCAAAGTTCGTGTCGTACCTGGATCCTATCACCGTCAGACAGGATTAAACGCCGAATTCGGCAAATAAGCATGAAAAGTAAAGACACAGGGTTGAGTGGGAATAACTTGATACAGTATTTTAGACTAGGAACGCTGTTATGGTCGGTGATCACGTTATGTGGGGATCCCTATTCGGGTACAGAAGTGACACATACTTTCGTATGTCATGATGGCCCCGTTGCACTACTTTCCTAACGCCTTTGCCTCCTGAATAACATTTCCGCCTCAGGCCCTCTCATTATTGGCAGTAAAAATTGAATATTGTGTTACTGAATGAGTGGTATGAAGCCGTTCCTAGGGAAGAGAAGAGATGTAGTCGATGTTTTTGAGCCCTGAATTCATGTCTTTGTTTCCTGCCTTCATTACACAGCTTTACCCTTCAAGCAACATTGGATGCATCTATGACATTGAATGTTTGTGTCGTACCTGAATCCTATCACCGTTAGACAGGTATAAACGCCGAATTCGGCAAATAAGCATGACAAATAAAGACACAGGGTTGGGTGGGAATAACTTGACACAGTCTTTTAGATTAGGGTCGCTGTTATGGTCGGTGATCACGTTATGACACAGGGTTGGGTGGGAATAACTTGACGCAGTTTTTTAGATTAGGGTCGCTCTTATGGTCGGTGATCACGTTATGTGGGGATCCCTATTCGGGTACAGAAGTGACACATACTTTCGTATGTTATGAAGTCCCCGTTGCACTACTTTTCTATCGCTTTAGCCGTCTGACTAACATTTCCGCCTCAGCTAACCCTCGGTATTGGCAGTAAAAATTGAATATTGTGTTACTGAATCAGTCGTATGAAGCCGTTCCTAGGGAAGAGAAGAGATGTAGTCGATGATTGGGAGCCCTGAATTCATGTCTTTGTTTCATGCGTTTATTACACAGCTTTACCCTTCAAGCAACATTGGATGCATGTATGACATTGAAAGTTTGTGTCGTACCTGGATCCTATCACCGTCAGACAGGTATAAACGCCGAATTCGGCAAATAAGCATGACAAGTAAAGACACAGGGTTGGGTGGGAATAAGTTGACACAGTCCTTTAGATTAGGGTCGCTGTTATGGTCGGTGATCACGTTATGTGGGGATCCCTATTCGGGTACAGAAGTGACACATACTTTCGTATGTCATGATGGCCCCGTTGCACTACTTTCCTATCGCTTTAGCCTTCTGAATAACATTTCCGCCTCAGGCCCCCTCATTATTGGCAGTAACAATTGAATATTGTGTTATTGAATGAGTCGTATGAAGCCGTTCCTAGGGAAGGGAAGAGATGTAGTCGATGATTGGGAGTCCTAAATTCATGTCTTTGTTTCCTGCCTAAATTACACAGCTATACCCTTCAAGCAACATTCGATGCATCTATGACATTGAAAGTTTGTGTCGTACCTGGATCCTATCACCGTCAGACAGGTATAAACGCCGAATTCGGCAAATAAGCATGACAAGTAAAGACACAGGGTTGGGCGGGAATAAGCTAACACAGTCTTTTAGATTAGGGTCGCTGTTATGGTCGGTGATCACGTTATGTGGGGATCCCTATTCGGGTACAGAAGTGACACATACTTTCGTATGTCATGATGGCCCCGTTGCACTACTTTCCTAACGCTTTTGCCGTCTGACTATAATTTCCGCCTTAGCCCCCCTCATTATAGGTTGTAAAAACTGCATATTGTGTTATTGAATGAGTCGTATGAAGCCGTTCCTAGGGAAGAGAAGAGATGTAGTCAATGATTGGGAGCCCTGAATTCATGTCTTTGTTTCCTGCCTTTATTACAAAGCTTTACCCTTCAAGCAACATTGGATGCATCTATGACATTGAATGTTTGTGTCGTACCTGGATCCTATCACCGTCAGACAGGTATAAACGCCGAATTCGGCAAATAAGCATGACAAGTAAAGACACAGTGTTGGGTGGGAATAACTTGACACAGATTTTTGGATTAGGGTCGCTCTTATGGTCGGTGATCACGTTATGTGGTGATCCCTATTCGGGTACAGAAGTGACTCATACTTTCGTATGTCATGAAGGCCCCGTTGCACTACTTTTCTATCGCTATAGCCGTCTGACTAACATTTCCGCCTCAGCTAACCCTCGGTATTGGCAGTAAAAATTGAATATTGTGTTACTGAATGAGTCGTATGTAGCCGTTCCTAGGGAAGAGAAGAGATGTAGTCGATGATTGGGAGCCCTGAATTCATGGCTTTGTTTCCTGCCTTTATTACACAGCTATACCCTTCAAGCAACATTGGATGCATCTATGACATTGAAAGTTTGTGTCGTACCTGGATCGTATCACCGTCAGAGAAGTATAAACGCCGAATTCGGCAAATAAGCATGACAAGTAAAGACACAGGGCTGGGTGGGAATAAGTTGACACAGTATTTTAGATTACGGTCGCTGTTATGGTCGATGATCACGTTATGTGGGGATCCCTATTCGTGTACAGAAGTGACAAATACTTACGTATGTCATGATGGCCCCGTTGCACTACTTTCCTAAAGCTTTAGCCTTCTGACGAACATTTCCGCCTCAGCCCCCCTCATTATTGGCTGTAAAAATTTAATATTGTGTTATTGAATGAGTCGTATGAAGCCGTTCCTAGGGAAGAGAAGAGATGTAGTCGATGATTGGGAGCACTGAATTCATGTCTTTGTTTCCTGCTTTCATTACAAAGCTTTACGCTTCAAGCAACATTGGATGCATCTATGACATTGAAAGTTTGTGTCGTACCTGGGTCCTATCACCGCCAGACAGGTATAAACGCCGAATTCGGCAAATTAGCATGACAAGTATCGACACAGGGTTGGGTGGGAATAAGTTAACACAGTCTTTTAGATTAGGGTAGCTTTTATGGTCGGTGATCACGTTATGTGGGGATCCGTATTGGGGTACAGAAATGACACATACTTTCGTATGTCGTGATGGCCCCGATGCACTACTTTCCTATCGCTTTAGCCTTCTGACTAACATTTCCGCCTCAGCCCCCCTCATTATTGGCAGTAAAAATTGGATATTGTGTTATTGAATGAGTCGTATGAAGCCGTTCCTAGGGAAGAGAAGAGATGTAGTCGATGATTGGGAGTCCTGAATTCATGTCTTTGTTTCCTGCCTTCATTACACAGCTTTACCCTTCAAGCAACATTGTATGCGTCTATGACATTGAATGTTTTTGTCGTACCTGGATCCTATCACCGTCAGACAGGTATAAACGCCGAATTCGGCAAATATGCATGACAAGTAAAGACACAGGGTTGGGTGGGAATAACTTGACACAGTTTTTAGGTTAGGGTCGCTCTTATGGTCGGTGATCACGTTATGTGGGGATCCCTATTCGGGTACGGAAGTGACACATACTTTCGTATGTCATGATGGCCCCGTTGCACTGCTTTCCTATCGCTTTAGCCTTCTGAATAACATTTCCACCTCAGCCCCCCTCACTATTGGCAGTAAAAATAGAATATTGTGTTATTGAATGAGTCGTATGTAGCCGTTCCTAGGGAAGAGATGAGATGTAGTCGATGATTGGGCGTCCTGAATTCATGTCTTTGTTTCCTGCCTTCATTACACAGCTTTACCCTTCAAGCAACATTGGATGCATCTATGACATTCAAAGTTTGTGTCGTACCTGGATCCTATCACCGTCAGACAGGTATAAACGCCGAATTCGGCAAATAAGCATGACAAGTAAAGACACAGGGTTGGGTGGGAATAACTTGACACAGTTTTTTAGATTAGGGTCGCTGTTACGGTCGGTGATCACGTTATGTGGGGATCCCTATTCGGGTACAGAAGTGACACATACTTTCGTATGTCATGAAGGCCCCGTTGCACTACTTCTCTATCGCTTTAGCCGTCTGACTAACATTTCCGCCTCAGCTAACCCTCGGTATTGGAAGTAAAAATTGAATATTGTGTTACTGAATGAGTCGTATGAAGCCGTTCCTAGGGAAGAGAAGAGATGTAGTCGATGATTGGGAGCCCTGAGTTCATGTCTTTGTTTCCTGCCTTTATTACACAGCTTCACCCTTCAAGCAACATTGGATGCATCTATGACATTGAAAGTTTGTGTCGTACCTGGATCCTATCACCGTCAGACAGGTATAAACGCCGAATTCGGCAAATAAACATGACAAGTAAAGACACGGGGTTGGGTGGGAATAAGTTGACACATTGTTTTAGATTAGGGTCACTGTTATGGTCGGTGATCACGTTATCTGGGGATCCCTATTCGGGTACAGAAGTGACACATACTTTCGTATGTCATGATGGCCCCGTTGCACTACTTTCCTAACGCTTTAGCCTTCTGACTGAAATATCCGCCTCAGCCCCCCTCATTATTGGCTGTAAAAATTGAATATTGTGTTATTGAATGAGTCGTATGAAGCCGTTCCTAGGGAAGAGAAGAGATGTAGTCAATGATTGGGAGCCCTGAATTCATGTCTTTGTTTCCTGCCTTTATTACACAGCTTTACCCTTCAAGCAACATTGGATGCATCTATGACATTGAAAGTATGTGTCGTACCTGGATCCTATCACCGTCAGACAGGTACAAACGCCGAATTCGGCAAATAAGCATGACAAGTAAAGACACAGGGTTGGGTGGGAATAACTTGACACAGTTTTTTAGATTTGGGTCGTTCTTATGGTCGGTGATCACGTTATGTGGGGATCCCTATTCGGGTAGAGAAGTGACACATACTTTCGTATGTCATGAAGGCCCCGTTGCACTACTTTTCTATCGCTTTAGCCGTTGACTAACATTTCCGCCTCAGCTAACCCTCGCTACTGGCAGTAAAAATTGAATATTGTGTTACTGAATGAGTCGTATGAAGCCGTTCCTAGGGAAGAGATGTAGTCGATGATTGGCAGCCCTGAATTCATGGCTTTGTTTCCTGCCTTTATTACACAGCTTCACCCTTCAAGCAACATTGGATGCATCTATGACATTAAAAGTTTGTGTCGTACCTGGATCCTATCACCGTCAGACAGGTATAAACGCCGAATTCGGCAAATAGGCATGACAAGTAACGACACAGGGTTGGGTGGGAATAAGTTGACACAATCCTTTAGATTAGGGTCGCTGTTTTGGTCGGTGATCACGTTATGTGGGGATCCCTATACAGGTACAGAAGTGACACATACTTTCGTATGTCATGATGGCCCCGTTGCACTACTTTCCTAACGCTTTTGCCTTCTGACTAACATTTCCGCCTCAGCCCCCCTCATTATTGGCAGTAAAAATTGAATATTGTGTTATTGAATGAGTCGTATGAAGCCGTTCCTATGGAAGAGAAGAGATGTAGTCGATGATTGGGAGCCCTGAATTCATGTCTTTGTTTCCTGCCTCCATTACAAAGCTTTACTCTTCAAGCAACATAGGATGCATCTATGACATCGAAAGTTTGTGTCGTACCTGGGTCCTATCACCGTCAGACAGGTATAAACGCCGAATCGGCAAATAAGCATGACAAGTAAAAACACAGGGTTATGTGGGAATAAGTTGACACAGTTTTTTAGATTAGGGTCGCTGTTATGGTCGGTGATCACGTTATGTGGGGATCCGTATTCGGCTACAGAAGTGACACATACTTTCGTATGTCATGAAGGCCCCGTTGCACTACTTTCCTATCGCTTTAGCCTTCTGAATAACATTTCCGCCTCAGCCCCCCTCATTATTGCCAGTAAAAATTGAATATTGTGTTATTGAATGAGTCGTATGAAGCCGTTCCTATGGAAGAGAAGAGATGTAGTCGATGATTGGAAGCCCTGAATTCATGTCTTTGTTTCCTGCCTCCATTACAAAGCTTTACTCTTCAAGCAACATAGGATGCATCTATGACATCGAAAGTTTGTGTCGTACCTGGGTCCTATCACCGTCAGACAGGTATAAACGCCGAATCGGCAAATAAGCATGACAAGTAAAAACACAGGGTTATGTGGGAATAAGTTGACACAGTTTTTTAGATTAGGGTCGCTGTTATGGTCGGTGATCACGTTATGTGGGGATCCGTATTCGGCTACAGAAGTGACACATACTTTCGTATGTCATGATGGCCCCGTTGCACTACTTTCCTATCGCTTTAGCCTTCTGAATAACATTTCCGCCTCAGCCCCCCTCATTAATGGCAGTAAAAATTGAACATTGTGTTATTGAGTGAGGCGTATGAAGCCATTTCTGGGGAAGAGAATAGATGTAGTCGATGATTGGGAACCCTGAATTCATGTCTTTGTTTCCTGCCTTCATTACACAGCTTTACCCTTCAAGCAACATTCGATGCATGTATGACATTGTAAGTTTGTGTCATACCTGGATCCTATCACCGTCAGACAGGTATAAACGCCAAATTCGGCAAATAAGCATGACAAGTTAAGACACAGGGTTGGGTGGGAACAAGTTGACACATTCCTTTAGATTAGGGTCGCTGTTTTGGTCGGTGATCACGTTATGTGGGGATCCCTATACAGGTACAGAAGTGACACATACTTTCGTATGTCATGATGGCCCCGTTGCACAACTTTCCTAACGCTTTTGCCTTCTGACTAACATTTCCGCCTCAGCCCCCCTCATTATTGGCAGTAAAAATTGAATATTGTGTTATTGAATGAGTCGTATGAAGCCGTTCCTATGGAAGAGAAGAGATGTAGTCGATGATTGGGAGCCCTGAATTCATGTCTTTGTTTCCTGCCTCCATTACAAAGCTTTACTCTTCAAGCAACATAGGATGCATCTATGACATCGAAAGTTTGTGTCGTACCTGGGTCCTATCACCGTCAGACAGGTATAAACGCCGAATCGGCAAATAACCATGACAAGTAAAAACACAGGGTTATGTGGGAATAAGTTGACACAGTTTTTTAGATTAGGGTCGCTGTTATGGTCGGTGATCACGTTATGTGGGGATCCGTATTCGGGTACTGAAGTGACACATACTTTCGTAAGTCATGAAGGCCCCTTGCAATACTTTCCTAGCGCTTTTGCCTTCTGACTAACATTTCCGCCTCAGCCCCCCTCATTATTGGCAGTAAAAATTGAATATTGTGTTATTGAATGAGTCGTATGAAGCCGTTCCTAGGGAAGAGAAGAGATGTAGTCAATGATTGGGAGCCCTGAATTCATGTCTTTGTTTCCTGCCTTTATTACAAAGCTTTACCCTTCAAGCAACATTGGATGCATCTATGACATTGAATGTTTGTGTCGTACCTGGATCCTATCACCGTCAGACAGGTATAAACGCCGAATTCGGCAAATAAGCATGACAAGTAACGACACAGGGTTGGGTGGGAATAACTTGACACAGTTTTTTAGATTAGGGTCGCTCTTATGGTCGGTGATCACGTTATGTGGGGATCCCTATTCGGGTACAGAAGTGACTCATACTTTCGTATGTCATGAAGGCCCCGTTGCACTACTTTTCTATCGCTTTAGCCGTCTGACTAACATTTCCGCCTCAGCTAACCCTCGGTATTGGCAGTAAAAATTGAATATTGGGTTACTGAATGAGTCGTATGTAGCCGTTCCTAGGGAAGAGAAGAGATGTAGTCGATGATTGGGAGCCCTGAATTCATGTCTTTGTTTCCTGCCTAAATTACACAGCTATACCCTTCAAGCAACATTCGATGCATCTATGACATTGAAAGTTTGTGTCGTACCTGGATCCTATCACCGTCAGACAGGTATAAACGCCGAATTCGGCAAATAAGCATGACAAGTAAAGACACAGGGTTGGGCGGGAATAAGCTAACACAGTCTTTTAGATTAGGGTCGCTGTTATGGTCGGTGATCACGTTATGTGGGGATCCCTATTCGGGTACAGAAGTGACACATACTTTCGTATGTCATGATGGCCCCGTTGCACTACTTTCCTAACGCTTTTGCCGAATGACTATAATTTCCGCCTTAGCCCCCCTCATTATAGGTTGTAAAAACTGCATATTGTGTTATTGAATGAGTCGTATGAAGCCGTTCCTAGGGAAGAGAAGAGATGTAGTCAATGATTGGGAGCCCTGAATTCATGTCTTTGTTTCCTGCCTTTATTACAAAGCTTTACCCTTCAAGCAACATTGGATGCATCTATGACATTGAATGTTTGTGTCGTACCTGGATCCTATCACCGTCAGACAGGTATAAACGCTGAATTCGGCAAATAAGCATGACAAGTAAAGACACAGTGTTGGGTGGGAATAACTTGACACAGATTTTTAGATTAGGGTCGCTCTTATGGTCGGTGATCACGTTATGTGGTGATCCCTATTCGGGTACAGAAGTGACTCATACTTTCGTATGTCATGAAGGCCCCGTTGCACTACTTTTCTATCGCTATAGCCGTCTGACTAACATTTCCGCCTCAGCTAACCCTCGGTATTGGCAGTAAAAATTGAATATTGTGTTACTGAATGAGTCGTATGTAGCCGTTCCTAGGGAAGAGAAGAGATGTAGTCGATGATTGGGAGCCCTGAATTCATGGCTTTGTTTCCTGCCTTTATTACACAGCTATACCCTTCAAGCAACATTGGATGCATCTATGACATTGAAAGTTTGTGTCGTACCTGGATCGTATCACCGTCAGAGAAGTATAAACGCCGAATTCGGCAAATAAGCATGACAAGTAAAGACACAGGGCTGGGTGGGAATAAGTTGACACAGTATTTTAGATTACGGTCGCTGTTATGGTCGATGATCACGTTATGTGGGGATCCCTATTCGTGTACAGAAGTGACAAATACTTACGTATGTCATGATGGCCCCGTTGCACTACTTTCCTAAAGCTTTAGCCTTCTGACGAACATTTCCGCCTCAGCCCCCCTCATTATTGGCTGTAAAAATTTAATATTGTGTTATTGAATGAGTCGTATGAAGCCGTTCCTAGGGAAGAGAAGAGATGTAGTCGATGATTGGGAGTCCTGAATTCATGTCTTTGTTTCCTGCCTTCATTACACAGCTTTACCCTTCAAGCAACATTGTATGCGTCTATGACATTGAATGTTTTTGTCGTACCTGGATCCTATCACCGTCAGACAGGTATAAACGCCGAATTCGGCAAATATGCATGACAAGTAAAGACACAGGGTTGGGTGGGAATAACTTGACACAGTTTTTAGGTTAGGGTCGCTCTTATGGTCGGTGATCACGTTATGTGGGGATCCCTATTCGGGTACGGAAGTGACACATACTTTCGTATGTCATGATGGCCCCGTTGCACTGCTTTCCTATCGCTTTAGCCTTCTGAATAACATTTCCACCTCAGCCCCCCTCACTATTGGCAGTAAAAATAGAATATTGTGTTATTGAATGACTCGTATGTAGCCGTTCCTAGGGAAGAGATGAGATGTAGTCGATGATTGGGCGTCCTGAATTCATGTCTTTGTTTCCTGCCTTCATTACACAGCTTTACCCTTCAAGCAACATTGGATGCATCTATGACATTCAAAGTTTGTGTCGTACCTGGATCCTATCACCGTCAGACAGGTATAAACGCCGAATTCGGCAAATAAGCATGACAAGTAAAGACACAGGGTTGGGTGGGGATAACTTGACACAGTTTTTTAGATTAGGGTCGCTGTTATGGTCGGTGATCACGTTATGTGGGGATCCCTATTCGGGTACAGAAGTGACACATACTTTCGTATGTCATGAAGGCCCCGTTGCACTACTTTTCTATCGCTTTAGCCGTCTGACTAACATTTCCGCCTCAGCTAACCCTCGGTATTGGAAGTAAAAATTGAATATTGTGTTACTGAATGAGTCGTATGAAGCCGTTCCTAGGGAAGAGAAGAGATGTAGTCGATGATTGGGAGCCCTGAGTTCATGTCTTTGTTTCCTGCCTTTATTACACAGCTTCACCCTTCAAGCAACATTGGATGCATCTATGACATTGAAAGTTTGTGTCGTACCTGGATCCTATCACCGTCAGACAGGTATAAACGCCGAATTCGGCAAATAAACATGACAAGTAAAGACACGGGGTTGGGTGGGAATAAGTTGACACATTGTTTTAGATTAGGGTCGCTGTTATGGTCGGTGATCACGTTATCTGGGGATCCCTATTCGGGTACAGAAGTGACACATACTTTCGTATGTCATGATGGCCCCGTTGCACTACTTTCCTAACGCTTTAGCCTTCTGACTGAAATATCCGCCTCAGCCCCCCTCATTATTGGCTGTAAAAATTGAATATTGTGTTATTGAATGAGTCGTATGAAGCCGTTCCTAGGGAAGAGAAGAGATGTAGTCAATGATTGGGAGCCCTGAATTCATGTCTTTGTTTCCTGCCTTTATTACACAGCTTTACCCTTCAAGCAACATTGGATGCATCTATGACATTGAAAGTATGTGTCGTACCTGGATCCTATCACCGTCAGACAGGTATAAACGCCGAATTCGGCAAATAAGCATGACAAGTAAAGACACAGGGTTGGGTGGGAATAACTTGACACAGTTTTTTAGATTTGGGTCGTTCTTATGGTCGGTGATCACGTTATGTGGGGATCCCTATTCGGGTACAGAAGTGACACATACTTTCGTATGTCATGAAGGCCCCGTTGCACTACTTTTCTATCGCTTTAGCCGTTGACTAACATTTCCGCCTCAGCTAACCCTCGCTACTGGCTGTAAAAATTGAATATTGTGTTACTGAATGAGTCGTATGAAGCCGTTCCTAGGGAAGAGATGTAGTCGATGATTGGCAGCCCTGAATTCATGGCCTTGTTTCCTGCCTTTATTACACAGCTTCACCCTTCAAGCAACATTGGATGCATCTATGACATTAAAAGTTTGTGTCGTACCTGGATCCTATCACCGTCAGACAGGTATAAACGCCGAATTCGGCAAATAGGCATGACAAGTAACGACACAGGGTTGGGTGGGAATAAGTTGACACAGTCCTTTCGATTAGGGTCGCTGTTTTGGTCGGTGATCACGTTATGTGGGGATCCCTATATAGGTACAGAAGTGACACATACTTTCGTATGTCATGATGGCCCCGTTGCACTACTTTCCTAACGCTTTTGCCTTCTGACTAACATTTCCGCCTCAGCCCCCCTCATTATTGGCAGTAAAAATTGAATATTGTGTTATTGAATGAGTCGTATGAAGCCGTTCCTATGGAAGAGAAGAGATGTAGTCGATGATTGGGAGCCCTGAATTCATGTCTTTGTTTCCTGCCTCCATTACAAAGCTTTACTCTTCAAGCAACATAGGATGCATCTATGACATCGAAAGTTTGTGTCGTACCTGGGTCCTATCACCGTCAGACAGGTATAAACGCCGAATCGGCAAATAAGCATGACAAGTAAAAACACAGGGTTATGTGGGAATAAGTTGACACAGTTTTTTAGATTAGGGTCGCTGTTATGGTCGGTGATCACGTTATGTGGGGATCCGTATTCGGCTACAGAAGTGACACATACTTTCGTATGTCATGAAGGCCCCGTTGCACTACTTTCCTATCGCTTTAGCCTTCTGAATAACATTTCCGGCCTCAGCCCCCTCATTATTGCCAGTAAAAATTGAATATTGTGTTATTGAATGAGTCGTATGAAGCCGTTCCTATGGAAGAGAAAAGATGTAGTCGATGATTGGTGAAGCCCTGAATTCATGTCTTTGTTTCCTGCCTCCATTACAAAGCTTTACTCTTCAAGCAACATAGGATGCATCTATGACATCGAAAGTTTGTGTCGTACCTGGGTCCTATCACCGTCAGACAGGTATAAACGCCGAATCGGCAAATAAGCATGACAAGTAAAAACACAGGGTTATGTGGGAATAAGTTGACACAAGTTTTTTAGATTAGGGTCGCTGTTATGGTCGGTGATCACGTTATGTGGGGATCCGTATTCGGCTTACAGAAGTGACACATACTTTCGTATGTCATGATGGCCCCGTTGCACTACTTTCCTATCGCTTTAGCCTTCTGAATAACATTTCCGCCTCAGCCCCCCTCATTAATGGCAGTAAAAATTGAACATTGTGTTATTGAGTGAGTCGTATGAAGCCATTTCTGGGGAAGAGAATAGATGTAGTCGATGATTGGGAACCCTGAATTCATGTCTTTGTTTCCTGCCTTTCATTACACAGCTTTACCCTTCAAGCAACATTCGATGCATGTATGACATTGTAAGTTTGTGTCATACCTGGATCCTATCACCGTCAGACAGGTATAAACGCCAAATTCGGCAAATAAGCATGACAAGTTAAGACACAGGGTTGGGTGGGAACAAGTTGACACATTCCTTTAGATTAGGGTCGCTGTTTTGGTCGGTGATCACGTTATGTGGGGATCCCTATACAGGTAGAGAAGTGACACATACTTTCGTATGTCATGATGGCCCCGTTGCACAACTTTCCTAACGCTTTTGCCTTCTGACTAACATTTCCGCCTCAGCCCCCCTCATTATTGGCAGTAAAAATTGAATATTGTGTTAGTTGAATGAGTCGTATTAAGCCGTTCCTATGGAAGAGAAGAGATGTAGTCGATGATTGGGAGCCCTGAATTCAATGTCTTTGTTTCCTGCCTCCATTACAAAGCTTTACTCTTCAAGCAACATAGGATGCATCTATGACATCGAAAGTTTGTGTCGTACCTTGGTCCTATCACCGTCAGACAGGTATAAACGCCGAATCGGCAAATAAGCATGACAAGTAAAAACACAGGGTTATGTGGGAATAAGTTGACATTAGATTAGGGTCGCTGTTATGGTCGGTGATCACGTTATGTGGGGATCCGTATTCGGGTACTGAAGTGACACATACTTTCGTAAGTCATGAAGGCCCCTTGCAATACTTTCCTAGCGCTTTTTCCTTCTGACTAACATTTCCGCCTCAGCCCCCCTCATTATTGGCAGTAAAAATTGAATATTGTGTTATTGAATGAGTCGTATGAAGCCGTTCCTAGGGAAGAGAAGAGATGTAGTCAATGATTGGGAGCCCTGAATTCATGTCTTTGTTTCCTGCCTTTATTACAAAGCTTTACCCTTCAAGCAACATTGGATGCATCTATGACATTGAATGTTTGTGTCGTACCTGGATCCTATCACCGTCAGACAGGTATAAACGCCGAATTCGGCAAATAAGCATGACAAGTAACGACACAGGGTTGGGTGGGAATAACTTGACACAGTTTTTTAGATTAGGGTCGCTCTTATGGTCGGTGATCACGTTATGTGGGGATCCCTATTCGGGTACAGAAGTGACTCATACTTTCGTATGTCATGAAGGCCCCGTTGCACTACTTTTCTATCGCTTTAGCCGTCTGACTAACATTTCCGCCTCAGCTAACCCTCGGTATTGGCAGTAAAAATTGAATATTGTGTTACTGAATGAGTCGTATGTAGCCGTTCCTAGGGAAGAGAAGAGATGTAGTCGATGATTGGGAGCCCTGAATTCATGGCTTTGTTTCCTGCCTTTATTACACAGCTATACCCTTCAAGCAACATTGGATGCATCTATGACATTGAAAGTTTGTGTCGTACCTGGATCCTATCACCGTCAGACAAGTATAAACGCCGAATTCGGCAAATAAGCATGACAAGTAAAGACACAGGGCTGGGTGGGAATAAGTTGACACAGTATTTTAGATTACGGTCGCTGTTATGGTCGGTGAACACGTTACGTTGGGATCCCTATTCGGTTACAGATATGACACATGTTTTCGTATGCACTAGTTTCCTAACGCTTCAGCCGTCTGACTAACATTTCCGCCTCAGCTTACCCTCGGAATTAGCAGTAAAAATTGATAATTGTGTTACTGAAAGAGTCGTATGAAGCCGTTCCTAGGGAAGAGAGGAGATGTAGTCGATGATTGGGAGCCCTGAATTCATGTCTTTGTTTCCTGCCTTTATTACACAGCTTTACCCTTCAAGCAACATTGGATGCATCTATGACATTGAAAGTTTGTGTCGTACCTGGATCCTATCACCGTCAGACAGGTATAAACGCCGAATTCGGCAAATAAGCTTCACAAGTAACGACACAGAGTTGGGTGGGAATAAGTTGACCCAGTCTTTTACATTAGGGTCGCTGTTATGGTCGGTGATCACGTTATGTGGGGATCCCTGTTCGGGTACAGAAGTGACACATACTTTCGTATGTCATGATGGCCCCGTTGCACTACTTTCCTAACGCTTTAGCCTTCTGACTGAAATATCCGCCTCAGCCCCCCTCATTATTGGCTGTAAAAATTGAATATTGTGTTATTGAATGAGTCGTATGAAGCCGTTCCTAGGGAAGAGAAGAGATGTAGTCAATGATTGGGAGCCCTGAATTCATGTCTTTGTTTCCTGCCTTTATTACACAGCTTTACCCTTCAAGCAACATTGGATGCATCTATGACATTGAAAGTATGTGTCGTACCTGGATCCTATCACCGTCAGACAGGTATAAACGCCGAATTCGGCAAATAAGCATGACAAGTAAAGACACAGGGTTGGGTGGGAATAACTTGACACAGTTTTTTAGATTAGGGTCGCTCTTATGGTCGGTGATCACGTTATGTGGGGATCCCTATTCGGGTACAGAAGTGACACATACTTTCGTATGTCATGAAGGCCCCGTTGCACTACTTTTCTATCGCTTTAGCCGTCTGACTAACATTTCCGCCTTAGCTAACCCTCGGTATTGGCAGTAAAAATTGAATATTGTGTTACTGAATGAGTCGTATGAAGCCGTTCCTAGGGAAGAGAAGAGATGTAGTCGATGATTGGGAACCCTGAGTTCATGTCTTTGTTTCCTGCCTTTATTACACAGCTTTACCCTTCAAGCAACATTGGATGCATCTATGACATTGCAAGTTTGTGTCGTACCTGGATCCTATCACCGTCAGACAGGTATAAACGCCGAATTCGGCAAATAAACATGACAAGTAAAGACACGGGGTTGGGTGGGAAAAAGGTGACACATTCTTTTAGATTAGGGTCGCTGTTATGGTCGATGATCACGTTATGTGGGGATCCGTATTCGGGTACAGAAGTGACACATACTTTCGTATGTCATGATGGCCCCGTTGCACTACTTTCCTAACGCTTTAGCCTTCTGACTGAAATATCCGCCTCAGCCCCCCTCATGATTGGCTGTAAAAATTGAATATTGTGTTATTGAATGAGTCGTATGAAGCCGTTCCTAGGGAAGAGAAGAGATGTAGTCAATGTTTGGGAGCCCTGAATTCATGTCTTTGTTTCCTGCCTTTATTACACAGCTTTACCCTTCAAGCAACATTGGATACATCTATGACATTGAAAGTATGTGTCGTACCTGGATCCTATCACCGTCAGACAGGTATAAACGCCGAATTCGGCAAATAAGCATGACAAGTAAAGACACAGGGTTGGGTGGGAATAACTTGACGCAGTTTTTTAGATTAGGGTCGCTCTTATGGTCGGTGATCACGTTGTGTGGGGATCCCTATTCGGGTACAGAAGTGACACATACTTTCGTATGTCATGAAGGCCCCGTTGCACTACTTTTCTATCTCTTTAGCCGTTGACTAACATTTCCGAACCAGCTAACCCTCGCTACTGGCAGTAAAAATTGAATATTGTGTTACTGAATGAGTCGTATGAAGCCGTTCCTAGGGAAGAGATGTAGTCGATGATTGGCAGCCCTGAATTCATGGCTTTGTTTCCTGCCTTTATTACACAGCTTCACCCTTCAAGCAACATTGGATGCATCTATGACATCAAAAGTTTGTGTCGTACCTGGATCCTATCACCGTCAGACAGGTATAAACGCCGAATTCGGCAAATAGGCATGACAAGTAACGACACAGGGTTGGGTGGGAATAAGTTGACACAGTCCTTTAGATTAGGGTCGCTGTTTTGGTCGGTGATCACGTTATGTGGGGATCCGTATTCGGGTACAGAAGTGACACATACTTTCGTATGTCATGATGGCCCCTTGCAATACTTTCCTAGCGCTTTTGCCTTCTGACTAACATTTCCGCCTCAGCCCCCCTCATTATTGGCAGTAAAAATTGAATATTGTGTTATTGAATGAGTCGTATGAAGCCGTTCCTAGGGAAGAGAAGAGATGTAGTCGATGATTGGGAGCCCTGAATTCATGTCTTTGTTTCCTGCCTTTATTACAAAGCTTTACCCTTCAAGCAACATTGGATGCATCTATGACATTGAATGTTTGTGTCGTACCTGGATCCTATCACCGTTAGACAGGTATAAACGCCGAATTCGGCAAATAAGCATGACAAGTAACGACACAGGGTTGGGTGGGAATAACTTGACACAGTTTTTTAGATTAGGGTCGCTCTTATGGTCGGTGATCACGTTATGTGGGGATCCCTATTCGGGTACAGAAGTGACTCATACTTTCGTATGTCATGAAGGCCCCGTTGCATTACTTTTCTATCGCTTTAGCCGTCTGACTAACATTTCCGCCTCAGCTAACCCTCGGTATTGGCAGTAAAAATTGAATATTGTGTTACTGAATGAGTCGTATGTAGCCGTTCCTAGGGAAGAGAAGAGATGTAGTCGATGATTGGGAGCCCTGAATTCATGGCTTTGCTTCCTGCCTTTATTACACAGCTATACCCTTCAAGCAACATTGGATGCATCAATGACATTGAAAGTTTGTGTCGTACCTGGATCCTATCACCGTCAGACAAGTATAAACGCCGAATTCGGCAAATAAGCATGACAAGTAAAGACACAGGGCTGGGTGGGAATAAGTTGACACAGTATTTTAGATTACGGTCGCTGTTATGGTCGGTGAACACGTTACGTTGGGATCCCTATTCGGTTACAGATATGACACATATTTTCGTATGCACTAGTTTCCTAACGCTTCAGCCGTCTGACTAACATTTCCGCCTCAGCTTACCCTCGGAATTAGCAGTAAAAATTGATAATTGTGTTACTGAATGAGTCGTATGAAGCCGTTCCTAGGGAAGAGAGGAGATGTAGTCGATGATTGGGAGCCCTGAATTCATGTCTTTGTTTCCTGCCTTTATTACACAGCTTTACCCTTCAAGCAACATTGGATGCATCTATGACATTGAAAGTTTGTGTCGTACCTGGATCCTATCACCGTCAGACAGGTATAAACGCCGAATTCGGCAAATAAGCTTCACAAGTAACGACACAGAGTTGGGTGGGAATAAGTTGACCCAGTCTTTTAGATTAGGGTCGCTGTTATGGTCGGTGATCACGTTATGTGGGGATCTCTATTCGGGTACAGAAGTGACACACACTTTCGTATGTCATGATGGCCCCGTTGCACTACTTTCCTAACGCTTTTGCCTTCTGACAAACATTTCCGCCTCAGCCCCCCCCCCTCATTATTGGCAGTAAAAATTGAATATTGTGTTATTGAATGAGTCGTATGAAGCTGTTCCTAGGGAAGAGAAGAGATGTAGTCGATGATTGGGAGCCCTGAGTTCATGTCTTTGTTTCCTGCCTTTATTACACAGCTTTACCCTTCAAGCAACATTGGATGCATCTATGACATTGAAAGTTTGTGTCGTACCTGGGTCCTATCACCGCCAGACAGGTATAAACGCCGAATTCGGCAAATAAGCATGACAAGTAAAAACACAGGGTTGGGAGGGAATAAGTTGACACAGACTTTTAGATTAGAGTCGCTGTTGTGGTCGGTGATCACGTTATGTGGGGATCCCTATTCGGGTACAGAAGTGACACATACTTTCGTATGTCATGATGGCCCCGTTGCAATACTTTCCTAACGCTTTAGCCTTCTGACTAACATTTCCGCCTCAGCCCCTCTCATTATTGGCAGTAAAAATTGAATATTGTGTTATTGAATGAGTGGTGTGAAGCCGTTCTTGGGGAAGAGAACAGATGTAGTCGATGATTGGGAGCACTGAATTCATGTCTTTGTTTCCTGCCTTCATTACACAGCTTTACCCTTCAAGCAACATTGTATGCGTCTATGACATTGAATGTTTGTGTCGTACCTGGATCCTATCACCGTCAGACAGGTATAAACGCCGAATTCGGCAAATAAACATGACAAGTAAAGACACAGGGTTGGGTGGGAATAACTTGACACAGTTTTTAGGTTAGGGTCGCTCTTATGGTCGGTGATCACGTTATGTGGGGATCCCTATTCGGGTACGGAAGTGACACATACTTTCGTATGTCATGATGGCCCCGTTGCACTGCTTTCCTATCGCTTTAGCCTTCTGAATAACATTTCCACCTCAGCCCCCCTCACTATTGGCAGTAAAATTAGAATATTGTGTTATTGAATGAGTCGTATGTAGCCGTTCCTAGGGAAGAGAAGAGATGTAGTCGATGATTGGGCGTCCTGAATTCATGTCTTTGTTTCCTGCCTTCATTACACAGCTTTACCCTTCAAGCAACATTGGATGCATCTATGACATTCAAAGTTTGTGTCGTACCTGGATCCTATCACCGTCAGACAGGTATAAACGCCGAATTCGGCAAATAAGCATGACAAGTAAAGACACAGGGTTGGGTGGGAATAACTTGACACAGTTTTTTAGATTAGGGTCGCTGTTATGGTCGGTGATCACGTTATGTGGGGATCCCTATTCGGGTACAGAAGTGACACATACTTTCGTATGTCATGAAGGCCCCGTTGCACTACTTTTCTATCGCTTTAGCCGTCTGACTAACATTTCCGCCTCAGCTAACCCTCGGTATTGGAAGTAAAAATTGAATATTGTGTTACTGAATGAGTCGTATGAAGCCGTTCCTAGGGAAGAGAAGAGATGTAGTCGATGATTGGGAGCCCTGAGTTCATGTCTTTGTTCCCTGCCTTTATTACACAGCTTTACCCTTCAAGCAACATTGGATGCACCTATGACATTGAAAGTTTGTGTCGTACCTGGATCCTATCACCGTCAGACAGGTATAAACGCCGAATTCGGCAAATAAACATGACAAGTAAAGACACGGGGTTGGGTGGGAATACGTTGACACATTCTTTTAGATTAGGGTCGCTGTTATGGTCGGTGATCACGTTATGTGGGGATCCCTATTCGGGTACAGAAGTGACACATACTTTCGTATGTCATGATGGCCCCGTTGCAATACTTTCCAAACGCTTTAGCCTTCTGACTAACATTTCCGCCTCAGCCCCTCTCATTATTGGCAGTAAAAATTGAATATTGTGTTATTGAATAAGTGGTGTGAAGCCGTTCTTGGGGAAGAGAAGAGATGTAGTCGATGATTGGGAGCACTGAATTCATGTCTTTGTTTCCTGCCTTCATTACACAGCTTTACCCTTCAAGCAACATTGGATGCGTCTATGACATTGAATGTTTGTGTCGTACCTGGATCCTATCACCGTCAGACAGGTATAAACGCCGAATTCGGCAAATAAGCATGACAAGTAAAGACACAGGGTTGGGAGGGAATAACTTGACACAGTTTTTAGGTTAGGGTCGCTCTTATGGTCGGTGATCACGTTATGTGGGGATCCCTATTCGGGTACGGAAGTGACACATACTTTCGTATGTCATGATGGCCCCGTTGCACTGCTTTCCTATCGCTTTAGCCTTCTGAATAACATTTCCACCTCAGCCCCCCTCACTATTGGCAGTAAAAATAGAATATTGTGTTATTGAATGAGTCGTATGTAGCCGTTCCTAGGAAAGAGAAGAGATGTAGTCGATGATTGGGCGTCCTGAATTCATGTCTTTGTTTCCTGCCTTCATTACACAGCTTTACCCTTCAAGCAACATTGGATGCATCTATGACATTGAAAGTTTGTGTCGTACCTGGATCCTATCACCGTCAGACAGGTATAAACGCCGAATTCGGCAAATAAGCATGACAAGTAACGACACAGGGTTGGGTGGGAATAACTTGACACAGTTTTTTAGATTAGGGTCGCTCTTATGGTCGGTGATCACGTTATGTGGGGATCCCTATTCGGGTACAGAAGTGACTCATACTTTCGTATGTCATGAAGGCCCCGTTGCACTACTTTTCTATCACTTTAGCCGTCTGACTAACATTTCCGCCTCAGCTAACCCTCGGTATTGGCAGTAAAAATTGAATATTGTGTTACTGAATGAGTCGTATGTAGCCGTTCCTAGGAAGAGAAGAGATGTAGTCGATGATTGGGAGCCCTGAGTTCATGTCTTTGTTTCCTGCCTTTATTACACAGCTTTACCCTTCAAGCAACATTGGATGCATCTATGACATTGAAAGTTTGTGTCGTACCTAGGTCCTATCACCGCCAGACAGGTATAAACGCCGAATTCGGCAAATAAGCATGACAAGTAAAAACACAGGGTTGGGAGGGAATAAGTTGACACAGACTTTTAGATTAGAGTCGCTGTTGTAGTCGGTGATCACGTTATGTGGGGATCCCTATTCGGGTACAGAAGTGACACATACTTTCGTATGTCATGATGGCCCCGTTGCAATACTTTCCTAACGCTTTAGCCTTCTGACTAACATTTCCGCCTCAGCCCCTCTCATTATTGGCAGTAAAAATTGAATATTGTGTTATTGAATGAGTGGTGTGAAGCCGTTCTTGGGGAAGAGAAGAGATGTAGTCGATGATTGGGAGCACTGAATTCATGTCTTTGTTTCCTGCCTTCATTACACAGCTTTACCCTTCAAGCAACATTGTATGCGTCTATGACATTGAATGTTTGTGTCGTACCTGGATCCTATCACCGTCAGACAGGTATAAATGCCGAATTCGGCAAATAAGCATGACAAGTAAAGACACAGGGTTGGGTGGGAATAACTTGACACAGTTTTTAGGTTAGGGTCGCTCTTATGGTCGGTGACCACGTTATGTGGGGATCCCTATTCGGGTACGGAAGTGACACATACTTTCGTATGTCATGATGGCCCCGTTGCACTGCTTTCCTATCGCTTTAGCCTTCTGAATAACATTTCCACCTCAGCCCCCCTCACTATTGGCAGTAAAAATAGAATATTGTGTTATTGAATGAGTCGTATGTAGCCGTTCCTAGGGAAGAGAAGAGATGTAGTCGATGATTGGGCGTCCTGAATTCATGTCTTTGTTTCCTGCCTTCATTACACAGCTTTACCCTTCAAGCAACATTGGATGCATCTATGACATTCAAAGTTTGTGTCGTACCTGGATCCTATCACCGTCAGACAGGTATAAACGCCGAATTCGGCAAATAAGCATGACAAGTAAAGACACAGGGTTGGGTGGGAATAACTTGACACAGTTTTTTAGATTAGGGTCGCTGTTATGGTCGGTGATCACGTTATGTGGGGATCCCTATTCGGGTACAGAAGTGACACATTCTTTCGTATGTCATGAAGGCCCCGTTGCACTACTTTCCTATCGCTTTAGCCGTCTGACTAACATTTCCGCCTCAGCTAACCCTTGGTATTGGAAGTAAAAATTGAATATTGTGTTACTGAATGAGTCGTATGAAGCCGTTCCTAGGGAAGAGAAGAGATGTAGTCGATGATTGGGAGCCCTGAGTTCATGTCTTTGTTCCCTGCCTTTATTACACAGCTTTACCCTTCAAGCAACATTGGATGCACCTATGACATTGAAAGTTTGTGTCGTACCTGGATCCTATCACCGTCAGACAGGTATAAACGCCGAATTCGGCAAATAAACATGACAAGTAAAGACACGGGGTTTGGTGGGAATACGTTGACACATTCTTTTAGATTAGGGTCGCTGTTATGGTCGGTGATCACGTTATGTGGGGATCCCTATTCGGGTACAGAAGTGACACATACTTTCGTATGTCATGATGGCCCCGTTGCAATACTTTCCTAACGCTTTAGCCTTCTGACTAACATTTCCGCCTCAGCCCCTCTCATTATTGGCAGTAAAAATTGAATATTGTGTTATTGAATAAGTGGTGTGAAGCCGTTCTTGGGGAAGAGAAGAGATGTAGTCGATGATTGGAAGCCCTGAATTCATGTCTTTGTTTCCTGCCTCCATTACAAAGCTTTACTCTTCAAGCAACATAGGATGCATCTATGACATCGAAAGTTTGTGTCGTACCTGGGTCCTATCACCGTCAGACAGGTATAAACGCCGAATCGGCAAATAAGCATGACAAGTAAAAACACAGGGTTATGTGGGAATAAGTTGACACAGTTTTTTAGATTAGGGTCGCTGTTATGGTCGGTGATCACGTTATGGGGGGATCCGTATTCGGCTACAGAAGTGACACATACTTTCGTATGTCATGATGGCCCCGTTGCACTACTTTCCTATCGCTTTAGCCTTCTGAATAACATTTCCGCCTCAGCCCCCCTCATTAATGGCAGTAAAAATTGAACATTGTGTTATTGAGTGAGTCGTATGAAGCCATTTCTGGGGAAGAGAATAGATGTAGTCGATGATTGGGAACCCTGAATTCATGTCTTTGTTTCCTGCCTTCATTACACAGCTTTACCCTTCAAGCAACATTCGATGCATGTATGACATTGTAAGTTTGTGTCATACCTGGATCCTATCACCGTCAGACAGGTATAAACGCCAAATTCGGCAAATAAGCATGACAAGTTAAGACACAGGGTTGGGTGGGAACAAGTTGACACATTCCTTTAGATTAGGGTCGCTGTTTTGGTCGGTGATCACGTTATGTGGGGATCCCTATACAGGTACAGAAGTGACACATACTTTCGTATGTCATGATGGCCCCGTTGCACAACTTTCCTAACGCTTTTGCCTTCTGACTAACATTTCCGCCTCAGCCCCCCTCATTATTGGCAGTAAAAATTGAATATTGTGTTATTGAATGAGTCGTATGAAGCCGTTCCTATGGAAGAGAAGAGATGTAGTCGATGATTGGGAGCCCTGAATTCATGTCTTTGTTTCCTGCCTCCATTACAAAGCTTTACTCTTCAAGCAACATAGGATGCATCTATGACATCGAAAGTTTGTGTCGTACCTTGGTCCTATCACCGTCAGACAGGTATAACCGCCGAATCGGCAAATAAGCATGACAAGTAAAAACACAGGGTTATGTGGGAATAAGTTGACACAGTTTTTTAGATTAGGGTCGCTGTTATGGTCGGTGATCACGTTATGTGGGGATCCGTATTCGGGTACTGAAGTGACACATACTTTCGTAAGTCATGAAGGCCCCTTGCAATACTTTCCTAGCGCTTTTGCCTTCTGACTAACATTTCCGCCTCAGCCCCCCTCATTATTGGCAGTAAAAATTGAATATTGTGTTATTGAATGAGTCGTATGAAGCCGTTCCTAGGGAAGAGAAGAGATGTAGTCAATGATTGGGAGCCCTGAATTCATGTCTTTGTTTCCTGCCTTTATTACAAAGCTTTACCCTTCAAGCAACATTGGATGCATCTATGACATTGAATGTTTGTGTCGTACCTGGATCCTATCACCGTCAGACAGGTATAAACGCCGAATTCGGCAAATAAGCATGACAAGTAACGACACAGGGTTGGGTGGGAATAACTTGACACAGTTTTTTAGATTAGGGTCGCTCTTATGGTCGGTGATCACGTTATGTGGGGATCCCTATTCGGGTACAGAAGTGACTCATACTTTCGTATGTCATGAAGGCCCCGTTGCACTACTTTTCTATCGCTTTAGCCGTCTGACTAACATTTCCGCCTCAGCTAACCCTCGGTATTGGCAGTAAAAATTGAATATTGTGTTACTGAATGAGTCGTATGTAGCCGTTCCTAGGGAAGAGAAGAGATGTAGTCGATGATTGGGAGCCCTGAATTCATGGCTTTGTTTCCTGCCTTTATTACACAGCTATACCCTTCAAGCAACATTGGATGCATCTATGACATTGAAAGTTTGTGTCGTACCTGGATCCTATCACCGTCAGACAAGTATAAACGCCGAATTCGGCAAATAAGCATGACAAGTAAAGACACAGGGCTGGGTGGGAATAAGTTAACACAGTATTTTAGATTACGGTCGCTGTTATGGTCGGTGAACACGTTACGTTGGGATCCCTATTCGGTTACAGATATGACACATGTTTTCGTATGCACTAGTTTCCTAACGCTTCAGCCGTCTGACTAACATTTCCGCCTCAGCTTACCCTCGGAATTAGCAGTAAAAATTGATAATTGTGTTACTGAAAGAGTCGTATGAAGCCGTTCCTAGGGAAGAGAGGAGATGTAGTCGATGATTGGGAGCCCTGAATTCATGTCTTTGTTTCCTGCCTTTATTACACAGCTTTACCCTTCAAGCAACATTGGATGCATCTATGACATTGAAAGTTTGTGTCGTACCTGGATCCTATCACCGTCAGACAGGTATAAACGCCGAATTCGGCAAATAAGCTTCACAAGTAACGACACAGAGTTGGGTGGGAATAAGTTGACCCAGTCTTTTACATTAGGGTCGCTGTTATGGTCGGTGATCACGTTATGTGGGGATCCCTGTTCGGGTACAGAAGTGACACATACTTTCGTATGTCATGATGGCCCCGTTGCACTACTTTCCTAACGCTTTAGCCTTCTGACTGAAATATCCGCCTCAGCCCCGCTCATTATTGGCTGTAAAAATTGAATATTGTGTTATTGAATGAGTCGTATGAAGCCGTTCCTAGGGAAGAGAAGAGATGTAGTCAATGATTGGGAGCCCTGAATTCATGTCTTTGTTTCCTGCCTTTATTACACAGCTTTACCCTTCAAGCAACATTGGATGCATCTATGACATTGAAAGTATGTGTCGTACCTGGATCCTATCACCGTCAGACAGGTATAAACGCCGAATTCGGCAAATAAGCATGACAAGTAAAGACACAGGGTTGGGTGGGAATAACTTGACACAGTTTTTTAGATTAGGGTCGCTCTTATGGTCGGTGATCACGTTATGTGGGGATCCCTACTCGGGTACAGAAGTGACACATACTTTCGTATGTCATGAAGGCCCCGTTGCACTACTTTTCTATCGCTTTAGCCGTTGACTAACATTTCCGCCTCAGCTAACCCTCGCTACTGGCAGTAAAAATTGAATATTGTGTTACTGAATGAGTCGTATGAAGCCGTTCCTAGGGAAGAGATGTAGTCGATGATTGGCAGCCCTGAATTCATGGCTTTGTTTCCTGCCTTTATTACACAGCTTCACCCTTCAAGCAACATTGGATGCATCTATGACATTAAAAGTTTGTGTCGAACCTGGATCCTATCACCGTCAGACAGGTATAAACGCCGAATTCGGCAAATAGGCATGACAAGTAACGACACAGGGTTGGGTGGGAATAAGTTACACAGTCCTTTAGATTAGGGTCGCTGTTTTGGTCGCTGATCACGTTATGTGGGGATCCCTATACAGGTACAGAAGTGACACATACTTTCGTATGTCATGATGGCCCCATTGCACTGCTTTCCTATCGCTTTAGCCTTCTGAATAACATTTCCACCTCAGCCCCCCTCACTATTGGCAGTAAAAATAGAATATTGTGTTATTGAATGAGTCGTATGTAGCCGTTCCTAGGGGAAGAGAAGAGATGTAGTCGATGATTGGGCGTCCTGAATTCATGTCTTTGTTTCCTGCCTTCATTACACAGCTTTACCCTTCAAGCAACATTGGATGCATCTATGACATTCAAAGTTTGTGTCGTACCTGGATCCTATCACCGTCAGACAGGTATAAACGCCGAATTCGGCAAATAAGCATGACAAGTAAAGACACAGGGTTGGGTGGGAATAACTTGACACAGTTTTTTAGATTAGGGTCGCTGTTATGGTCGGTGATCAAGTTATGTGGGGATCCCTATTCGGGTACAGAAGTGACACATACTTTCGTATGTCATGAAGGCCCCGTTGCACTACTTTTCTATCGCTTTAGCCGTCTGACTAACATTTCCGCCTCAGCTTACCCTCGGTATTGGAAGTAAAAATTGAATATTGTGTTACTGAATGAGTCGTATGAAGCCGTTCCTAGGGAAGAGAAGAGATGTAGTCGATGATTGGGAGCCCTGAGTTCATGTCTTTGTTTCCTGCCTTTATTACACAGCTTTACCCTTCAAGCAACATTGGATGCATCTATGACATTGAAAGTTTGTGTCGTACCTGGATCCTATCACCGTCAGACAGGTATAAACGCCGAATTCGGCAAATAAACATGACAAGTAAAGACACGGGGTTGGGTGGGAATACGTTGACACATTCTTTTAGATTAGGGTCGCTGTTATGGTCGGTGATCACGTTATGTGGGGATCCCTATTCGGGTACAGAAGTGACACATACTTTCGTATGTCATGATGGCCCCGTTGCAATACTTTCCTAGCGCTTTAGCCTTCTGACTAACATTTCCGCCTCAGCCCCTCTCATTATTGGCAGTAAAAATTGAATATTGTGTTATTGAATAAGTGGTGTGAAGCCGTTCTTGGGGAAGAGAAGAGATGTAGTCGATGATTGGGAGCACTGAATTCATGTCTTTGTTTCCTGCCTTCATTACACAGCTTTACCCTTCAAGCAACATTGGATGCGTCTATGACATTGAATGTTTGTGTCGTACCTGGATCCTATCACCGTCAGAAAGGTATAAACGCCGAATTCGGCAAATAAGCATGACAAGTAAAGACACAGGGTTGGGTGGGAATAACTTGACACAGTTTTTAGGTTAGGGTCGCTCTTATGGTCGGTGATCACGTTATGTGGGGATCCCTATTCGGGTACGGAAGGGACACATACTTTCGTATGTCATGATGGCCCCGTTGCACTGCTTTCCTATCGCTTTAGCCTTCTGAATAACATTTCCACCTCAGCCCCCGTCACTATTGGCAGTAAAAATAGAATATTGTGTTATTGAATGAGTCGTATGTAGCCGTTCCTAGGAAAGAGAAGAGATGTAGTCGATGATTGGGCGTCCTGAATTCATGTCTTTGTTTCCTGCCTTCATTACACAGCTTTACCCTTCAAGCAACATTGGATGCATCTATGACATTGAAAGTTTGTGTCGTACCTGGATCCTATCACCGTCAGACAGGTATAAACGCCGAATTCGGCAAATAAGCATGACAAGTAAAGACACAGGGTTGGGTGGGAATAACTTGACACAGTTTTTTAGATTAGGGTCGCCGTTATGGTCGGTGATCACGTTATGTGGGGATCCCTATTCGGGTACAAAAGTGACACATACTTTCGTATGTCATGAAGGCCCCGTTGCACTACTTTTCTATCGCTTTAGCCGTCTGACTAACATTTCCGCCTTAGCTAACCCTCGGTATTGGCAGTAAAAATTGAATATTGTGTTACTGAATGAGTCGTATGAAGCCGTTCCTAGGGAAGAGAAGAGATGTAGTCGATGATTGGGAACCCTGAGTTCATGTCTTTGTTTCCTGCCTTTATTACACAGCTTTACCCTTCAAGCAACATTGGATGCATCTATGACATTGCAAGTTTGTGTCGTACCTGGATCCTATCACCGTCAGACAGGTATAAACGCCGAATTCGGCAAATAAACATGACAAGTAAAGACACGGGGTTGGGTGGGAAAAAGGTGACACATTCTTTTAGATTAGGGTCGCTGTTATGGTCGATGATCACGTTATGTGGGGATCCGTATTCGGGTACAGAAGTGACACATACTTTCGTATGTCATGATGGCCCCGTTGCACTACTTTCCTAACGCTTTAGCCTTCTGACTGAAATATCCGCCTCAGCCCCCCTCATGATTGGCTGTAAAAATTGAATATTGTGTTATTGAATGAGTCGTATGAAGCCGTTCCTAGGGAAGAGAAGAGATGTAGTCAATGATTGGGAGCCCTGAATTCATGTCTTTGTTTCCTGCCTTTATTACACAGCTTTACCCTTCAAGCAACATTGGATGCATCTATGACATTGAAAGTATGTGTCGTACCTGGATCCTATCACCGTCAGACAGGTATAAACGCCGAATTCGGCAAATAAGCATGACAAGTAAAGACACAGGGTTGGGTGGGAATAACTTGACGCAGTTTTTTAGATTAGGGTCGCTCTTATGGTCGGTGATCACGTTGTGTGGGGATCCCTATTCGGGTACAGAAGTGACACATACTTTCGTATGTCATGAAGGCCCCGTTGCACTACTTTTCTATCTCTTTAGCCGTTGACTAACATTTCCGAACCAGCTAACCCTCGCTACTGGCAGTAAAAATTGAATATTGTGTTACTGAATGAGTCGTATGAAGCCGTTCCTAGGGAAGAGATGTAGTCGATGATTGGCAGCCCTGAATTCATGGCTTTGTTTCCTGCCTTTATTACACAGCTTCACCCTTCAAGCAACATTGGATGCATCTATGACATCAAAAGTTTGTGTCGTACCTGGATCCTATCACCGTCAGACAGGTATAAACGCCGAATTCGGCAAATAGGCATGACAAGTAACGACACAGGGTTGGGTGGGAATAAGTTGACACAGTCCTTTAGATTAGGGTCGCTGTTTTGGTCGGTGATCACGTTATGTGGGGATCCGTATTCGGGTACAGAAGTGACACATACTTTCGTATGTCATGATGGCCCCTTGCAATACTTTCCTAGCGCTTTTGCCTTCTGACTAACATTTCCGCCTCAGCCCCCCTCATTATTGGCAGTAAAAATTGAATATTGTGTTATTGAATGAGTCGTATGAAGCCGTTCCTAGGGAAGAGAAGAAATGTAGTCGATGATTGGGAGCCCTGAATTCATGTCTTTGTTTCCTGCCTTTATTACAAAGCTTTACCCTTCAAGCAACATTGGATGCATCTATGACATTGAATGTTTGTGTCGTACCTGGATCCTATCACCGTTAGACAGGTATAAACGCCGAATTCGGCAAATAAGCATGACAAGTAACGACACAGGGTTGGGTGGGAATAACTTGACACAGTTTTTTAGATTAGGGTCGCTCTTATGGTCGGTGATCACGTTATGTGGGGATCCCTATTCGGGTACAGAAGTGACTCATACTTTCGTATGTCATGAAGGCCCCGTTGCATTACTTTTCTATCGCTTTAGCCGTCTGACTAACATTTCCGCCTCAGCTAACCCTCGGTATTGGCAGTAAAAATTGAATATTGTGTTACTGAATGAGTCGTATGTAGCCGTTCCTAGGGAAGAGAAGAGATGTAGTCGATGATTGGGAGCCCTGAATTCATGGCTTTGCTTCCTGCCTTTATTACACAGCTATACCCTTCAAGCAACATTGGATGCATCTATGACATTGAAAGTTTGTGTCGTACCTGGATCCTATCACCGTCAGACAAGTATAAACGCCGAATTCGGCAAATAAGCATGACAAGTAAAGACACAGGGCTGGGTGGGAATAAGTTGACACAGTATTTTAGATTACGGTCGCTGTTATGGTCGGTGAACACGTTACGTTGGGATCCCTATTCGGTTACAGATATGACACATATTTTCGTATGCACTAGTTTCCTAACGCTTCAGCCGTCTGACTAACATTTCCGCCTCAGCTTACCCTCGGAATTAGCAGTAAAAATTGATAATTGTGTTACTGAATGAGTCGTATGAAGCCGTTCCTAGGGAAGAGAGGAGATGTAGTCGATGATTGGGAGCCCTGAATTCATGTCTTTGTTTCCTGCCTTTATTACACAGCTTTACCCTTCAAGCAACATTGGATGCATCTATGACATTGAAAGTTTGTGTCGTACCTGGATCCTATCACCGTCAGACAGGTATAAACGCCGAATTCGGCAAATAAGCTTCACAAGTAACGACACAGAGTTGGGTGGGAATAAGTTGACCCAGTCTTTTAGATTAGGGTCGCTGTTATGGTCGGTGATCACGTTATGTGGGGATCTCTATTCGGGTACAGAAGTGACACACACTTTCGTATGTCATGATGGCCCCGTTGCACTACTTTCCTAACGCTTTTGCCTTCTGACAAACATTTCCGCCTCAGCCCCCCCCCCCTCATTATTGGCAGTAAAAATTGAATATTGTGTTATTGAATGAGTCGTATGAAGCTGTTCCTAGGGAAGAGAAGAGATGTAGTCGATGATTGGGAGCCCTGAGTTCATGTCTTTGTTTCCTGCCTTTATTACACAGCTTTACCCTTCAAGCAACATTGGATGCATCTATGACATTGAAAGTTTGTGTCGTACCTGGGTCCTATCACCGCCAGACAGGTATAAACGCCGAATTCGGCAAATAAGCATGACAAGTAATAACACAGGGTTGGGAGGGAATAAGTTGACACAGACTTTTAGATTAGAGTCGCTGTTGTGGTCGGTGATCACGTTATGTGGGGATCCCTATTCGGGTACAGAAATGACACATACTTTCGTATGTCCTGATGGCCCCGTTGCAATACTTTCCTAACGCTTTAGCCTTCTGACTAACATTTCCGCCTCAGCCCCTCTCATTATTGGCAGTAAAAATTGAATATTGTGTTATTGAATGAGTGGTGTGAAGCCGTTCTTGGGGAAGAGAAGAGATGTAGTCGATGATTGGGAGCACTGAATTCATGTCTTTGTTTCCTGCCTTCATTACACAGCTTTACCCTTCAAGCAACATTGTATGCGTCTATGACATTGAATGTTTGTGTCGTACCTGGATCCTATCACCGTCAGACAGGTATAAACGCCGAATTCGGCAAATAAACATGACAAGTAAAGACACAGGGTTGGGTGGGAATAACTTGACACAGTTTTTAGGTTAGGGTCGCTCTTATGGTCGGTGATCACGTTATGTGGGGATCCCTATTCGGGTACGGAAGTGACACATACTTTCGTATGTCATGATGGCCCCGTTGCACTGCTTTCCTATCGCTTTAGCCTTCTGAATAACATTTCCACCTCAGCCCCCCTCACTATTGGCAGTAAAATTAGAATATTGTGTTATTGAATGAGTCGTATGTAGCCGTTCCTAGGGAAGAGAAGAGATGTAGTCGATGATTGGGCGTCCTGAATTCATGTCTTTGTTTCCTGCCTTCATTACACAGCTTTACCCTTCAAGCAACATTGGATGCATCTATGACATTCAAAGTTTGTGTCGTACCTGGATCCTATCACCGTCAGACAGGTATAAACGCCGAATTCGGCAAATAAGCATGACAAGTAAAGACACAGGGTTGGGTGGGAATAACTTGACACAGTTTTTTAGATTAGGGTCGCTGTTATGGTCGGTGATCACGTTATGTGGGGATCCCTATTCGGGTACAGAAGTGACACATACTTTCGTATGTCATGAAGGCCCCGTTGCACTACTTTTCTATCGCTTTAGCCGTCTGACTAACATTTCCGCCTCAGCTAACCCTCGGTATTGGAAGTAAAAATTGAATATTGTGTTACTGAATGAGTCGTATGAAGCCGTTCCTAGGGAAGAGAAGAGATGTAGTCGATGATTGGGAGCCCTGAGTTCATGTCTTTGTTCCCTGCCTTTATTACACAGCTTTACCCTTCAAGCAACATTGGATGCACCTATGACATTGAAAGTTTGTGTCGTACCTGGATCCTATCACCGTCAGACAGGTATAAACGCCGAATTCGGCAAATAAACATGACAAGTAAAGACACGGGGTTGGGTGGGAATACGTTGACACATTCTTTTAGATTAGGGTCGCTGTTATGGTCGGTGATCACGTTATGTGGGGATCCCTATTCGGGTACAGAAGTGACACATACTTTCGTATGTCATGATGGCCCCGTTGCAATACTTTCCAAACGCTTTAGCCTTCTGACTAACATTTCCGCCTCAGCCCCTCTCATTATTGGCAGTAAAAATTGAATATTGTGTTATTGAATAAGTGGTGTGAAGCCGTTCTTGGGGAAGAGAAGAGATGTAGTCGATGATTGGGAGCACTGAATTCATGTCTTTGTTTCCTGCCTTCATTACACAGCTTTACCCTTCAAGCAACATTGGATGCGTCTATGACATTGAATGTTTGTGTCGTACCTGGATCCTATCACCGTCAGACAGGTATAAACGCCGAATTCGGCAAATAAGCATGACAAGTAAAGACACAGGGTTGGGAGGGAATAACTTGACACAGTTTTTAGGTTAGGGTCGCTCTTATGGTCGGTGATCACGTTATGTGGGGATCCCTATTCGGGTACGGAAGTGACACATACTTTCGTATGTCATGATGGCCCCGTTGCACTGCTTTCCTATCGCTTTAGCCTTCTGAATAACATTTCCACCTCAGCCCCCCTCACTATTGGCAGTAAAAATAGAATATTGTGTTATTGAATGAGTCGTATGTAGCCGTTCCTAGGAAAGAGAAGAGATGTAGTCGATGATTGGGCGTCCTGAATTCATGTCTTTGTTTCCTGCCTTCATTACACAGCTTTACCCTTCAAGCAACATTGGATGCATCTATGACATTGAAAGTTTGTGTCGTACCTGGATCCTATCACCGTCAGACAGGTATAAACGTCGAATTCGGCAAATAAGCATGACAAGTAACGACACAGGGTTGGGTGGGAATAACTTGACACAGTTTTTTAGATTAGGGTCGCTCTTATGGTCGGTGATCACGTTATGTGGGGATCCCTATTCGGGTACAGAAGTGACTCATACTTTCGTATGTCATGAAGGCCCCGTTGCACTACTTTTCTATCACTTTAGCCGTCTGACTAACATTTCCGCCTCAGCTAACCCTCGGTATTGGCAGTAAAAATTGAATATTGTGTTACTGAATGAGTCGTATGTAGCCGTTCCTAGGGAAGAGAAGAGATGTAGTCGATGATTGGGAGCCCTGAATTCATGGCTTTGTTTCCTGCCTTTATTACACAGCTATACCCTTCAAGCAACATTGGATGCATCTATGACATTGAAAGTTTGTGTCGTACCTGGATCCTATCACCGTCAGACAAGTATAAACGCCGAATTCGGCAAATAAGCATGACAAGTAAAGACACAGGGCTGGGTGGGAATAAGTTGACACAGTATTTTAGATTACGGTCGCTGTTATGGTCGGTGAACACGTTACGTTGGGATCCCTATTCGGTTACAGATATGACACATATTTTCGTATGCACTAGTTTCCTAACGCTTCAGCCGTCTGACTAACATTTCCGCCTCAGCTTACCCTCGGAATTAGCAGTAAAAATTGATAATTGTGTTACTGAATGAGTCGTATGAAGCCGTTCCTAGGGAAGAGAGGAGATGTAGTCGATGATTGGGAGCCCTGAATTCATGTCTTTGTTTCCTGCCTTTATTACACAGCTTTACCCTTCAAGCAACATTGGATGCATCTATGACATTGAAAGTTTGTGTCGTACCTGGATCCTATCACCGTCAGACAGGTATAAACGCCGAATTCGGCAAATAAGCTTCACAAGTAACGACACAGAGTTGGGTGGGAATAAGTTGACCCAGTCTTTTAGATTAGGGTCGCTGTTATGGTCGGTGATCATGTTATGTGGGGATCTCTATTCGGGTACAGAAGTGACACACACTTTCGTATGTCATGATGGCCCCGTTGCACTACTTTCCTAACGCTTTTGCCTTCTGACAAACATTTCCGCCTCAGCCCCCCCATCATTATTGGCAGTAAAAATTGAATATTGTGTTATTGAATGAGTCGTATGAAGGCGTTCCTAGGGAAGAGAAGAGATGTAGTCGATGATTGGGAGCCCTGAGTTCATGTCTTTGTTTCCTGCCTTTATTACACAGCTTTACCCTTCAAGCAACATTGGATGCATCTATGACATTGAAAGTTTGTGTCGTACCTAGGTCCTATCACCGCCAGACAGGTATAAACGCCGAATTCGGCAAATAAGCATGACAAGTAAAAACACAGGGTTGGGAGGGAATAAGTTGACACAGACTTTTAGATTAGAGTCGCTGTTGTGGTCGGTGATCACGTTATGTGGGGATCCCTATTCGGGTACAGAAGTGACACATACTTTCGTATGTCATGATGGCCCCGTTGCAATACTTTCCTAACGCTTTAGCCTTCTGACTAACATTTCCGCCTCAGCCCCTCTCATTATTGGCAGTAAAAATTGAATATTGTGTTATTGAATGAGTGGTGTGAAGCCGTTCTTGGGGAAGAGAAGAGATGTAGTCGATGATTGGGAGCACTGAATTCATGTCTTTGTTTCCTGCCTTCATTACACAGCTTTACCCTTCAAGCAACATTGTATGCGTCTATGACATTGAATGTTTGTGTCGTACCTGGATCCTATCACCGTCAGACAGGTATAAATGCCGAATTCGGCAAATAAGCATGACAAGTAAAGACACAGGGTTGGGTGGGAATAACTTGACACAGTTTTTAGGTTAGGGTCGCTCTTATGGTCGGTGACCACGTTATGTGGGGATCCCTATTCGGGTACGGAAGTGACACATACTTTCGTATGTCATGATGGCCCCGTTGCACTGCTTTCCTATCGCTTTAGCCTTCTGAATAACATTTCCACCTCAGCCCCCCTCACTATTGGCAGTAAAAATAGAATATTGTGTTATTGAATGAGTCGTATGTAGCCGTTCCTAGGGAAGAGAAGAGATGTAGTCGATGATTGGGCGTCCTGAATTCATGTCTTTGTTTCCTGCCTTCATTACACAGCTTTACCCTTCAAGCAACATTGGATGCATCTATGACATTCAAAGTTTGTGTCGTACCTGGATCCTATCACCGTCAGACAGGTATAAACGCCGAATTCGGCAAATAAGCATGACAAGTAAAGACACAGGGTTGGGTGGGAATAACTTGACACAGTTTTTTAGATTAGGGTCGCTGTTATGGTCGGTGATCACGTTATGTGGGGATCCCTATTCGGGTACAGAAGTGACACATTCTTTCGTATGTCATGAAGGCCCCGTTGCACTACTTTTCTATCGCTTTAGCCGTCTGACTAACATTTCCGCCTCAGCTAACCCTCGGTATTGGAAGTAAAAATTGAATATTGTGTTACTGAATGAGTCGTATGAAGCCGTTCCTAGGGAAGAGAAGAGATGTAGTCGATGATTGGGAGCCCTGAGTTCATGTCTTTGTTCCCTGCCTTTATTACACAGCTTTACCCTTCAAGCAACATTGGATGCACCTATGACATTGAAAGTTTGTGTCGTACCTGGATCCTATCACCGTCAGACAGGTATAAACGCCGAATTCGGCAAATAAACATGACAAGTAAAGACACGGGGTTTGGTGGGAATACGTTGACACATTCTTTTAGATTAGGGTCGCTGTTATGGTCGGTGATCACGTTATGTGGGGATCCCTATTCGGGTACAGAAGTGACACATACTTTCGTATGTCATGATGGCCCCGTTGCAATACTTTCCTAACGCTTTAGCCTTCTGACTAACATTTCCGCCTCAGCCCCTCTCATTATTGGCAGTAAAAATTGAATATTGTGTTATTGAATAAGTGGTGTGAAGCCGTTCTTGGGGAAGAGAAGAGATGTAGTCGATGATTGGGAGCACTGAATTCATGTCTTTGTTTCCTGCCTTCATTACACAGCTTTACCCTTCAAGCAACATTGGATGCGTCTATGACATTGAATGTTTGTGTCGTACCTGGATCCTATCACCGTCAGACAGGTATAAACGCCGAATTCGGCAAATAAGCATGACAAGTAAAGACACAGGGTTGGGTGGGAATAACTTGACACAGTTTTTAGGTTAGGGTCGCTCTTATGGTCGGTGATCACGTTATGTGGGGATCCCTATTCGGGTACGGAAGTGACACATACTTTCGTATGTCATGAAGGCCCCGTTGCACTACTTTTCTATCGCTTTAGCCGTCTGACTAACATTTCCGCCTCAGCTAACCCTCGGTATTGGAAGTAAAAATTGAATATTGTGTTACTGAATGAGTCGTATGAAGCCGTTCCTAGGGAAGAGAAGAGATGTAGTCGATGATTGGGAGCCCTGAGTTCATGTCTTTGTTCCCTGCCTTTATTACACAGCTTTACCCTTCAAGCAACATTGGATGCACCTATGACATTGAAAGTTTGTGTCGTACCTGGATCCTATCACCGTCAGACAGGTATAAACGCCGAATTCGGCAAATAAACATGACAAGTAAAGACACGGGGTTTGGTGGGAATACGTTGACACATTCTTTTAGATTAGGGTCGCTGTTATGGTCGGTGATCACGTTATGTGGGGATCCCTATTCGGGTACAGAAGTGACACATACTTTCGTATGTCATGATGGCCCCGTTGCAATACTTTCCTAACGCTTTAGCCTTCTGACTAACATTTCCGCCTCAGCCCCTCTCATTATTGGCAGTAAAAATAGAATATTGTGTTATTGAATAAGTGGTGTGAAGCCGTTCTTGGGGAAGAGAAGAGATGTAGTCGATGATTGGGAGCACTGAATTCATGTCTTTGTTTCCTGCCTTCATTACACAGCTTTACCCTTCAAGCAACATTGGATGCGTCTATGACATTGAAAGTTTGTGTCGTACCTGGATCCTATCACCGTCAGACAGGTATAAACGCCGAATTCGGCAAATAAACATGACAAGTAAAGACACGGGGTTTGGTGGGAATACGTTGACACATTCTTTTAGATTAGGGTCGCTGTTATGGTCGGTGATCACGTTATGTGGGGATCCCTATTCGGGTACAGAAGTGACACATACTTTCGTATGTCATGATGGCCCCGTTGCACTGCTTTCCTATCGCTTTAGCCTTCTGAATAACATTTCCACCTCAGCCCCCCTCACTATTGGCAGTAAAAATAGAATATTGTGTTATTGAATGAGTCGTATGTAGCCGTTCCTAGGAAAGAGAAGAGATGTAGTCGATGATTGGGCGTCCTGAATTCATGTCTTTGTTTCCTGCCTTCATTACACAGCTTTACCCTTCAAGCAACATTGGATGCATCTATGACATTGAAAGTTTGTGTCGTACCTGGATCCTATCACCGTCAGACAGGTATAAACGCCGAATTCGGCAAATAAGCATGACAAGTAAAGACACAGGGTTGGGTGGGAATAACTTGACACAGTTTATTAGATTAGGGTCGCCGTTATGGTCGGTGATCACGTTATGTGGGGATCCCTATTCGGGTACAGAAGTGACACATACTTTCGTATGTCATGAAGTCCCCGTTGCACTACTTTTCTATCGCTTTAGCCGTCTGACTAACATTTCCGCCTCAGCTAACCCTCGGTATTGGCAGTAAAAATTGAATATTGTGTTACTGAATGAGTCGTATGAAGCCGTTCCTAGGGAAGAGAAGAGATGTAGTCGATGATTGGGAGCCCTGAATTCATGGCTTTGTTTCCTGCCTTTATTACACAGCTATACCCTTCAAGCAACATTGGATGCATCTATGACATTGAAAGTTTGTGTCGTACCTGGATCCTATCACCGTCAGACAAGTATAAACGCCGAATTCGGCAAATAAGCATGACAAGTAAAGACACAGGGCTGGGTGGGAATAAGTTGACACAGTATTTTAGATTACGGTCGCTGTTATGGTCGGTGAACACGTTACGTTGGGATCCCTATTCGGTTACAGATATGACACATATTTTCGTATGCACTAGTTTCCTAACGCTTCAGCCGTCTGACTAACATTTCCGCCTCAGCTTACCCTCGGAATTAACAGTAAAAATTGATAATTGTGTTACTGAATGAGTCGTATGAAGCCGTTCCTAGGGAAGAGAGGAGATGTAGTCGATGATTGGGAGCCCTGAATTCATGTCTTTGTTTCCTGCCTTTATTACACAGCTTTACCCTTCAAGCAACATTGGATGCATCTATGACATTGAAAGTTTGTGTCGTACCTGGATCCTATCACCGTCAGACAGGTATAAACGCCGAATTCGGCAAATAAGCTTCACAAGTAACGACACAGAGTTGGGTGGGAATAAGTTGACCCAGTCTTTTAGATTAGTGTCGCTGTTATGGTCGGTGATCATGTTATGTGGGGATCTCTATTCGGGTACAGAAGTGACACACACTTTCGTATGTCATGATGGCCCCGTTGCACTACTTTCCTAACGCTTTTGCCTTCTGACAAACATTTCCGCCTCAGCCCCCCCCCCCCTCATTATTGGCAGTAAAAATTGAATATTGTGTTATTGAATGAGTCGTATGAAGCCGTTCCTAGGGAAGAGAAGAGATGTAGTCGATGATTGGGAGCCCTGAGTTCATGTCTTTGTTTCCTGCCTTTATTACACAGCTTTACCCTTCAAGCAACATTGGATGCATCTATGACATTGAAAGTTTGTGTCGTACCTGGGTCCTATCACCGCCAGACAGGTATAAACGCCGAATTCGGCAAATAAGCATGACAAGTAAAAACACAGGGTTGGGAGGGAATAAGTTGACACAGACTTTTAGATTAGAGTCGCTGTTGTGGTCGGTGATCACGTTATGTGGGGATCCCTATTCGGGTACAGAAGTGACACATACTTTCGTATGTCATGATGACCCCGTTGCAATACTTTCCTAACGCTTTAGCCTTCTGACTAACATTTCCGCCTCAGCCCCTCTCATTATTGGCAGTAAAAATTGAATATTGTGTTATTGAATGAGTGGTGTGAAGCCGTTCTTGGGGAAGAGAAGAGATGTAGTCGATGATTGGGAGCACTGAATTCATGTCTTTGTTTCCTGCCTTCATTACACAGCTTTACCCTTCAAGCAACATTGTATGCGTCTATGACATTGAATGTTTGTGTCGTACCTGGATCCTATCACCGTCAGACACGTATAAATGCCGAATTCGGCAAATAAGCATGACAAGTAAAGACACAGGGTTGGGTGGGAATAACTTGACACAGTTTTTAGGTTAGGGTCGCTCTTATGGTCGGTGATCACGTTATGTGGGGATCCCTATTCGGGTACGGAAGTGACACATACTTTCGTATGTCATGATGGCCCCGTTGCACTGCTTTCCTATCGCTTTAGCCTTCTGAATAACATTTCCACCTCAGCCCCCCTCACTATTGGCAGTAAAAATAGAATATTGTGTTATTGAATGAGTCGTATGTAGCCGTTCCTAGGGAAGAGAAGAGATGTAGTCGATGATTGGGCGTCCTGAATTCATGTCTTTGTTTCCTGCCTTCATTACACAGCTTTACCCTTCAAGCAACATTGGATGCATCTATGACATTCAAAGTTTGTGTCGTACCTGGATCCTATCACCGTCAGACAGGTATAAACGCCGAATTCGGCAAATAAGCATGACAAGTAAAGACACAGGGTTGGGTGGGAATAACTTGACACAGTTTTTTAGATTAGGGTCGCTGTTATGGTCGGTGATCACGTTATGTGGGGATCCCTATTCGGGTACAGAAGTGACACATACTTTCGTATGTCATGAAGGCCCCGTTGCACTACTTTTCTATCGCTTTAGCCGTCTGACTAACATTTCCGCCTCAGCTAACCCTCGGTATTGGAAGTAAAAATTGAATATTGTGTTACTGAATGAGTCGTATGAAGCCGTTCCTAGGGAAGAGAAGAGATGTAGTCGATGATTGGGAGCCCTGAGTTCATGTCTTTGTTCCCTGCCTTTATTACACAGCTTTACCCTTCAAGCAACATTGGATGCACCTATGACATTGAAAGTTTGTGTCGTACCTGGATCCTATCACCGTCAGACAGGTATAAACGTCGAATTCGGCAAATAAACATGACAAGTAAAGACACGGGGTTTGGTGGGAATACGTTGACACATTCTTTTAGATTAGGGTCGCTGTTATGGTCGGTGATCACGTTATGTGGGGATCCCTATTCGGGTACAGAAGTGACACATACTTTCGTATGTCATGATGGCCCCGTTGCAATACTTTCCTAACGCTTTAGCCTTCTGACTAACATTTCCGCCTCAGCCCCTCTCATTATTGGCAGTAAAAATTGAATATTGTGTTATTGAATAAGTGGTGTGAAGCCGTTCTTGGGGAAGAGAAGAGATGTAGTCGATGATTGGGAGCACTGAATTCATGTCTTTGTTTCCTGCCTTCATTACACAGCTTTACCCTTCAAGCAACATTGGATGCGTCTATGACATTGAATGTTTGTGTCGTACCTGGATCCTATCACCGTCAGACAGGTATAAACGCCGAATTCGGCAAATAAGCATGACAAGTAAAGACACAGGGTTGGGTGGGAATAACTTGACACAGTTTTTAGGTTAGGGTCGCTCTTATGGTCGGTGATCACGTTATGTGGGGATCCCTATTCGGGTACGGAAGTGACACATACTTTCGTATCTCATGATGGCCCCGTTGCACTGCTTTCCTATCGCTTTAGCCTTCTGAATAACATTTCCACCTCAGCCCCCCTCACTATTGGCAGTAAAATTAGAATATTGTGTTATTGAATGAGTCGTATGTAGCCGATCCTAGGGAAGAGAAGAGATGTAGTCGATGATTGGGCGTCCTGAATTCATGTCTTTGTTTCCTGCCTTCATTACACAGCTTTACCCTTCAAGCAACATTGGATGCATCTATGACATTCAAAGTTTGTGTCGTACCTGGATCCTATCACCGTCAGACAGGTATAAACGCCGAATTCGGCAAATAAGCATGACAAGTAAAGACACAGGGTTGGGTGGGAATAACTTGACACAGTTTTTTAGATTAGGGTCGCCGTTATGGTCGGTGATCACGTTATGTGGGGATCCCTATTCGGGTACAGAAGTGACACATACTTTCGTATGTCATGAAGGCCCCGTTGCACTACTTTTCTATCGCTTTAGCCGTCTGACTAACATTTCCGCCTCAGCTAACCCTCGGTATTGGCAGTAAAAATTGAATATTGTGTTACTGAATGAGTCGTATGAAGCCGTTCCTAGGGAAGAGAAGAGATGTAGTCGATGATTGGGAGCCCTGAGTTCATGTCTTTGTTTCCTGCCTTTATTACACAGCTTTACCCTTCAAGCAACATTGGATGCATCTATGACATTGAAAGTTTGTGTCGTACCTGGATCCTATCACCGTCAGACAGGTATAAACGCCGAATTCGGCAAATAAACATGACAAGTAAAGACACGGGGTTGGGTGGGAAAAAGGTGACACATTCTTTTAGATTAGGGTCGCTGTTATGGTCGATGATCACGTTATGTGGGGATCCCTATTCGGGTACAGAAGTGGCACATACTTTCGTATGTCATGATGGCCCCGTTGCACTACTTTCCTAACGCTTTAGCCTTCTGACTGAAATATCCGCCTCAGCCCCCCCTCATTATTGGCTGTAAAAATTGAATATTGTGTTATTGAATGAGTCGTATGAAGCCGTTCCTATGGAAGAGAAGAGATGTAGTCGATGATTGGGAGCCCTGAATTCATGTCTTTGTTTCCTGCCTCCATTACAAAGCTTTACTCTTCAAGCATCATAGGATGCATCTATGACATCGAAAGTTTGTGTCGTACCTGGGTCCTATCACCGTCAGACAGGTATAAACGCCGAATCGGCAAATAAGCATGACAAGTAAAAACACAGGGTTATGTGGGAATAAGTTGACACAGTTTTTTAGATTAGGGTCGCTGTTATGGTCGGTGATCACGTTATGTGGGGATCCGTATTCGGCTACAGAAGTGACACATGCTTTCGTATGTCATGATGGCCCCGTTGCACTACTTTCCTATCGCTTTAGCCTTCTGAATAACATTTCCGCCTCAGCCCCCCTCATTAATGGCAGTAAAAATTGAACATTGTGTTATTGAGTGAGTCGTATGAAGCCATTTCTGGGGAAGAGAATAGATGTAGTCGATGATTGGGAACCCTGAATTCAAGTCTTTGTTTCCTGCCTTCATTACACAGCTTTACCCTTCAAGCAACATTGGATGCATGTATGACATTGTAAGTTTGTGTCATACCTGGATCCTATCACCGTCAGACAGGTATAAACGCCAAATTCGGCAAATAAGCATGACAAGTTAAGACACAGGGTTGGGTGGGAACAAGTTGACACATTCTTTTAGATTAGGGTCGCTGTTATGGTCGGTGATCACGTTATGTGGGGATCCCTATTCGGGTACAGAAGTGACACATACTTTCGTATGTCATGATGGCCCCTTGCAATACTTTCCTAGCGCTTTTGCCTTCTGACTAACATTTCCGCCTCAGCCCCCCTCATTATTGGCAGTAAAAATTGAATATTGTGTTATTGAATGAGTCGTATGAAGCCGTTCCTAGGGAAGAGAAGAGATGTAGTCGATGATTGGGAGCCCTGAATTCATGTCTTTGTTTCCTGCCCTCATTACACAGATTTACCCTTCAAGCAACATTGGATGCATCTATGACATTGATTGATTGTGTCGTGCCTGGATTCTATCACCGTCAGACAGGTATAAACGCCGAATTCGGCAAATAAGCATGACAAGTAAAGACACAGGGTTGGGTGGGAATAACTTGACACAGTTTTTTAGATTAGGGTCGCTGTTATGGTCGGTGATCACGTTATGTAGGGATCCCTATTCGAGTACAGAAGTGACACATACTTTCGTATGTTATGAAGGCCCCGTTGCACTACTTTCTTATCCCTTTAGCCGTCTGACTAAAATTACCGCCTCAGCTAACCCTCGGTATTGGCAGTAAAAATCGAATATTGTGTTACTGAATGAGTCGTATGAAGCCGTTCCTAGGGAAGAGAAGAGATGTAGTCGATGATTGGGAGCCCTGAATTCATGTCTTTGTTTCCTGCCTTTATTACACAGCTTTACCCTTCAAGCAACATTGGATGCATGTATGACATTGTAAGTTTGTGTCATACCTGGATCCTATCACCGTCAGACAGGTATAAACGTCAAATTCGGCAAATAAGCATGACAAGTTAAGACACAGGGTTGGGTGGGAGCAAGTTGACACATTCTTTTAGATTAGGGTCGCTGTTATGGTCGGTGATCACGTTATGTGGGGATCCCTATTTGGGTACAGAAGTGACACATACTTTCGTATGTCATGATGGCTCCGTTGCAATACTTTCCTAACGCTTTTGCCTTCTGACTAACATTTCCGCCTCAGCCCCCCTCATTATTGGCAGTAAAAATTGAATATTGTGTTATTGAATGAGTCGTATGAAGTCGTTCCTAGGGAAGAGAAGAGATGTAGTCCATGATTGGGAGCCCTGAATTCATGTCTTTGTTTCCTGCCCTCATTACACAGCTTTACCCTTCAAGCAACATTGGATGCATCTATGACATTGATTGTTTGTGTCGTGCCTGGATTCTATCACCGTCAGACAGGTATAAACGCCGAATTCGGCAAATGAGCATGACAAATAAAGACACAGGGTTGGGTGGGAATAGCTTGACACAGTTTTTTAGATTAGGGTCGCTGTTATGGTCGGTGATCACGTTATGTAGGGATCCCTATTCGGGTACAGAAGTGACACATACTTTCATATGTTATGAAGGCCCCGTTGCACTACTTTCTTATCGCTTTAGCCGTCTGACTAAAATTTCCGCCTCAGCTAACCCTCGGTATTGGCAGTAAAAATCGAATATTGTGTTACTGAATGAGTCGTATCAAGCCGTTCCTAGGAAAGAGAAGAATTGTAGTCGATGATTGGGAGCCCTGAATTCATGTCTCTGTTTCCTGCCTTTATTACACAGCTTTACCCTTCAAGCAACATTGGATGCATCTATGACATTGAAAGTTTGTGTCGTACCTGTATCCTATCATCGTCAGACAGGTATAAACGCCGAATTCGGCAAATAAGCATGACAAGTAAAGACACAGGGTTGGGTGCCAATAAGTTGACACAGTATTCTAGATTACGGTCGCTGTTATGGTCGATGATCACGTTATGTGGGGATCCCTATTCGCGTACAGAAGTCACACAGAATTTCGTATGTCATGATGGCCCCGTTGCACTACTTTCCTAACGCTTTTGCCTTCTGACTAATGTTTCCGCCTCAGCCCCCCTCATTATTGGCAGTAAAAATTGTATATTGTGTTATTGAATGAGTCGTATGAAGCCATTCCTAAAGAAGAGAAGAGATGTAGTCGATGATTGGAAGTCCAGAATTCATGTCTTTGTTTCCTGCCTTTATTACACAGCTTTACACTTCAAGCAACATTCGATGCATATGACATTGAAAGTTTGTGTCGTACCTGGATCCTATCACCGTCAGACAGGTATAAACGCCAAATTCGGCAAATTAGCATGACAAGTTAAGACACAGGGTTGGGTGGGAACAAGTTGACACATTCTTTTAGATTAGGGTCGCTGCTATGGTCGGTGATCACGTTATGTGGGGATCCCTATTTGGGTACAGAAGTGACACATACTTTCGTATGTCATGATGGCCCCGTTGCACTACTTTCCTAACGCTTTTGCCTTCTGACTAACATTTCCGCCTCAGCCCCCCTCATTATTGGCAGTAAAAATTGAATATTGTGTTATTGAATGAATCGTATGAAGCCGATCCTAGGGAGGAGAAGAGATGTAGTCGATGATTGGGAGCCCTGAATTCATGTCTTTGTTTCCTGCCTCCATTACACAGCTTTACTCTCCAAGCAACATTGGATGCATCTATGACATTGAAAGTTTGTGTCGTACCTGTGTCCTATCACCGTCAGACAGGTATAAACGCCGAATTCGGCAAAGAAGAATGACAAGTAAAAACATAGGGTTGGGTGGGAATAAGTTGACACAGTCTTTTAGATTAGGGTCGCTGTTATGGTCGGTGATCACGTTATGTGGGGATCCGTATTCGGGTACAGAAGTGACACATACTTTCGTATGTCATGATGGCCCCGTTGCAATACTTTCCTAACGCTTTTGCCTTCTGACTACCATTTCCGCCTCAGCCCCCCTCATTATTGGCAGTAAAAATTGAATAGTGTGTTATTGAATGAGTCGTATGAAGCCGTTCCTAGGGAAGAGAAGAGATGTAGTCCATGATTGGGAGCCCTGAATTCATGTCTTTGTTTCCTGCCCTCATTACACAGCTTTACCCTTCAAGCAACATTGGATGCATCTATGACATTGATTGTTTGTGTCGTGCCTGGATTCTATCACCGTCAGACAGGTATACACGCCGAATTCGGCAAATAAGCATGACAAGTAAAGACACAGGGTTGGGTGGGAATAACTTGACACAGTTTTTTAGATTAGGGTCGCTGTTATGGTCGGTGATCACGTTATGTAGGGATCCCTATTCGGGTACAGAAGTGACACATACTTTCGTATGTTATGAAGGCCCCGTTGCACTACTTTCTTACCGCTTTAGCCGTCTGACTAAAATTTCCGCCTCAGCTAACCCTCGGTATTGGCAGTAAAAATCGAATATTGTGTTACTGAATGAGTCGTATGAAGCCGTTCCTAGGGAAGAGAAGAGATGTAGTCGATGATTGGGAGCCCTGAATTCATGTCTTTGTTTCCTGCCTTTATTACACAGCTTTACCCTTCAAGCAACATTGGATGCATCTATGACATTGAAAGTTTGTGTCGTACCTGTATCCTATCATCGTCAGACAGGTATAAACGCCGAATTCGGCAAATAAGCATGACAAGTAAAGACACAGGGTTGGGTGCCAATAAGTTGACACAGTATTCTAGATTACGGTCGCTGTTATTTTCGATGATCACGTTATGTGGGGATCCCTATTCGCGTACAGAAGTCACACACACTTTCGTATGTCATGATGGCCCCGTTGCACTACTTTCCTAACGCTTTTGCCTTCTGACTACCATTTCCGCCTCAGCCCCCCTCATTATTGGCTGTAAAAATTTAATATTGTGTTATTGAATAAGTCGTATGAAGCCGTTCCTAGGGAAGAGAAGAGATGTAGTCGATGATTGGGAGCCCTGAATTCATGTCTTTGTTTCCTGCCTCCATTACACAGCTTTACTCTTCAAGCAACATTGGATGCATCTATGACATTGAAAGTTTGTGTCGTACCTGGATCCTATCACCGTCATACAGGTATAAACGCCGAATTCGGCAAATAAGCATGACAAGTAACGACACAGGGTTGGGTGGGAATAAGTTGACACAGTCTTTTAAATTATGGTCGCTGTTATGGTCGGTGATCACATTATGTGGGGATCCCTATTCGGGTACAGAAGTGACACATACTTTCGTATGTCATGATGGCCCCGTTGCAATACTTTCCTAACGCTTTTGCCTTCTGACTACCATTTCCGCCTCAGCCCCCCTCATTATTGGCAGTAAAAATTGAATATTGTGTTATTGAATGAGTCGTATGAAGCCGTTCCTAGGGAAGAGAAGAGATGTAGTAGATGATTGGGAGCCCTGAGTTCATGTCTTTGTTTCCTGCCTTCATTACACAGCTTTACCCTTCAAGCAACATTGGATGCGTCTATGACATTGAATGTTTGTGTCGTACCTGGATCCTATCACCGTCAGACAGGTATAAACGCCGAATTCGAAAAATAAGCATGACAAGTAAAGACACAGGGTTGGGTGGGAACAAGTTGACACATTCTTTTAGATTAAGGGTCGCTGTTATTGTCGGTGATCACGTTATGTGGGGATCCCTATTCGGGTACAGAAGTGACACATACTTTCGTATGTTATGACGGCCCCGTTGCACTACTTTCCTAACGCTTTTGCCTTCTGACTAACATTTCCGCCTCAGCCCCCCTCATTATTGGCAGTAAAAATTGAATATTGTGTTATTGAATGAGTCGTATGAAGCCGTTCCTATGGAAGAGAAGAGATGTAGTAGATGATTGGGAGCCCTGAATTCATGTCTTTGTTTCCTGCCTCCATTACACAGCTTTACCCTTCAAGCAACATTGGATGCATCTATGACATTGAAAGTTTGTGTCGTACCTGTATCCTATCATCGTCAGACAGGTATAAACGCCGAATTCGGCAAATAAGCATGACAAGTAAAGACACAGGGTTGGGTGCCAATAAGTTGACACAGTATTCTAGATTACGGTCGCTGTTATTGTCGATGATCACGTTATGTGGGGATCCCTATTCGGGTACAGAAGTCACACAGACTTTCGTATGTCATGATGGCCCCGTTGCACTACTTTTCTATCGCTTTAGCCCTCTGACTAACATTTCCGCCTCAGCCCCCTCATTATTGGGAGTAAAAATTTAATATTGTGTTATTGAATGAGTGGTATGAAGCCGTTCGTAGGGATGAGAAGACATGTAGTCGATGATTGGGAGCCCTGAATACATGTCTTTGTTTCCTGCCTTCATTACACAGCTTTACCCTTCAAGCAACATTGGATGCATCTATGACATTGAAAGTTTGTGTCGTACCTGGATCCTATCACCGTCCGACAGGTATAAACGCCGAATTCGGCAAATAAGCACGACAAGTAAAGACACAGGTTGGGTGGGAATAAGTTGACACAGTCTTTTAGATTAGGGTCGCTGTTATGGTCGCTGATCACGTTATGTGGGGGATCCCTATTCGGGTACAGAAGTGACACATACCTTCGTATGTCATCATGGCCCCGTTGCACTACTTTCCTATCGCTTTTGCCTTGTGACTAACATTTCCGCCTCAGCCCCCTCATTATTGGCAGTAAAAATTGAATATTGTGTTATTGAATGAGTCGTATGATATCGTTCCTAGGGATGAGAAGACATGTAGTCGATGACTGGGAGCCCTGAATTCATGTCTTTGTTTCCTGCCTTCATTACACAGCCTTTCCCTTCAAGCAACATTGGATGCATCTATGACATTGAAAGTTTGTGTCGTACCTGGATCCTATCACCGTCAGACAGGTATAAACGCCGAATTCGGCAAATAAGCATGACAAGTAAAGACACAGGGTTGGGTTGGTATAAGTTGACACAGTCTTTTAGATTAGGGTCGCTGTTATGGTCGGTGATCACGTTATGTGGGGATCTTTATTCGGGTACAGAAGTGACACATACTTTCGTATGTCATGATGGCCCCGTTGCACTACTTTCCTATCGCGTTAGTCTTCTGACTAACATTTCCGCCTTAGCCCCCCCCCCCAAATTATTGGCAGTAAAAATTGGATATTGTGTTATTGAATGAGTCGTATGAAGCCGTTCCTAGGGAAGAGAAGAGATGTAGTCGATGATTGGGAGCCCTGAATTCATGTCTTTGTTTCCTGCCGTCATTACACAGCTTTTCCCTTCAAGCAACATTGGATACATCAACGACATTGAAAGCTTGTGTCGTACCTGCATCCTATCACCGTTAGACAGGAATAAACGCCGAATTCGGCAAATAAGCATGACAAGTAAAGACACAGGGTTGGGTTGGAATAAGTTGGAACTGCCTTTCGGATTAGGGTCGCTGTTATGGTCGGTGATCATTTTATGTGGGGATCCCAATTGGGGTGCTGAAGTGACACATATTTTCGTATGTCGTGATGGCCCCGTTGCACTACTTTCCTATCGCTTTAAGCTTCTGACCTACATTTCGGCCTCAGCCCCCCACATTATTGGCAGTAAAAATTGAATATTGTGTTACTGAATGAGTCGTATGAAGCCGTTCCTAGGGAAGAGAAGATATATAGTCGATTATTGGGAGCCCTGATTTCATGTCTTCTTTCCTGCCGTCATTACACTGCTTTTCCCATCAAGCAACATTGGATACACCCACGACATTGAAAGCTTGTGTCGTACCTGGATCCTATCACAATTGGACAGGTATGAACGCCGAATTCGGCAAATAAGCATGAGAAGTAAAGACACAGGGTTGGGTGGGAATAAGTTGACACAGCCTTTCAGATTAGGGTCGCTGTTACGGTCGGTGATCATTTTATGTGGGGATCCCAATTGGGGTGCAGAAGTGACACATATTTTCGTATGTCGTGATGGCCCCGTTGCACTACTTTCCTATCGCTTTAAGCTTCTGAGTAACATTTCCGCCTCAGCGCCCTACACTATTGGCAGTAAAAATTGAATATTGTGTTACTGATTGAGTCGTATGAAGCCGTTCCTAGGGAAGAGAAGAGATATAGTCGATGATTGGGAGCCCTCATTACATGTCTTTTTTTCCTGCCCTCATTACACAGCTTTTGCATTCAAGCAACATTGGATACATGTACGACATTGAAAGCTTGTGTCGTACCTGGATCCTATCACCATTAGAAAGGTATAAACGCCGAATTCGGCAAATAAGCATGACAAGTAAGGAGACAGGGTTGGGTGGGAATAAGTTGACACAGGCTTTTATATTAGGGTCGCTGTTATGGTCGGTGATCATTTTATGTGGGGATCCCAATTGGGGTGCAGAAGTGACACATGTTTTCGTATGTCGTGATGGCCCCGTTGCACTAGTTTCCTATCGCTTTAAGCTTCTGACTAACATTTCCGCCTCAGCCCCCCACATTATTGGCAGTAAAAATTGAATATAGTGTTATTGAATGAGTCAAAAATGGTTCAAATGGCTCTGAGCACTATGGGACTCACCTGCTGAGGTCATTAGTCCCCTAGAACTTAGAACTAATTAAACCTAACTAACCTAAGGACATCACAAACATCCATGCCCGAGGCAGGATTCGAACCTGCGACCGTAGCGGTCTTGCGGTTTCAGACTGCAGCGCCTTTAACCGCACGGCCACTTCGGCCGGCTATTGAATGAGTCGTATGAAGCCGTTCGTAGGGACGAGAAGAGATATAGTCGATGATTGGGAGCCCTGATTTCATGTCTTTTTTTCATGACGTCTTTACACAGCTATTCCCTTCAAGCAACATTGCATACATCGACAACATTGAAGGCTTGTGTCGTAGCTGGATCCCATCACCGTTAGGCAGGTATAAACGCCGAATTCGGCAAATAAGCATGATAAGTAAAGACACAGGGTTGGGTGAGAGTAAGTTGACACAGCCTTTCGGATTAGGGTCGCTGTTATGGTCGGTGATCACGTTAAGTGGGGATCCAAATTGGGGTACAGAAGTGGCACATACATTCGTATGTCATGATGGTTCCGATGCACTACTTTTTTATCGCTTTAAGCTTCTGACTAACATTTCCGCCTCAGCCCCCCACATTATTGGCAGTAAAAATTTAATATTGTGTTACTGAATGAGTCGTATGAAGCCGTTCCTAGGGAAGAGAAGAGACATAGTCGGTGATTGGGAGTCCTCATTTCATGTCTTTTTTTCCTGCCGTCATTACACAGCTTTTCCCTTCAAGCAACATTGGATACATCAACGACATTGAAAGCTTGTGTCGTACCTGGATCCTATCACCGTTAGACATGTATAAACGCCGAATTCGGCCAATAAGCATGACAAGTAAAGATACAGGGTTGGGTGGGAATAAGTTGGCACAGCCTTTTAGATTAGGGTCGCTGTTATGGTCGGTGATCACGTTATGTGGGGATCACAATTGGGGTACAGAAGTGACACATATTTTCGGATGTCATGATGGCCCCGTTGCACTACTTTCCTATCGCTTCAACCTTCTGAGTAACATTTCCGTCTCAGCCCCACCACATTATGGGCAGTAAAAATTGAATATTGTTTTATTGAATGAATCGTATGTAGACGATCCTAGGAAAGAGAAGAGATATAGTCGATGATTGGAAGTCCTGATATCTTTCCTTTTTTTCCTGCCGTCAATACACAGCTTTTCCCTTCAAGCAACATTGGATACATCTACGACATTGAAAGCTTGTGTCGTACCTGGATCCTATCACCGTTAGACAGGTATAACCGCCGAATTCGGCAAATAAGCATGACAAGTAAAGAGACAGGGTTGGGTGGGTATAAGTTGACACGGCCTTTTAGATTAGGGTCGCTGTGTTATGGTCGGTGATGTGATAAACCTTTTGCATTTCCTTTATGTTTTCGTCTTCCTTAAAGGCAAAGAGACAAGATGAAGCGGTAGCCCATCATAGAGCCTATGCCTACCGTCATGTATTTTTTGACTTTCAGTTGTTAATAAACAGAGGATTTTTTCTGGTACCGGTAGGAGGAAGGAGGGATTCGCGCTTAGCTAGTGAAAGAGTGAGAAGCACGTCAATTTTTTAGCGAGTAATTGTAGACCGTCATTTTGGGGTCGCTATGAATAAGTGAGGAGTGTGGATTTCATATGTGCACCGTTTAGAAAAATACAGTATTGTTTTATTAACAGAAAGGTCGTGTGAGTTGTTATTTCAAATAGTACAATAATTACAATAACTGAAGCCCACCTGTGTACTTTGGAAAATTACGAAGATCCGATAAGCTTAATAGGAACACGGTCAAGACTTCAAAGGTGAACGCGGCGACCAAACGTAGTATTATAAAGAATGGTAAGCACAAATCTACAGCGGAGAAAGAAACTACTCCGCCCTGCAAAATAATATGAACTAATACGGACTTATTTCCAGGCATAGCTCAGCTTATTGTGCTTGTCATTCACGCCGAAAAATTAATCTCATTAATTCAATACATTTTAAAAAGCCACGCATTTTATTATCATCTATTCCATTATTTTATTATACTATAAAGTGGCGACCGTGACAGGACGATACGCAGTGGGCAAAACTGTGAGTACTAGTATTGTTAGGAAAATGAATATACATGTATGTTAACGATTTCTTTATGTTCCATGTACGCTGATGATGTGACGGAAACGATGATGTGGTACTGAAGAAATGCTATAAAAAGGAAATAATAAATAAATTAGAAGGAAAAAAGGCGACAATACCAAGAGCACACAACAAAGCACAATAGAGGAAGTACGATTTACAAGACAACAATCAGGTAGGACTGCGCAATGCATATAGAGAATGCGTTCCCAATAGACCTATTAGAAAATCCATCCACCTATTTCCTAAATTCCAGAACCTAAAGCTTCAGATATTAACGCTATTGTAGTCAAGTGGAGATAATGACATTTCTTTATTAGTATAGAAAGTATATTGACTAACGAATAGCTGAGACTATAATTACATACAACTGTATATGCATTTTTTTCGCGTGAGAAGTAGCGCGGAAGTAAAATCTTAAAAAAGAAAATTTTTATTTTGATAACTGCAGTGGTATAAGGATTTCTATAATGGAGGGTCAAAACAATAAGGAAATGTCATTCGAAAATCATAATGCGAATGTAGTGGATGTTCATTTGCAAAATGCAACAATGAGTGGTTTGGAACCGTTTAGCGGTGATTATTTGGATGCTGGGCGCGACATGCCATTGTTGCATTCGACGCCCGTGAATACAGAACATTTAATTACAAGCAATACGTTAATTACAGTAGACGTAACTAATGGCACCTCGAGGCCAGAGAATATTTTAAATGAGAGCAGTACGCGTAGTACGGACACAGATACTGACAGGCGTAGGCCGGAAGTGAATACGGAAGATATGCAAGCCTTATTTCGAGCCTTAACAGAATCCATACAAACAAGCATGAATGCAATGAAAGCAGACATAAATTCAAAAATGTCGGGCTTAGAGACTAAAATATCAAGTTTACAAACGATACAAGCAGACATGACCACAGTAAAGTCCGAGATCGAGAAGGTTAATACAAACATGACACACATTTCAGACGACGTAAAAAATTTGCGCACAGAACTCAATAGTCTGGACACGAAGTTCACACAGCAGATTTCACAAATCTCCACGGAGGTGGATAGTAAAATTAATGAACAAGTACAAATTTCGGTTCACGATATGGGTGAGAAATTAAAAGGCATAGTGGGCGAAAAATTTGAAACACTAACACACACGTATCGACAGGAGCTATCCGGAATTAGAGAAACCCAAGAGAATTTACAGGCAATGCAAAAGAATACGCAGGTCAACTTAGACAATGTACAATCAGATGTAGCGAAACTACATTCTTTCTGTAACGACTTGCCAGATAATGTAGAAAAAATCACATTGGAGGTAGGATTACTCAAGTTAGAACACAAGAGGATCAACTCAGACATTGTGCACCTTTATGAATCGGTAAAGAGCAATGCAAAGGACGACAATACAACGTTCGCAGAAAAATGCGTACGTGAACAGCGTACCTATGTGGAAGCGGTAAAGGAAGTAATGGGGAACAAGGAAGAAGAAATCTTAAAACGCGTAGAACATGATATCAGGCAGTTAGAACAACGGTTAAGAGACGAAATAGTTAACAAAGTACGGTAATATCATCGCCTGGGGCGGTAAGCGGAGCGATAAACAGCCATCCGCCAGTGGGAGGAATCAGTGCGCAGACCACAATGCCCAACCCACGCCGCGCGACCGCATGTCGACGCGCGACGCGAGCAGCGGGCAAAACTTTGCTGAAACAAATATACCATCACCGCAGGGAAATGCTGTTCCGCCGTGCTGGACAGCGTTGTTAATGGATGAGAGCTTAATAAAACATCGACAGTTTCCCGTATTCTCAAATGAGAAAAAGCGAACGCACCCAGTAGTGTTTGTCCGAGCCTTTAGAAACGTACTGCCCAGGACTTGGACAGAAGCTCAAAAAATTAAATATGTAGTAGGACACACCGAGGGTGATGCCCTTTTGTGGGCTACGGAGATGTCAGAACTTTGCGAGACATATGAGCAGTTTGAGAATGCATTTTTTGATAAATACTGGTCAACAGCTATCCAGGAGAGGTTAAGACGAGAGGTATTTAACCCAGTACCATATCATTCAAAATTCGGGGGGCTAAGAAGCTATTTTGAAAAATACCTAAACAAGACCCGTTACTGGAATAATCCGATATCTCATGTCGATGTACTGAAAATCTTAAAGAACAAGTTACCTGCAAATGTTAGGGAAAAATTAATAACTGTTCCCGAATATGATCTCGAGTATTTTCTTTCAGTGCTCGACTCAATAGATCTGATTCATGAGGATGGGCAAGCCACACCTAGTTATCGTAACGGTAATGGGCACAACCCAAACGGGAAGAACTACGGTAACGGCAACGGCTTTGGAAATTATAACGGTCGTGTGCGTATGAATGAATGGCATCCGTATGTACCGCCGCGCCACAACGGAAATCCGTACAATCGGTCTACCTACCAGCCACAGAGTGGCCGAGGGTCGTACGAAACTAAATATCAGCCCTATAGGTACGGTAATGGCAGAGACAATAGAAACTCGAGGGAAAACTTCGACAATGGGCGACAAGGAAATGCAAATTACCAGGAACGGAATATGCAACACAGGGATCCGAGAGATAACAGGCAGCCCGTACAGTCAAATCGAAACAACCGGGACACGAACTGGCGAGCACGCGAACATACAGTAAACATAGTAGAAGTGACGGCAGAAAATGAAACAATACCTTTACCGGCCCCAGGAAATAATAATCGAGCGTGACTAGAGGAAGAAGGTAATGAACTGTCAGTGTGCCACAGTACTAATATGAGCGACTTAAACACTAAAGGGAACAGGAACGGAAAGGAGGAAGCAGACACTGAAACAAACCTACACATACAGCATATCCGGAATCTATTTTTAAGGTATGATAAGGGCGCAGAAATGAAAGAAGACTTGTTTATCGAAGAGAAAGAAACAACACGCAAGGTAAGTGAAATTATTCAAGCAATAATAAAGGTAAAGGTGGGAAACATAGATGTACTAGTTGTTTTGGATACTGGCGCGTCGACAAGCCTGATGTCTACTAGCTTGTTCAAAGAGATAGCGAGGGAAGTAAATGTTCTCACACTACCTGTAGAGAACTGTAAGATCGTAACGGCGACGGGAAGTAAATCTAAAGTTATAAAATTACAGGCCAGCATACCCATTAGCATATGTGGCGTAATTTTGCAGTGTACTTTCTTGTTGGTAGACAAACTTATAGTGAACTGTATGCTTGGTATGGAGGTGTTCAGAAGATATGGGATAAAAATAGATATTGGCAGCGGGGAATGCCAGTTTCATGTAGGGGAGCGCACGCTGACTATGGACTTAATAAGAACTACAATGACAAATCAGGTTAGGCCGATACCAGACATTAATGTTAAATTTGTCTACCCTCAACCCATAATGGTAAAGGAGATGGAACTTGATGACTCTGGTAGGGAGATCCTCGATGAGCAAATAGTAGACAGTAAAATAAATAAATCCACTTGTCTTAACAATGAACAGCGAAGTGAACTGACAAAATCACTCTTCAAATATCATAACATTTTTCGTAAACAACCTAGTGTTTTTAAGGGATATGAATATAAAATGGAAGTATACCCGCATGAAACTTATTGTAGAACGTCTTATGGCACCCCTTGGGCAAAGAAAGAGGCAGTAAGAAAGGAAATAGAGCGTATGATTAGTTGGAGGGTTATTGAAACATCGCACTCACCTTACTGCAGTCCGATTCTCGCAGTTGGTAAAACTGACGGAACGGTGCGGTTGGTGTTAGACGCGAGGGAAATAAACAAAATCATCGTTCCTCTAAGAACAAGGCCAGAGAATCTAGAAGAGCAGTTATTAAAGTTCCATGGCGTTAAGTATTTAACATCCCTTGATTTGAAAGCTTCGTACTGGCAAATTTTATTACATGAAGAGAGTAGAAAGTATACAGCTTTCATAAATGCCGGGAGGAGCTACCAATTTAGGGTGCTGCATTTCGGATTAAATGTGAGCGCTGGTGTATTTATTGAAGCATTAGACAGGGTTCTTGGACCGGAACTGCTTAGCCAGGTTACACTCTACGTTGATGATTTATTAATTGCAACTCAAACATGGGATGAACATGTAAGTATTTTGGAAAGGATTTTGCAAAAATTTGATGAATACAATGTCACAGTTAACTTTAAAAAGTCTGAATTCGGAAAGGAAAAAGGAAAATTCTTAGGGCATATTATTTCACCAGTAGGAATTCTACCTGACCCCAGTAAACTAGATGCGATACGGAATTTCCCAACACCCTATACTAAGAAACAATTAAAAGGTTTTCTAGGTATGGCTTCGTTTTTCAGGAAGTTCCTGCCACAACAATTGTTGAACAGTAGTTCACTATTAAACTTACTGCGTAAAAACCACAGTTGGTTGTGGACTAAAGAATGTGAAAATGATTTTCAGCAGATTAAGCAGGCGCTGATTAACGCGCCTATCCTGAAACACCCAAATATGGAATTGGATTTTTGTTTAAGCACCGATGCTAGTTATCAGGGGCTCGGTGCGTGCCTGTTTCAAATAATAACAAAGGATGGTAAGGAAGAAGTCAATGTAATCAGTTTTGCCAGTAGAACCCTCACAGAATGTGAAAGATCTTATTCCGTAACTGAGCTAGAAGCATTAGCAGTAGTTTGGGCGTTTCGTAAATTTCAATATTACCTTTGGGGAAAACATACCAAAGTTTACTGTGATCATCAAGCCTTGTCTTTTCTTCTGACGTGCAAGTTGTTACATAAGAGAATAGCGAGGTGGTGCCTGTATGTCCAAGAGTTTGATTTTGAGATAGTGTACATAAAAGGGGAACAGAATGTTTTGGCAGATGCACTATCACGGTTACCTCAAGGTCTTACCGATTTCCACGAGTTAGAGGAACAAACATCAGACTTCAAGGTCCTTTTAATAGAGGATGGAACTTTTAAACCATATTATATTAAAATGTGCAAAAACATGCAACGTTTACAGGAAGAAGACCCGAGATGGAGCAAGGTAAGGAAAAAATTGCAAGCTAGAACACACGAACGTTTAGAGCAGTATTACATTATACATAATGGCGTCCTCTTTCACAGAAGAGATCGACGAATGGATAAGTGGTGTGTGTGCATACCTCAGGAATACGTGGAAAACTTAATTCAACACACGCACCGCACATGGGGGCACTATGGAGTGCTGAAGTGTGCCGCCAAAATTTCTACGTATTGTTATTTCCCTAATATGAGGCGACGTATAGAGCAAGTAATCAGACGCTGTGCGGTGTGTCAAAAGGTCAAACATCAGAATAGGACCTGTCTTAACGCACTAAACCCAATAATAGCAAAGCAACCAAGAGATCTTGTATCTATTGACGCCGCAGGTCCTTATCCCCAAGCCCGCGGCGGAGTTAAATACATCGTAGCCCTGTATGATGTTTTTAGTAAGTATCTCCAGCTGTACGCAGTCAAAACAGTTAGGTCAGGGCCAATTATAAGGCGAATTCTGGAAGACTACATACCACGCATCGGGAAACCACAGGCAGTCCTAACTGATAACGCCTCAAATTTTACATGTGACCAATGGAAATCATTTTTAAAATCACAAAACATACGTCATATTTTAGTATCCAAGTTCCACCCGGAAGCAAGTCCCGTCGAACGGTGCTTCCGTGAATTTAATAGGTTTATTCGCACATATATACCACAGAACCAAAGGAAATGGATAGAATACCTGGGTCCGTTTCAGCACATAGTAAATCACCTACCACACACATCCACAGGGCACACACCGGCCGAACTAATGTTTGAAAAGATGGAGCTAGATGAATGGGCAAAACCGATACCTAAATTAAGGCACAAAGACGTAATCTTAGAAGAGAAAGTACGGCGAGCGCTAATAACATTGGAAGAGCAAGCTCAGATAAGGAAAGGAATTTACGACAGGAAATTGAAAAACGTAACAGAATTCCAGATTGGACAGGAGGTACTACTAAGAACACATCCGAAATCATCGAAATTAAAGGCATTGAATAGAAAATGGCAATTGTTATATGTTGGTCCGTATATCATTGTTGACAAGCCACATCCGGGGTGCTACTTGATAGGAAATATAAAAAATGGTAAAATAAAAGGAATGTATCCACATAAAGATTTGCGGAAATTTATTAAATGAAAATTCAAATCTCATTCTGTCCTTATCTGTTGCATCAGTAAAACGCAAGAAGGTAGGAGGTTTGTCGCTCTTTGACGAATAAACCGACTGGCGCTCGGTTCCTCTCCAGCTAGGGGATACAATATTTATATTTACGGTGCCCTCTCCCTCTTCTACTATCCTGCTTAATCAATAAGGAATGTTCAATCTTCTTTTACTATCTAACATGCAGGGAGTGAGATTCAGCCTAGTGAAAATAAACTTTTCTTGTATTTTGATATTGTACTTTCTTAAGACTTAATTCACGGCGCGCGAGCTTTAAGCGAGAGGCAAGAGCGATGGGGTATACTGAGCCGTGCTGCCGCGCTTAAAGCAGAGCGTACTTCAACAATTATATACGGAGCGGCTTAACAGCTGATCGTAGGGGCCAAGTAGGCAAAAAGCAAGGTTGAGTTCAGTGTCCCCTGTACGATGCGCAAAGACACACTGCGCACCGCGACGGAAACCATTCTAGAATTTAAGCGAATCGGCATCCACACCGCCTAACCAGCTGGACAAAATAGGAGCAATAGGAAATAGAGTACCTATCAGCTAGTTACTCTGACGTAGATGAGCAACACAAACTAAACGAACAGAGACATTTATTCCTAAGTCGGTGACTATACTGTAAAGAGCATTAATGTTAAGAGTAAATCATTAGTTTAACCATATGCAGCTTTAAGAAAATGAGCACATGGACGCAAGTAAGCTATAAGGAGAGTAGAATACGCTAAATTTGTGAACTCAACATATTCTATTGAATGTACGTAGGAATAAGTATAAGTATTCGAAGTAGAAGAGAATATATACAGGAAATGACCTATCCGACTATATACAACAGGACTAAGACAAGTTGAAAAAGGAAGTAACAACATGTACACTTGAAAGAACGCGATTAGCAAATAACTTAAGAACTAAGCGACTTACATACAACACATACGCGAGCGACGATGTGAAAGGTAGAATGAGACATAAACATAGAAAAATGCGTGTGACTGAGACGTGCGTGTGACTGAGACATAAACTATAAAATAACATATCGTAGAGCTACACTTCTTTACAGACAACATTAGAAGTAGTGAGCTTAATGTACAGGGAGAATACATATCCACAAATTTGTTATTACAGAGCTCACCTATGTTAGTTGCTATTAATTACACGATTCCTTATAGTATAAGCAGCAAAATAAAGCTGTAAACATGAATTGAACAACACGCGGGAGATAAGCTAAGTAAATACAAACACCAACCAATACGCACACAACGTAATTGCGTGAACTTAAAACAAAAGAACTGAGGTAAGTACTGTATGTTTACAAAAGCGATATGGAGAAATAAATGAAATTTCACTGCTGGATAATATTTTGTAGTAGAGAGAGTGAAAGGTTTTATTAGATTCGATTGAAGGTATTAATTAGTTAATCTACGTTTGTGGTGACTTACCGTGCATGGAGTGAATCTAGGAAGAGAATGAAAGTGTATTAGAGTAATACGAGTTTATTTATATTTGTGGGAAGAAATAAATAGTGCGGTGGTTCTAGTGTGAGAACCCGGTAGGTAGTACATGAGTATAAATGGCGATTTATGTGGAATATTTTTAATGAATAATTATATGGGTATACGGCGATGAATATGAAGATTAATGTTACAAGGGTACCTAGGAAAGGGCCACGAAGCTGACGTAAGAAAGAATACACTATATAGTTTTAAGTCTTAGAATGAATGGTTGTATGAGTGGGGAAAGCAAAGTATGATGATGCATGTACGGTAAGTAATTATGAAAACGAACATCACGAAGAAGCAGTGAGTAGTATAGGAGAAACAGTGAAGTCGATAGTAACAATGGTACATGATAAACATTTAAAACACACCACAGCACAGTGATTTGCTACACAGACATCAGAATGTAAAACAACCTAGTATGAAAAATATTTCCTTAGCGACTAACTGTTACAGCTCGAGAAACTATAAGGTTAATATAAATGAAAATATGATACACGATTCGTATGAGGAATGAACACAAAATGCAGTGAAACAATATTTTCTACACTGAGTTCTTGCACGCAGAAGCGAAAGCATCATTTTAGCACTTGCGCGTTCTTATCTATCGGTAGTGAATTATGAGTGGAGCAACACATGACAAAAATACGGTAAAATTATCGGTCACACGTCACAAAGGTAAACATGTACATGTCGTCGAATCAATAAGGCAGAAATATGGCTTGAAATATATATATTCACGAATGTGGAATATTACGACGATTAACAAGCAGTGATGAAGTCAAGTGTGTCAAGGGATAAAACATTCCCCACACTCGCTCACAAACGAGCATTTGTAAATATTATACATAGTATGAAGATTTATCAAATGCCAAGGATAGAATAAGTACACTAACGACGCACTACAAATAGCAATCCTAGAAGCAGCTTGATCTCTGAAGCAGACCTTAGCAAATCCCGTTTTCCATGTAGTGAGTAGTGCTGGAACGTATTTTCTATGTGTATTTTTGATGCTAAAAAGACGCAGGAGGTTGGACCTGCAAGTCAAGAGAAAAAAATTCAGAACAAATGAGAGATTCCTTCTAATTTACTTATTAGTGTGTAAGATGGATGATGCCTAACATGGAACCCATATAGGAAATATGAATGTGACTTGTACATTTATGTGTCAACTTTACTATTGCCAATGTCGATGTCTATGAAAATATGTATGTAGTATTTTCTATTGTAGTTGTGGATGTAAAAACGCGCAGGAGGTCGGTCCTGCAAGACAATAACAAGAAAGAGCAAACATTCAGAACAAATGCAAGATTCCTTCTAATATACTTATTGCTGTGTCAGATGCTGCTTAACATAGAGTCCATATACGAAATGTGAATGTGAATTGGACATTTATTTGCCAACTATATAATTGTTAATGTCGATGTCCATATAAAATGTATGTATGTACTCTTTTCTATGTGTATTTGTGGACGCAAAAACGCGCAGGAGGTCGGTCCTGCAAGACAAGAATAGAAAATGCGAATGTTCAGAATAAATGAAAGATACTTCCTGATTTACGTATTAGTGTGTAAGAGGGTGCATGTCATGGAGTCCGTATATGAAATGTGGATGTGAATTGTAAATTTATGTGTCAACTCTATTATTGTCAATGTTTATGTCTATGTATGTACTTTATCAATTTTATGTGAGATTTTATACTTGAAGAAGAACAACTTATGTATGTATGTGAAGTGCAACGCGACGGACGAGTAAAATACTCGCACGTGTGAAGTGATACAAAAATATTAAGGCGTAATAATATTGAAAATAACGGCTCAGCCGTAATATGAGTAAACGCTGCAGTCTAGCAAAGTGAATACAGAGAGTGCGATGCGTGTGCGACGGAGATATAAGAGGAAATCAGTATGACCACGAGTTGAGGTGTGAGAACCGCTAACTATAATGCACGACGGAAGATGATGCCGCATCCTGCAGTGCGGCTCTTACCTTCAATGTCACTGGCCGAAATCCTCGCCCAGGCGCGAGATGAGGTATTGGTGTTCTTCGGTTGAGCGTTGGAGCTGAATCCGTCGTATCCAGTCTCCGGACTGGAGGGCAAATACAACACCGACTTCACGAGCCTGGAGCGACATTACAGTGTGGGCGCGGGCAGTGCTGCTGCTCACGTGGCGTTTGCGTCACTGAGTAGGGCGCGTTAAACAATGAGCTGCTGCTGGCCGTAAGTGCAGCGAACAATGAGATAACGTGTGTCGAAAGGACAGCTTATCAGAATGGCTAATGAACCAAACACCAAGGAGAAAAACAATTATTAAAATATGGTGAAAGGACAATGTAAGAAATGTAACATTTTCCTCCTGATAATACTGCTTAATAAATGTAAGGAGAAATAAGAGACTACGACGTTAGCACGCCATGGACGTGTGATATGTAATATGAATATATGTGAATGTAATTACGTGATATAAGTATATGTGAATGTATTTATATGTATGAATTTGTAATGGCCAAGAAAATGAGCTTTTTAGATATATTTGTGGTAACATAAGGGTATTAAAACTCCATTGACGTGCACCAAGTGACTGAACTATGAGCCCCAAGGTTAGTAAGACTACTGTATACTGTCTCCCTAAATAAAGAGACTTATTTCCGACAGTATACAGTAGGGGGGCATTTGTGATAAACCTTTTGCATTTCCTTTATGTTTTCGTCTTCCTTAAAGCCAAAGAGACAAGATGAAGCGGTAGCCCATCATAGAGCCTATGCCTACCGTCATGTATTTTTTGACTTTCAGTTGTTAATAAACAGAGGATTTGTTCTGGTACCGGTAGGAGGAAGGAGGGATTCGCGCTTAGCTAGTGAAAGAGTGAGAAGCACGTCAATTTTTTAGCGAGTAATTGTAGACCGCCATTTTGGGGTCGCTATGAATAAGTGAGGAGTGTGGATTTCATATGTGCACCGTTTAGAAAAATACAGAATTGTTTTATTAACAGAAAGGTCGTGTGAGTTGTTAATTCAAATAGTACAATAATTACAATAACTGAAGCCCACCTGTGTACTTTGGGAAATTACGAAGATCCGATAAGCTTAATAGGAACACGGTCAAGACTTCAAAGGTGAACGCGGCGACCAAACGTAGTATTATAAAGAATGGTAAGCACAAATCTTCAGCGGAGAAAGAAACTACTCCGCCCTGCAAAATAATATGAACTAATACGGACTTATTTCCAGGCATAGCTCAGCTTATTGTGCTTGTCATTCACGCCGAAAAATTAATCTCATTAATTCAATACATTTTAAAAAGCCACGCATTTTATTATCATCTATTCCATTATTTTATTATACTATAAAGCTTGTGTCGTACCTGGTTCCTATCACCGTTAGACAGGTATAAATGCCGAATTCGGCAAACAAGCATGACAAGTAAAGACGCAAAGTTGGGTGGGAATAAGTTGACACAGCCTTTTATATTAGGGTCGCTGTTATGGTCGGTGATCACACTATGTGGGGATCCCAATTGGGGTACAGAAGGGACACATATTTTCGTATGTCATGATGGCCCCGTTGCACTAGTTTCCTATCGCTTTAAGCTTCTGACTAACATTTCCGCCTCAGCCCCCAACATTATTGGCAGTAAAAATTGAATATTGTGTTTTTGAATGAGACGTATGTAGCCGATCCTAGGGAAGAGAGGATTTATGGTCGATGAATGAGAGCCCTGATTTCATGTCTTTTTTCCATGACGTCATTACACAGCTTTTCCCTTCAAGCCACATTGGATACATCTACGACATTGAAAGCTTGTGTCGTACGTGGATCCTATCACCGTTAGACAGGTATAAACGACGAATTCGACAAATAAGCATGACAAGTAACGACACAGGGTTGGGTGGGAATACGTTGACACAGTCTTTTAGATTAGGGTCGCTGTTATGATCGGTGATCCCGTTATGTGGGGATCGCAATTGGGGTACAAAAGTTACACATACTTTCGTATGTCATGATGGCCCCGTTGCACTACTTTGCTATCGCTTAAAGCTTCTGACTAACATTTCCGTCTCAGCCCCCCACATTATTGGCAGTAAAAATTGACTATTGTGTTATTGAATGAGTCGTATGAAGAAGTTCCTAGGGAAGAGAAGAGATGTAGTCGATGATTGGGAGCCCTGATTTCATGTCTTTTTTTCCTGCCTTCATTACACAGCTTTTCCCTTCAAGCAACATTGGATACATCTACGACATTGAAAGCTTGTGTCGTACCTGGATCCTATCACCGTTAGACAGGTATAAACGCCGAATTTGGCAAATAAGCGTGACAAGTAAAGACACAGGGTTGGGTGGGAATAAGTTAACACAGCCTTTTAGATTAGGGCCGCTTTTATGGTCGGTGATCACGTTATGTAGGAATCCCAATTGGGGTACAGAAGTGACACATTCTTTCGTATGTCATGGAGGCATCGTTGCATTACTCTCCTATCGCTTTAACCTTCTGGTTAACATTTCCGCCTCAGCGCACCTCATTATTTGCATTAATAATTGAATATTGTGTTATTGAATGAGTCGTATGAAGCCGTTGCTAGGGAAGAGAAGAAATATAGTCGATGATTGGGAGCCCAGATTTTATGTCTTTTTTTCCTGCCTTCATTACTCAGCTTTTCCCTTCAAGCAAAATTGGATGCATCTACGACATTGAAAGCTTGTGTCGTACCTGGATCCTATCACCGTTAGACAGGTATAAACGCCGAATTTGGCAAATAAGCATGACAAGTAAAGACACAGGGTTGGGTGGGAATAAGTTGACACAGTCTTTTAGATTAGGGTTGCTGTTATGGTCGGTGATCACGTTATGTGGGGAACCCTATTGGGGTACAGAAGTGACACATACTTTCGTATGTCATGATGGCCCCGTTGCACTATTTTCCTATCGCTTTAACCTTCTGACTAACATTTCCGCCTCAGCCCCCCCCTCATTATTGGCAGTACAAATTGAATATTGTGTTATTGAATGAGTCGTATGAAGTCGTTCCTAGGGAAGAGAAGAGATGTAGTCGATGATTGGGAGCCCTGAATTCATGTCTTTTTTTCCCGCCTTCATTACACAGCTTTACCCTTCAAGCAACATTGGATGCATTATGACATTGAAAGTTCGTGTCGTACCTGGATCCTATCACCGTTAGACAGGTATAAATGCCGAATTCGGCAAATAAGCGTCAGAAATAATAAGACAGTTTTGGGTGGGAACACGCTGACAGACACTTTTAGATTAGGGTCGCTGTTATGCTCGGTAATCACGTTATGTGAGGATCCCTATTGGAGTGCAGGAGTGAACATCTGTTTCCTATGTCATGATGGCCTCGTTGCACTTCTTTCCTTCTGCATTAGCCTTCTGACCAACATTTCTGACTCAGTCCCTCTCATAACTGGCAGTAAAAAAAGAATTGTATGTTATTGAATGAGTCATATGAAGGCCTTCCTTGGGTAGAGATGATACGTTGCAAATGATCGGTTATCCTGTGTTCATCTCTGTATGTCTTGTCTTCATTACACGCAACAGGGGAAACGTATATGGCATTTAAATTGTGTGTCATACCTGGAGCCTATCACCATTACATAGGTACAAATACCGAATTCAGAAGATTAGCACCAGAAATATTAACACAGGGTTGTGTGTGAATACGTTGACAGACACTTTTAGATTAGGGTCGCAGTTATGGTCGGTGATCACGTTTTGTGGGGATCTGTATTGGGGTACAGATGTGACACATATTTTCGTATGTCATGATGGCTTTCTTTCTTACAGCAATAGCCTTCTGACCAACTTTTCTTACTCAGTCCCTCTCATAAATGGTAGGAAGAAATGAATTTTGTGTTACAGAATGAGACATATGAAGGCCTTCCTGGGGTAGACAAGAGATGTTGCTGATGATCAGTTATCGTGTCATCATCTCTGTATTTCTTGCCTTCGTTACCCACTTTACTCGTCAAACAACAATGGAGACATCAATGACATTGAAGGTTTGTGTAGTCCCATCTTCCTATTACAGTTAGATGGGAATAAATGCCGAATTGAGCAAATAACAATCACAAATAGTAACAAAGGATTGGGTGGGAATACGTAGACAGAATCTTTTAGATTAGGGAGGCTGTTATGGTCGGTGATCACGTTACGTGGACATCCCTATTGGGGTACAGAAGTGACACACATTATCCTATGTCGTGACGGACACGTTGCAAATCTTTACTACCGCATTAGCTTTCTGGTTAACATTTCTAACTCAGTCTCAGTCATAATTGGCAAGATGAAATTAATATGGTGTTAGGAATGAATCATATGAAGGCCTTCCTTAATATGGAGAAGAGATGTTGTTGATAATCGATTATCCTGTCTTCATCTCTGCATTTCGAGCCTTCATTACCCGCTTTACTCGTCATGCAACAGAGGGGACATCTATGACATTGAAAGTCTGTGTCGTACCTGAATCCTATCACCGTTGAACATGTATAAATGCCACATTGGGCAAATAACCATCAGAAATAATAACATAGGTTTGGGTGGGAATACGTTGACAGACTCTTATGGATAAGAATCGCTGTTATGGTCTTTGATCACGTTATGTGGGGACCCTTAATTGAGTACAGAAGTGACACATAGTTTCGTATGTCCTGATGGCCTCGTTGCACTACGTTCATCACAAATTTGCCTTCTGACCTACATTTCTGTCTCAGTCCCTGTCATAATTGGCAGGAAGAAATGAATTTTGTGTTGCTGAATGAGTCATACGAAGGCCTTCCTAAGGTAGAGAAGAGATGTTGTCGATGATCGGTTATCCTAGACATCTATGACCTTGAATGATTGTGTCATACCTGGATCCTATCACCGTTGGACAGGTATAAACGCCGAATTCGGCAAAAAAGCATAAGAAACAGACACAGGTTGGGTGGGAAGACGTTGATAGACTCTTTTAGATTAGGGTCGCTATTATTGTCGGTGATCACGTTATGTGGGGATTCCTATTGGAGTACAGAAGTGACACATAGATTAGATTAGATTAGATTTGTTTTTAGTTCTATAGATCCGTGTTAAGGAGATCCTCGTGGATGAGGAACGTGTCACTTTTTTTTAAGCTGAAATAACAATACTAATTGTATGAGTATATACACCACATCATTTTTAAGCTCAAATAACAATACTAATAGTATGAGTATGTACAATACATCATTTGTTTCTATTAAAAAATTCGTCAATGTAATACGCGCAGTTGGCCACTAGTAAGTCTTTCAGGCCCCTTTAAACTGATCTTTATTTGTAGCAAAAAATTTTATTTTTGCTGGAAAATTATTAAAGATGAGTGCTTCTGAGTAGTGGACCCCTTTTTGAACTAAAGTAAGTGGTGTTAGTCCTTGTGCAGATCATTTTTGTTCCTGGTGTTGTATGTATGTACTGGGCTGTTTGTTGGAAAAAGAGATATATTATTTAGGACAGATTTCATTAAGGAGTAAATATACTGAGAGGCAGAAGTTTGTATTCCCAGTTGTTTGAAGAGGTTTCTACAGGACGTCGGTGAATTTAATACTCCACAAATTATACGTATTACAAGCTTTTGGACTCTGAAAACTTTTGTTTGCCTTGAAGAGTTGCCCCAAAATATTATACCATATGACATTATGAAATCAAAGTAGGTAAAGTAAGCAAGCTTTTTCATTTTTATGTCTCCTATGTCTGCTAACGCTCGAATTGCAAATACAGATTTGTTAAGGCGTTTCTGCAGTTCTGCGGTGTGCTCCTCCCAACTGAATTTATTATCAACTTTTAATCCCAGGAATTTAAGACTCTCAACCTCTTCTATCTGCTCCTCTTCATACTTTATGCATATGCTGGGTGGAAACCTCTTAAAGGTTCTGAATTGCAGATAGTGAGTCCTTTCAAAGTTTAATGTCAGTGAGTTGGCTTTAAACCATTTATTAATATCCATGAAAATATCATTAGCAGTTCTTTCTAGAACTACACTCGACATACTATTTATTGCAATACTTGTGTCATCTGCAAACAAAACGAACTCTGCTTCTGCCAGTGTAACTGATGAGAGATCATTGATGTACACAAGAAAAAGCAGTTGTCCTAAAATGGATCCTTGTGGGACACCACATGTAATTTCTTCCTATTCTGATGATGACTGATGACTTAATTCACTAGTCCCTTGCACTGACACCCTTTGTTTCTTGTTAGTGAGTTATGACTTGAACCATTTTGCAGCACTGCCCATGACACCATAGAATTCTAATTTATTTAAAAGGATTTGTGGTTCATACAATCAAATGCCTTTGACAAATCACAGAAAATACTTGCTGCTTGTAATTTGTTATTTAATAAATTAAGTACATTTTCATTGTAGGTGTAAATAGCCTTCTCGATATCAGAACCCTTCAGAAATCCAAACTGTTTTCTTGATAATATGTTATTTGTGGTCAGATGGTTGAGAAGCTGCCTGTACATTACTTTTTCTAAAATTTTTGTGAATGTTGGCAAAAGTGAAATCGGTCTGTAGTTTGATGGTATCTCTTAATCCTCTTTCTTGAATAGAGGCTTAACATCTGCATATTTTAGCCAGTCAGGAAATGTCCCAGTTATAATTGATTGGTTACACAAGTAATTTAGAAATGTACTAAACTCACAAGAACATGCCTTAATTAACTTTGTTGATATTTCATTGTAGCCACTAGAATGCTTTGTTTTAAAGATTTTATTATGGAAGTTATTTCTTTTGGTGAAGTGAGTGACATATTCATGTACCTGAAGCTATTTGTAAAGGCTAGTTTCAGATATTCAAGGGCATTATTTACTGATCCTGACAATCCCATTCTATCAGAAACCGATAGAAAGTACTTGGTAAATAGATTTGCCATGCTGTGCCCATTGGTTACTAATGTATCATCTACCCTTAATGCTATTTGCTCCTGTTCCTTTCTGGTTCTACCAGTCTCCTCTTTCACTATATCCCATATTGTTTTTGTCTTGTTCCCTGACATTGCTATCTTTTTCTCGTAGTACATTTGTGTAGATGTCTGAACTACTTTTTTTGGTATTTTACAGTATTCCTTGTATTTAGATAAATCGTCAGCATTGGAGCTATTCTAGGTCGACAGATACATTTCCCTTCTTGTCTTACAGGAAATCTTTTTTCCTTGTGTAATCCATGGTTCTGTTTAATTTGAGTAACTTTTAGAGGAAAACAGTTTTCAAACATGGTACTGACATTGTTCATGAATGTGTTATAGTTTTTATTCATGTCATGAGCACTATAAACATCTTTCCTGTTCATATCTTTGAGCAGATTTCTAAAACACTCAGTTTTTGGTTGATTGACTACTCTCCTGTACTCAGATTTAGCAGTCTTAATAATCTGCTTAGAATTTACATCTAAAACAAGGAGCTGCATGTCATGATCTGATAGTCCATTCATGGTATGATTTTGTTCCTTTGATTTGTCTATAAAATGTTATCAATGGCTGTCCTTGAGGATTTAGTGATCCTAGTTGGAAAGTTTACAGTGTGAGTTAGATTAAAAGACAACATTACTAACTGCAGTAAATGTTTACTGGAAGATTCCATTAGAAAATCTGTATTAAAGTCACCAGCAATCAAAATTTCTTTGTTTCTTCCTGTTAAATAACCCAAAACAACTTCTAGATGATTTATGAATAGATTATAATTTCCTGCAGGTACTCGGTAGATAGTTACTATTATATAGGATCTGTTATGGAACTCTACTTCTGTTGCACATGCTTCTAGATGCTGCTCTAAACAGAATTTATTAATGTCAATGCTCTTGAATTTATGGCAGTTTTTAATGAATGTGGCAACTCCTCCTCTATCCATATCTACTCTGCAGAAGTAGGAAGCTAGCTTAAATTCTGAAATGTCTAACATATCTATACCAGTGGTCACCTGATATTCAGAGAGGCAGATTATGTCAATTTGGTTAGAAGAATACATTTCATCAATACAAATGAGTAGTTCATCAACTTTATTTCTGAGTCCTGGAATGTTCTGGTGTAATAAAGATAAATGATACTGCATACTAATGGGATTATAGCTGCTTTGGCGAAGATGAACTGGCAATTTCTGATTACTTTCTGTTAAACATGTTTAAATGGAGGCTGTATGCTAAAATCTGACTCCTGTTCATCTGTTTTCTCAAACTGAGTGTGTCTGCCAATCTCTCTCCCCTGTCCTAAAAAAGGCATCCCTCTGACACCTGTGACCACTGGTATTTTACCACTTGTGGCAGTGTCCCCCGTTAAGTTTTCTGCAATCAACTCCCCTTACCTTTCCTATTGAGGTGAAAGCCATGCCTAGTGTAGTCACACCTATCAGTAGCATCCACAGGAATCAAACCAATATGGGACCCCATATCCATCCTAAGCAGCCATTCCAACTCCAAGTTCACCCTCCCGACGGAAGAGTTCAAATGAGGCTGATCATGGGGTCTCAACACAGACACAAATCCCACACTCGTATGCTTTGTTGCTGATGCTATCTTCACCAGGTCACTCTCTATGGAATATTCAGTCTCTGTCAATGCTATTTCCCGGACCACCCACTATAACCACGGCATCCTCCTTTGTGAAATCCTTGCATAAAGAAACTCCATCCTCTGTTATCTGACCAAGATCTGCACTAGGCTTGAAAAAGTTTGTGACCTGGTACTCTGGACCTAGATTTTCCTGCAGTAGTTGGCCAACACCTCTACCATGGGAACTACCTAACAACAGAACTTTCTCTTTACAAATTTCCCTACCTTTTTCGAGTCCTTGAAAGCTTGTTGTGCCCTTTCTACAGCTTCAGCTACATGAGGCTCATCCGATTCTGACTGAGGCAACAGGTCAAATCTATTTTCAGGATTTATGACAAAGCTGTCTGATGCTCTCCTTTGCCTGTTCCCCCTATTACCTGTTGCCACCTTCCCCCTCTGTTCACCCTTCTCCCTCTTTAACCTGTCCAGATCCTCCCTTGCCTTGTCTAAGTCAGCTTGAAGAGCTGCAATTTTACCTTCCTGTTCCAGTATTTTCCTATCTCTACTGTACATCCTACATTTCCACTGGTGAGCCTCATTTATGTCCCCATTTCCCACGCCATTACATTCGCCCCAATGAAAGAAACTACGGCACCCATCACACCACACCCGGAACTAACGATCCTACGGCATGTCACACGCTTCTCACTCATGGTAAAAACAGAAATCGTATAAACTGATTTAAGTACTGACTACAACGTAAACAAAAGACACTAGAAACTATTCAGGCAGATATAAATAAATTGAAAGAGTACAGAATAAAAAAACTGGTGATTACATATAAGTTTAAGTCACTGTTTACGTATAACACGCGCGCGTGAAATTAAGCCTAAAATCTGTGCTATAGGCGTGAGAAGGAAAATAAACTTCTTACCTCTTTTAATCTCCTTTAACACTTCACTAACACTTACACTAATGAAATAACGCTTATATTATATTTATACAAACTGGAAACGTTTAGCTATAAGTTTAATTCACTGCTTAATTACGAATAGCGCGCATGAAATTAGGCCTAGGATTCGTGCTACAGACGCGAAAAGAAAAATATGCTTCTTACCCTTTTAATCTTATTTTAGACGTCACTAACACTTCCACTAATTTAACAACACTTAGATTATATTTATAACAACTGTAAACGTTAGAAAAACTTAATAACAACGCTTTCTATAATTATTTATTGCAGCAAATACTCGAAGTGTCCGCGTCCGCGCAGTGTTGCCAACCAAGCAATGACATGATGGACTCGTTGCACTACTTTCCTACTGCATTAGCCTTCTGGCCAAGATTTCTGACTCAACCCCTCTCATAATTTTCAGTAAGAAATGAACTTTATGTTGTTGAATGAGTCATATGAAGCCCTTCCTAGGATAGAGAAGGGAAGTAGTCGATCATCGGGGTCCTGTTTTCATCTCTGTGTTTCTTGCCTTCATTACCTCCTTTACTCGTCAACCAACAGGGGAGACATCTATGACATAGAAAGAATGTGTTATAACTGAAGCCTTTCACCGATAGACACATATAAACGTCGAATTCGACAAATAAGCATCAGAAATTAAGTCACAGAGTTGGGTGGGAATATGTTGACAGACTCATTTAGATTAGGATCACTGTTATGTTCGGTGATCACGCTATGTGGAGATCCCTATAGGGGTACAGAAGTGACACATATTTCCTATGTCATTATGGCCTCATTGCACTACTTTAATACCGCATTAGCCTTCTGACTAAGATTTCTAACTCAGTCCCTTTCATAATTGGCAGTAATAAATTAGTTTTGTGTTACTGAATGAGACATATGAAGGCCTTCCTAGGGTAGAGAAGAGATGTAGTCGCTGATCGGGGATCCTGTTTTCATCTCTGTATTTCTTGATTTAGTTACCACCGTTACTCATCAAGCAACACGAGAAAAGATCTAGGACATTGAATATTTGATTCGTAGCTGGATCCTATCACCGTTAGACAGGTATAAACAACGAATTCGGGAAATAAGCATAAGAAAAAAGGCACAGGGTTGTGTGGGAATATGTTGGAAAACTCTCTTAGATTAGAGTCACTGTTATGGACGCTTATCACGTAATCTGGGTATCAATATTGGAGTACAGATGTGACACATACTTTCGTATGTTATGTTGGTCTCGTTGCACTACATTCCTACCGCATTAGCCTTCTGACCAATAACTCTGACTCAGTCCCTCTCATAATTGGCAGTAAGAAGTGGATTTTGTGTTACTGATTAGTCATATGAAGCCGTTGCTAGGGTAGAAAAGAGATGTAAACGATGATCGGAGTTCCTGCTTTCATCTCTGTATGTCTTGCCTTCATAACACCCATTTACTCGTCAAGCAACAGGGGAGACACCTATGACATTGAAATTTTGTGTCAAACTGGATCCTATCACCGTTAGACAGGTATAAACGCCGAATTAGGCAAATAAGCATATGATATAAACACACATTGTTTGGTGGGAATACGTTGACGGAGTCTTTTAGGTTAAGGTCGCTGTTATGTTAGGCGATCATGTTATGTGGGGAACACTACTGAGGTCCAGAAATGACACATTCTTTTGTACGCCATGATGGCTGTTATGTCTGCCACAGACAGCCCCTGCTATGCAGACTACACTCAAGACACCCCTGTGTACCATATAACATACGCAAGCACTTGCAGGTGCAACCTGTAACGTCTAGTTGAAACAAAAACAACATATTATGTAGTAACGAGAAAATTATATGTATCATATCGTGTTATTGAATAAAATTATGTATTTTTTTTATTATTTATTTTTGAGAATATCTGCGTCGGCGAGTAATGAAACCGCCACAGACGATAAATGTCGAACAAAGATTAAAATAAGTAACTAGTATATAATACGTGACGAATAGCGATTTCTTTGTCTTCTTCATCTGGGAGTCGAACGAGTAAGATATCCTGTGTCGTAGTAGCGAACGCTAGTGTAGCATTCTTTTGTCGAGACTAAGCAATGTACGCCATTACGTGTGAATTCACAAAGGTCTGTAATCACTGAGATATTTATAGGTTTTAATAGAGTTGTTTAAATGAAAACTTGTATTATTTATTGTTAAGCTTGCTTGCATATTATCCCATCCTGTTGAGACATTTTTCAGTTATATAAATATTATCCGTGGTGCTGAGCTGCGTGGAGAACGAAGAGCCGCTGCCGCGGCGTATTTAAACGACTTACAATATAGTCGAGCATACCGCAAGGAAGCGGTAAAATAATAGTAAAATAATATTATTTCTTTTAGCTCCCAGACGGGCAGTGAAGGTCAGCAGATTTTATGATGTGTTGCAGATTGACGCGGGCTGCTGATAGGATATAATTTACAGTGCAAATAATTTAATGTACCTTCAGAATCTGATAGGAATCTTGCTGTGCTCCGTTCTGATCTGGCAAACTTTATAGTGACAACGTATTTTTTAATGAGAGTCTCATGTTCTTGGGCTAGTCGTGGTATGAAATAGCATTTTAACGAGAAATAAAATCCACTGCGAACTTGTGTTTTTGAACGATCACACGGACTGTAACATCAGTGCTCATAACAAAGTAATTTCAATTTTTAATCACTATGAAGTAGGGAAGATATATTGATTCTTAGCATGAGTTGCAGTTACGAAAAATCGTTCCTTAAATTGTAGGCCAGATACAGAACAATAAGACTTCCATATATACATTTTATTCCGCTAAAGGGTAATGATGATAAAGAAAAGCAAAGCACAGGATTATTAACAGATATTTCGCGGCTCTTTTCGTATATGCGAGATATTAAAAAACGTGAAAAACCAAGAGGAAAACAATTCGTCAAAACAAATAGAACTTGCTAGATTCTAATGCGAACCATTTTCTGCAGAGGTCGCCTAACAGATGCAGGGAAGTTGGAGTACTCCACCGGTCTCCGCCAGATTTATAAGGCCAACGCAGCAGCAGTACAGCTGGCCCTCGCCGGGCTAGGACCAGCTCCGATTGACCTCACCGTGATGAATGGTCTTCTACAAGTTATTTGTTTTTGTGTGTATATAGTGATTGTCTGAGAAGTGTAGTTCAGTATCAATAAACGACAATATACTGAGTGTTCAACAATACTGAATATTCTCCAATGGCCTTCTTGCACTACTCTCCTACCACATTAGCCTTATGACCAAAATTCCTGAATTGGTCCCTCTCGAAATTAGGAGTAAGAAATGAATTTTGTGTTAATGAATGTTTCATATTGAGCCCTTCCTTGGTTAGAGAAGAGATGTAGTCGCTGATCGGGGATCCTGCTTTCATCTCTGTATTTCTTGATTTCATTATCACCTTTATTCGTCAAGAAACAGGGAAGACATCTATGACACTGAAAGTTCGTGTCGTACCTGGATCCTATCACCGTTAAACACTTTTGAATTCGGCAAAGAAGCATCAGAAATAAAGGCACAGGATACTGTGGCCTTCTCCACCAAACATCACAGAGCCTAAAGTATCAGCAACCAAACTGACAGCCTGCAGACGCGGGTTGCCCACATTGCAGCCACACCGAAGCATTACACAACTGACAGGCAATATTGATGAATGGCCACAACAACAACAACAACACCAACAACACAGCAAATCAACAGTGGCCACCCGGAGCCTCTATCGACCCAAATAAACATAAGGAAGAGGTCGCTGCAGATCCTGGAACTATTTTCACACATCAAACCACTTGATGGAAAATAGTTCCGAGGTACTCATCCGCCGCAGCGCTATAAAGGCCGGCGCTCGGCCGCACATCGGCAGTTCATCGACCGCCAGCAGACGTTGATAGCTGCTGCCCCGGCAGCCCGGCTTGGATCTTCTCGCTCATCTCTGGATTGGGCTTGGTATATAGGTGAAGTCTCTGGTGGAGACTAGTAGGAAATTATTTCAGTTGTTTTCTATATTATTCTTGTATGTGGTTGTGATTCGAAGACATATCACTGTTTTGTGTACGTGTTATACTTGGAGAATTGGTTTTGGTTAATTGAACAGTCCAATAAATTGTTTTCGGACTTTGATCGTTAGTTTCTTCTCCTTACACAGACATATCACATGGTTTGTTGGGAATATGTTGACAGACTCTTTCAGGTTAGGGTCACTGTTATGTTCGGTAATCACGTTATCTGGGTGTCACTATTGGAGTACAGAAGTGACACATACTTTCGTATGTCATGGTGGCCTCGTTGCACTACAACCCTTATGAATTAGCCTTCTGACCATGATTTCTGTCTCAGTCCCTCTAATAATTGGCAGTAAGAAATGAATTTTGTGTCATTGAATATAACATATTGAGCCATTCCTAGGGTAGAGGAGAGATGTAGTTGATGTTTGGGGATCCTGTTTTCATCTCTGTATTACTTGCTTTAATTGCCGCTTTTACATGTCAAGCAACAGGGGAGACGTCTACGACATTGAAAGATCGTGTCGTAGATTGATCCTCTCACCATTAGACAAATATAAATACCGAATTCGGCAAAAAAATATAAGAAATAAAGGCATATGGTTGGGTTTGAACCGGTTCAAGGACTATTTTAGATTGCCGTTTCTGTTATGGTCGGTGATCACGTTATGTGAGGATCCCTATTGGGGTACAGAAGTGGCACATCACTTCATATGTCATGATGGCCCCCTTGCACTACTTTCCTCACACAATGTACTTCTCTCCAATTTTTCTGACTTGGTCAGTATTATAATTGGCAGTAAGAATTGAATTTTGTGTTACTGAATGAGTCATATGAACCCCCTCCTAGGGTTGTAAGGAGATGCACTCGATTTTCGGGGATCCTGTTTTCATCTCTGTATTTCTTGCCTTCTTTACCTTCTTTACTCGTCAAGCAACAGGGGAGACCTCTATAACATTGAAAGTTTGTTTCGTATCTGGATCCCATTAACCTTAGGCAGATATAAACGCCTAATTTGCAAATTATCATTAGAAATAAAGACACAGGTTTGGGGGGAATATGTTCAAAAACTATTTTAGATTAGGGTCGATGTTATGGTCGAACACATTGTATGAGGATCTCTATTGGGTTACAGAAGTGAACCATAATTCTGTATGTCATGATGGCCTTGTTGCACTACTCCCCTTACGCATTGGCCATTTGAACCACGTCTTCGGACTTAGTCACTCCCATAATTGGCAGTAAGAAATAAGTTTATTGTTATTGAATGAAACATATGAAGCTGTAACTAGAGTACTGAGGGATGCACTGTATTTATGGGTATCCTTTTTTCATCTACGTCCTTTTTGCTATTCATTACCTCCTTCACTCGCCAAACAAAGGGAGAAATGTTTGATACAGAAAATTTTTGTCGTATATGACCCCTATCTTCCTTAGACTGATATAAACATCGAATTCCGCAAATAGACATTAGAACTAAACACGCTGCAGTTGGTGAGAATACGATCAGAATTTATTTTATATCAGGGTCACTGTTATGGTCGGTGATCACGTTATGTGAGGATCCCTATCGGGTACCAAAGTCACACATACTTTCGTATGTCATCATGGCATCGGTTCCATATGTGGGGCGGCGGATAGAATTAATTGTTTAACTGTTGCATAAATGTTTGTTTGAATGTAGAAACACTTCCCGGCCGATTAGCCATATGTGCGGCGGTGGGTGAAATTATTGTTCTTAAAAATGTTCCTATTACTTTTGCTGTTGTTTGCCGTTCTCAACACTGGCTCTCTAAATACAATATTGGCTACCAGAAAGTGATTAGCAAAACGTGAAGCCTGTAATTAGAATTCCTAGTGCCCACTTCATCTGAGAATACACTTATAGTTACAGCTTATAGCTCTGAGGAATTAGGAGGTTGTCCGAGATTTATAATCAAAAACGATTTTCTAAAACAGTTGAGTATATTCTGAAAGTCACAGATGAAAAACAAAGGAATCCACACAACCTAACTAACAGAGCAGTTCAGAGTCTAATGCGCTGATGCAACTATAATTGTCCAAATTGAAATGAATGCTCGCCATAATTTGATGATTAGTTTCACCAAACGCCACACTAAATAATGGTAGAATGTTTGTCCCGCGGCGGCACTTGAAAATACGACAATACGCAAACTGAAGCTAGATAATGAAAATCATCCCAGAATTAACACTTCACTTGAAAATGATTTCATGGTTACGCGTATCTCGAGTAACTTAATACGGCATCCGAGGCTGTTTGTAGCAATGAAACCGACGCGACGCGATTCCCGACACAGATGGCGTCCTATTCAGCGTCTGGAGAGAACTGGGGCCTTGCTTCCTCGCGCAGCGTTCTTATATATAAAGCCACGGTGCGGACGGCTAAGGGAACGCCTGATCAAATCGGCCCTCCCGACTAGCCGCTGGGCTAGTAATGCACCACTTTAAGTTACCTAATAAATCATAGCTTCTCTTGCTGTTGGCCGATGAAGCTCTTAATTTAAATGTGCATTCAGCACACAGGTAAGTATTGATAATAAAATTTTGACGTGGCTAAGTTAAATATTTTGGGCGAGAGAATTAATTTAATTACACTGCACGCAGTAGACGAGCTCTGAACTGGCCCTTTGGAGATACGCTATCGCTATAGTTTTATAGGTATTCAAATGAAACTTCTCACATCTTCATAGTTATAGCGGATCTCCGACCTACTTAAATATAAACATCCTAGCCTTATTTATTAGCCTACTTAATCTATCTTGCTTCCTTAAGTTTTAAGACAAAAACCAGAAAATCATGAATTTCCACTAAAATTTTAATTTGTGAAACCCAAAGTACTGTTTTTATTAAATAATTATGAAAAATGAATTAAATTATAAATTTTTAATTCTCTAGCTCTTTTATGTTGCGCCAATGCTTTTTACAGAGAAACGTCCAAATTTCGAAAATGGTTAAAGTATCGAACTGATATTCAACACATGTTGTTTTAGTATTACTCTTGACTTGCTAGAAATGTTTTAAGTTATTTGCTTGATTTTTAAAGTATTGCGCAACATTTATGACGTCAGAGCTAGTTACAGCAGCCTGGCTGGCACACAATGGAAAGACTGATGTGAATTTACTACGGCGTTAGCAGGCTGCTTCCCTACATCACCCTCTACTTAAATTTTTTTTGTTTATGAATGTTAATGAACGAAAAAAAATTTAATTACAAAAAGGGAAGCAAGAGTACAGTTTAACTTCCTATGAAAATTTAAACTTGAAATGTAAACATTTAGAAACATTAAAAGAAAACTGATTACCTACATTAATTATTTAAATTGCGGGCATGTTCACTGCCTCTTAAGCAACATTATTATCCAAAATTTAAGCAAAGTCAATGAAACACTTTGGCATACATATTGCCTTAGACAAGCAAACACATAAAGATATGTAAAATTATGGAAATCTCAAATCCATTAAATACATTTTTACATACACAAACTCAAAAAAACTAAAAGTTATTCAAGTTACATAAACAGATGATTATATCTTAGCAGTCTTTTCTAAACCTGAAAGGGAAATTTCACAAATAATTTTTACACATGTGGTTGTAGCCGCTTTGGCTGGCGTTCTACACTTCCATTCACAAGGGTAGAGGAGGGGAAGTTGCTATGGTGTGCGTCCTTCACGTTCACTCTAAATTACATGGGGAAAGGGGAGGGGTCACTGTGAGTTGTGTCCAAGTCACTCCACGCTTTCACGCAGCTACCAGGCTGCCATTATCTGGTTTGTCCTGTAGAACAAACAAAAAGAATGCGTCAGACTCTGCTCACTTAACATCTAAGGGTGGGTCACAATGAAATGGGGATATATACATTTTATCCTTCAATATGTTGCTGGAACAAAGTTAACAGCACTTTTTCAATTTTACTCTTACGGTTACTTAACTGTCATAATATCGGTAAACAAATGGCTCAAAACGCCGTTAGTCACGTACTAGAGAAAATTAATGCTCAAGGCATACAATCATGAATCCTATTTAACATCAATTTATTATTTCTGGGCCGGAACACTGAACCAATGCTCGGTACATTCCTGACAAATCTGTATTTTACTCACTTAGCTGACTCATCTTCGGTTACCTTATTCTTAGAGATAGTACGAGTATATTTGATTAGTAGTTTTCTCAGCTTCTTTGTACATATCAGTAACTTTTGGTAATAGTACAGTTCTGAGTGTTCAAAACACACTACGTTTAGTTGACTACAAAATCCACTTATTGGTCCTCTGCTGCTGTGTCAGTTCCACATCTGCAATTGTGTACTTACTTCATCGAAGTGTATTTATGCTGAGCTAAAATTAATGTTTCACGTCTGTCATTATGTTATTCATTTATGTTGCTAGTGTATGTACTTATTTAACACTCACTCTATTAATATTTAAAGCATAGGATAGCACATTTATTTCATATTCATAGTGTATTGCAGCTGATCAGTTTGCTCATGTGGCAATCCATTTCCACTCGATCGGACGCTGAAACCACAGGTAGTCTCTCTCGACCTACCACTAAAGTGCATCAAGTAATTATGGACGAGCGTAATGCTAAACTCCTTAAACCTATAGGACACCATGAGCTGCTCTGTCTCATCTAACATAAGTGTACCTATGGTCGCATTTACCCCTCCAACTCATAACCTCAATACGTGTAGGTGTGTCCTGTCACACACTACACCAAAATAATGGCCAGCTCCAACCTTATAAATACTTCAGGAACGTGTCCTTCACGTCTCAACCACAAACACTGCTCAATTCTATTACACTGCCATTCCTTGCCACACAAGGTGAGTTTATTCTTACAACTTGTCTGCATATTTTTCATAACACTAAGCACTCTCTTTAACTATTAATTAGTTAGCTCTACAGCATACAATAGGTTTCACTGCCACTTCAGATCCTGCTTGTACACGAATTTGTATATCTTTTTAAATTACTGTCGGTGGACCATTTCCAATAAAACAACACTTTGTACTTACAATATTACCAGGGTTCTATACATAATTGTTACTCAAATACATTTGTATCTTAATTACGTCATACTTTTCTGTTGTTTATGTCACTATTAGGTTTGTCACATTAGGTATGTTTCTTCACTAATCGGTGGATAGAATGGTTACAGAACTCGTGGCTTGATAACCATAACGGAAAATTTTTGTGTTGGAAAGAAGGGGTCGCAATTTTAGGTGGATAGGGAAGATGAAGAATGAGTGAGATCTGAAATGGAAAGAAGATCTCACACAGCTGGGACTGCACAGCTGCCACACTGTGTAGAGGTTACAGAACAACCTCCTCCCTACAGCATTCATTGGTTTCAGAAATTTTTCGTATTTGGAAAGAAGGGGTCAAAATTTTTGTGAATAGGAAAGATGAAGAGTGAGTGAGATCTGAAATGGGAAAGAAGATCTCACACAGCTGGGACTGCACAGCTTCCACACTGTGTAGAGGTTACAGAACAACCTCCTCCCTACAGCATTCATTCACTACCTATGAATTTCTTTAGGTCGATCACGTTCCTGGGACCCAATAGCTTTTTACTTTTAGGGTACTCTAGCCTATATGCATTGGTATGTGGTTTTCCTATGATCCTGAAAGGTCCTTGGTATACGAACATGAATTTCTTTGTTTCTGCATTTGCTTTCTTTGATTTTTCCTTGGTTTTTACAAGGATTAACTGACCTATTTCAAAACTAGTAGGTACAGTTTTTGCGTCATGACGCTTCTTCCTTTCCAACGCTCTTTTTCTTGTATTTGCCCTAGCCTTTAACTTCTTCTCGTCAGTGGATATTTGCGTTAGAATAGGGAATTCTACCATATCTGCAATCACATTGTGCGGTTCTTGGCCAAACATCAATTCGCAAGGTGCAAAACCAGTTGCATCATGTTTTAAGTTGTTAATTACATTCTCAAAATACTTAATGTGCTCTGCCCAACTCGAGTGTTTCCGAGCACAATAAGTTCTGCAAAGCCTATTCAATTCTCTCATAATACGTTCACTCATATTTCCTTGGGGGAAATACGCAGATATTTTCAGATGTTTCACGCCGGCCTTATCTAGACATTCCTTAAATCTATCAGAAGTAAATTGAGGCCCATTGTCTGACAGCAAATTCTTCGGAACCCCAACGTTCACGAAGAAATCTGTTTCCAACTTCTCAACCAATGTTTTTGCATTTGCTCTTTTAATTGGGTATAGCTTAACATATTTACTGAATCCATCCACAATAACAAAAACATGGGTGCAACCGCCTCTCGAAACAGGAAGAGGGCCAAACAAATCACAAGCCAGTAATTCTAGGGTTTCAGTTGGCTCTACTGAATGCATATCCCCTTGTATTCTGGTGTTAGCAGCACGACTTTCTGGCACACTACACAAGATGCTAGACGCTTGGCCACACGGCGGTACATGTTGTCAAACACAACCTTCTCTTTTAATTTTGCAATTCACTTCTTTGCACCGTAGTGCCCATACCTCAGGTGTACATAGTCGATTAGTAAGTCTACATGTTGTGATGGAAAGCACAGGTTCCACTCAGAAACACCTACCTTTTTCCTCCTAAACAGAATACCTTTATGCAGACAATAGTATTGCGAAACCTTAGGATAGTTCGCATTTCCTAAATAGCTCTTCACTAATTTCAGTTGGTCATCTGCATTCTGCTCACGTCTCAAGTTCTTAATCACTTTCTTTAATGCACTTTCTTCCTTTACTTCGTGCAATGCAAACATTCGAACTTCATTTAGGTCTGTTGCTGTAATTCCCGCGTCATCACAGAGCTCCGCATTTTTAGATAACCCATCAGCTACCAGATTGTCTTTCCCTTGAATATATCTAACCTCAAGGTCAAATTGCTGGAGATACAATGACCATCTTACCAAACGAGCATTCCTCAGCTTACAGGTCTTTGAAAAGGTCAACGCCTTATGGTCACTGTAAACAATTATCTTGTGACCTAATAGATACTGCTCAAACTTTTGTACCCCAAATACAATTCCCAATGCTTCCAGTTCTGAAATGCCATAATTTCTCTCTGCTGCCTGTAAAGATCGACTTGCGAAAGCTATAGTCTTGTGCACTTCTTGTTCGTTCTCTATTTCTACTTGGTATATCTCCACAGCTATACCATAGCCACTAGCATCAACAGACATGCAGAATGGTTTTTCAAAATCAGGATGATGTAAAATAGGACTATTAATTAAAGATTGTTTAAGCACCTCAAACGCCTGTTGACATTCTGCTGTCCAAACCCAAGGGGTATTCTTTTTCAGCAGGAGGTGAAGACAGGGCGCATTAAAAGCCTGATCACTAACAAAACGCCTATAGAAGCCGAAAAGACCGAACATCGATCTCAAATGCTTCTTGTTTCTGGGAGCCTCAAATTTTTCAAAAATTGCTAGCTTGCCTGGGTCAGGCAGAATACCTTTTCCACTTATCCTATATCCCACGAAACCTATTTCCTCTTTAACGCACCCTGTCTTTTCAATCTTTAGTTTCATGCCACCTCTCTCAATAGCCTCTAACACTTCCTCTAATAAAGCTATGTGTTCTTCCCAGGTAGGAGTTGCTATTAACAGATCATCTATGTAGACTGTTATTTTATTACTTAAAGCTGGTTCTAAAACATGGCACATCACACGTACGAAGGCACAAACAGAGATATTAAGTCCGAAAGGTACCACACGGTATTGGTAACAAACTCCTTCGTACAAGAAAGCTGTGTACTTCCTTGAACTTTCCGTCAGTGGCAAATTCCAATATCCACACGTGATGTCCATAGAAGTTTAGAATTTTACTCCCCGGAACTTTTGCAATAACTCGTCCATGTTCTGCGGTCTATCACTTTCCCTAACCACTATTTCATTCAACCAACGAGCGTCCAAGACCAATCTGACACTCCTGTCTCTTTTTGGTACAACAACAAGAGGATTATTGTACTCACTGATCGCTTTTTCAATCACACCCCATTCTAGCATTCTCTGTATCTCCTTTCGAACTGCCTCCTTCCTAGCTACATGGCTTCCTGAAAAACACTTGGCCAGGTTTCACCTTTAATTGACATTCATAACCTTTGACCACGCCAGGTCGATCTGAAAATACCTTATGATGCCTTTTTAAAACCTGTCTCAGTTCTTCCTTCTGATTAGCTGAAATTTTATCGATTTCCTGCAATTTAGCTTCTATTTTGTCCAAAATAATTGCTTCTTCTTCTGTGTTTAGCTTACTTGTACTAAGATTAACACCTTCGTACCAATATCTCCTATTTTTCAGAACTCGTATAGGCAGCTCCCAAGTTTCATCATTAGTTACTACATGTTTATCACTAAAAGGTACTGTAATTACTCCGGTTATCGGCAAGACCATTTTTAACTGGCTTCTTTCAAAGTCAACAACACTCTGATATTTCGACAAGAAATTGATGCCAATTAAAACTTCAATACTGAGATTGTTTACAATTAAACATGGATGATCAATTAAATTACCATTAAAGTTAAAGGGCAGCAAAGCTTCTTGCTTTACCGTTTTTGACACCTTGCCAGTAGCACCAATTATTCTTAGTCCTGATACCCTCATTACTGTAAGCTTGTCTTTACCAGGTAATGCATCAAAGAAGGACTGAGATATCGCACTCACTTCACTTCCACTGTCTAAGAGACAAAGTACATTGATACCCAACATATTCACTATTATTATAGGGTGGCTTATTCTAGGTTGTACAGGTGGTTCCTCAAACTCATCCAATAGCTCCTTTTGGATTTGTCTCCAACTAAAGTGATCGACATCTGTCTTCATTACATTTAGGTCAAAGTGTGTAGGGGTTTCCTGAATTACATTTTCAGCTGCCTTTTCCAGTCGGTCTATTAATTTTAAATCGAAACACCGCACGACTTCATTACATTTAGTTTGCTGAACATAACCCAAATTACTGTAGTCTGAGCGATTCTGCGCCTCCAGACCGGGCATAACACTAGTTACAGCTAAACCACTTTCACCATTATCGTCGGTTTCCTTCTCAAGTGACAACTGGTCACAGCTACTGGGTTCATCGACCCCCAACAGGCTACCCTCTACATTCTCACTTACCTCCTGTCCTAAATCTATTAGTACATTATCAACATCCTGCACAGGCACTTTAGATAAGAGCACATCATCCTCATCGTAAATATAAGCATGAATTTCTTCTGCTTCTTCACCTGACAATTCAGTATTTTGTAGCTCCTCCCTATCGTTACACCGCTGCGCCTTCTCTTTCTCTTCCCACTTAGAAAGCGTCTTTAACACGGTATCTATCAAATACTGTGAGTGATCTAATATTTCTGTTGTATCCTTAGATGCTACCGACACGTCATCCACATGTTCAGTTTGAGTATTCTGATCTGTCTTACCAATTCCCGTAACTACTGGCTTAGGAAAAGTAACCGCCTGGTGAGCGTCAGTGTCCTCATAGACGGGAACTAGTTTTCCTGCCTCGGCCTACTATTGTTTCCTTTATTTTCATTATAGTTAACTGGCACAGCATTGCTTTCCGTACTGTTGTTTACATGCATAATTTTGTTTGGAACAAAATTATTATCATTTGGATGCCATTGTTGGTTCTGATAATTATTTCTCCAATTCCTACCTCTCTTAGGATGGCGAACACCTACTGTTTGATGTTTACATTGCCATTCTGCTCGTTCCTAAAATTACTACTAGAGTTATTTAGATTTCTGTTGTTACGTGCTTGCTCTTCATTGGCAGCAACACGTTCTACACGTTCCAGATATTCAATGAAACGATCCACATTGTCTCTAGAGGCAGATATAATTCTAGTTTGCCAATACCATGGCAGTTTGGCTTCAAGACCTAGTATAATCATTTCCGGTTTTAGCTTTTCGCCCAAATGTGACAAACGTGAGATCCATGACCTAGCAAACTCTTTAATAGATTCCTTGCCTGCATTGAAGCGTCTTCCACTCCAAAATTCTCTCAACACTTCATTTTGCTTATTACTAGACCAATACTCATTAATGAAAGCTGTTTTAAACCCCGCTAATGTTTTACACTTCAACATAAAATCAGCTGACCAACGCATGGCGTCACCTGCTAAACGGCTTCTAATAAATGAGATTTTCTCTCGTTCAGACCAAGTTGGTGGAATCACATCTTCAAAATCGTTCCAGAAATCTAGCGGGTCGATATTTTTATCTGGATCGAACCGCAAGAACTGCCGACACCCGATAAAAGCGGCGTTTACAGCTACAACTTGTTGTATACTACCATTACCAGAAGTTATTGAAGCTACTTTACTCTCAATGTTAGCAATGTTAGTACTAATATTTTCTACTTTCATTTCCACATTATCTACTCTATGCACAATATGAGTAGTATCAGTTTTGATTGCATCTACTTCTGCTTGACATATGTTTACTTTTATATTAACATCTTTAAACCTATCTGAGCACAGTTCAGATTCCGCCTCGATCTTTTCTGTTAACTTGTGCTCCAGCTTCGCATCTTCTATTTGGAAGTCTTAGCGAACCTCAGCAACTTCGGATTTTACTGTTTTATACATTTCAGAAAATTGTTGAGCAACCTTTTTCTTAATATCCTCATGATTGTAATCAATTTTATAATTCAAACTGTTCAAATCCTCTTTCAACTTACTGCAACCAGCCTTGAAGGTATTGTCCATTTCCTCCAATCGTTTATTAAAATTAGTTTGGCTGGCCACAATCTCATACTTTAATTCAGCATTCATTCTAGCATTACTGGCTGACATTTTTGCATGACTGCTTTTGACCTCAGTTATTTCAGACTTTAATTCAGCATTACTGCTTTTGACCTGTTCACTTATTTCAGACTTTAATACAGCTGTCATTTTTGCATTACTGGCAGCTATTGCTTGTAATATAACATTTAAATCAACAGCCCCAGTATCTTTGGGTTGCTCACTAGCTGGTTTCTTTTCACACTCAGGTGACGAAAAACTAGCTCCAACACCAGAATCATCAAAACTAAATGAAACTTCTAATTGATCAGTCCTATCTAACTTCTCCTGTTTAAACTCTACCATCTCTGATGACTGTTTCGTTTTTAACTCATCAGATAAACTATCATCCAATAAATTTACAATTTCTAATTTCTGCTTTACTACAGGGGTCTCTATTATTGAATCATTGCCCCTTTTTACACTACTGTCAGGAGACAATACTTCATATTTCACTTTAACATTACTACTTTCATGCATGTGTACACTTGAACCGTTGTCTGGATTTACAGTTCCCTCAACAGATATAGGTTCTGATTGAAGTTTAACTTCAGTTTCTTTTGGCGGTTCCATCGCCGACAGTCTTTTAGTGCAGGTTAGTAAATTTTTTAACAGCTTTTCACTTAACTTAGTTCCTTCTGCACGACGTATGGCGTTGCCGGCGCGGCGTACCAGGATTACTGATGCGACATGGCGCGTTGAACCGCAGACGGCACTCCGACGGCTGTTGTGTGTTTGCGTGGCCCGCAACTGCAGGCGCGGCTCCGGCTGCTGCGGCGGGTAACTGCGGTGAGGCGAAACTGGCTTCTCTCGATGCCGGCAGCGCCGCTAGACTCAGTGCCAGATCCGTCAATCCAGAGGCGTTGTTAATCCAATTGCGTCGTCCACATACGCACGTAACACATTCACTGTTCTATGCTCAGTTACGTGTCGCATTTCACTCGCGAATCCGAATAGTTAAAAATCACTTTCACTTTTACTCAGTTTATTTCCCGGCCGATGCACCATATGTGGGGCGGCGGGTGGGGAAAATAATGTTGCTGTTATATAAAATGTTTGTTTGAATGGAGAAACACTGCACTTCCCGGCCGATGCACCATATGTGGGGCGGCGGGTGGAATAATTTTACTGTTGTATAAATGTTTGTAGAATATAGAAACATTTCCTGGCCGATGCACCATATGTGGGGCGGCGGATAGAATTAATTGTTTAACTGTTGCATAAATGTTTGTTTGAATGTAGAAACACTTCCCGGCCGATAGACCATATGTGCGGCGGCGGGTGAAATTATTGTTCTTAAAAATGTTCCTATTATTTTTGCTGTTGTTTGCCGTTCTCAACACTGGCTCTCTAAATACAATATTGGCTACCAGAAAGTGATTAGCAAAACGTGAAGCCTGTAATTAGAATTCCTAGTGCCCACTTCATCTGAGAATACACTTATAGTTAAAGCTTATAGCTCTGAGGAATTAGGAGATTGTCCGAGATCTATAATCAAAAACGATTTTCTAAAACAGTTGAGTATATTCTGAAAGTCACAGATGAAAAACAAAAGAATCCACACAACCTAACTAACAGAGCAGTTCAGAGTCTAATGCACTGATGCAACTATAATTGTCCAAATTGAATATTTAAATGAATGCTCGCCATAATTTGATGATTAGTTTCATCAAACGCTACGCGGAATAATGGTAGAATGTTGTCCCGCGGCGGCACGTGAAAATACGACAATACGCAAACTGAAGCTAGATAATGAAAATCATCCCAGAATTAACACTTCACTTGAAAATGATTTCATGGTTACGCGTATCTCGAGTAACTTAATACGGCATCCGAGGCTGTTTGTAGCAATGATACCGACGCGACGCGATTCCCGACACAGATGGCGTGCTAGTCAGCGTCTGGAGAGAACTGGGGCCTTGCTTCCTCGCGCAGCGTTCTTATATATAAAGCCGTGGTGCGGACGGCTAAGGGAACGCCTGATCAAATCGGCTCTCCCGACTATCCGCTGGGCTAGTAATGCACCACTTTAAGTTACCTAATAAATCATAGCTTCTCTTGCTGTTGGCCGATGAAGCTCTTAATTTAAATGTGCATTCAGCACACAGGTAAGTATTGATAATAAAATTTTGACGTGGCTAAGTTAAATATTTTGGGCGAGAGAATTAATTTAATTACACTGCACGCAGTAGACGAGCTCTGAACTGGCCCTTTGGAGATACGCTATCGCTATAGTTTTATAGGTATTCAAATGAAACTTCTCACATCTTCATAGTTATAGCGGATCTCCGACCTACTTAAATATAAACATCCTAGCCTTATTTATTAGCCTACTTAATCTATCTTGCTTCCTTAAAGTATTGCGCAACTTTTATGACGTCAGAGCTAGTTACAGCAGGCTGGCTGGCACACAATGGAAAGACTGATGTGAATTTATTACGGCGTTAGTAGGCTGCTTCCCTACACATACTTTCCTCATACATGCCTTCTGACCAAGATTTCTTACTCAATCACTCACGTAAGTGGCAGTAAGAAATGATGTTAGCGTTATTGAATGAGACATATGAAACCCTTCATAGGCTAGTGAGGAGATGCTCGTGATTTACGGGGATCCTTTTTTCATCTTCATATTTCTTGTCTTCATCACTTCCTTTAGTCGCCAAGCAACGGCACTGAAAGTTTGTGCCGTACCTGGATCCTATTACTATTAGATATAACTGCCGAATACAGCATAAAAGCATCAGAAATAAAGGCACAGGGTTGGATGGGAATATGTTCAAAGACTATTTTAGATTAGGGTAGCTGTTATGGTTGGAGAACATGTTATGTGATGATCCCTTTTGGGCTACAGAAGAGACACCACCTTTCGTATGTCATGATGTCCTTGTTGCACTACTTTCCTCAATCATTTGCCTTCTGGCCAAGTTTTTTAACTAAGTCACTCTTATAATTGGAAGTAAGAAATGAGTGTAGTGCTTTGAATGAGACATACGAAGCTCTTCCTTGGGTGATGAGGAGATGCACTCGCTTAACGGTAATCCTAGTTTCATCTTTGAATTTCTTGCCTTCATTACCTCCTTCACTCGCCAAGCAACGGGGGAGACATCTACAACATTGAAAGTTTGTGTAATCATTTTATCCTATCACTTTTACACAGATATAAACACCGCATTTGGCAAATAAGCATAAGAAATAAAGCCACAGTTTTGGGTGGGAATACGTTCATAGACTATTTTATGTTAAAGTCGCGTTAATGGTCCGTGATCACGTTATGTGAATATTCCTATTGGGGTACAGAAGTGACATAATTTCGAATGCCATGATGGCCTTTTTTGCACTACTTTCCTCATGCATAGCCCTTCTGACAAAGTTTTCTGAGTCAGTCACTTTTATAATTGGCAGTAAGAAATAATGTTAGTGTTATTGAATGAGACATCCCATTTACCTGTCTTAAAATAACTGCAATAGTCTGCAACCAGACCCCAATAATACCCACACAAGGACTAACCTTTCACATAACCACAAACAGAATGAGACATGCAAATGGAACATAGGACATTTGTCAGTTAAATGACCTAGTTCTGAATTATAACAAATGACAACAATTCTGTTACATGAAAATACAACGTGGTGATACTGCCGAGTATAGCGCAATATGTACAATTTGCACACACATAACACCTTAAGAGAATTAAAATTGAAAAATAGGTGTTTCCTTGCCAGAAAATGCAAAAGACGATACTAACTTTCGCGTCCCCCATATGCATCCGCCACTGGGCTAAACTAACGGCTGTGACATGATGTTACATGACAGACAGTGTAAATATGGCCTGACATGACAGTGCCCTAACAGCCAGTGTGAATTGTCTTTTGGCATTCTACTTGGTGAAATGTTTCTCACTAATATTTCGGTAAGTTGCGACGATATCAACTCTCTTGTTTTCCACAAAGTTCTTATAGCCCATGACGATATCCTCAAGGCAGTTGTTCTGCCAAGTTAAACACTTCTCAGTCATATTTGCAGTAGAAGTTTCCAGAAACGACAGCAAGATGAACTGAATATCGCAACTTTATGGCACAAAAATATTCTATTTGCTTTGTGTACTCAACTTAATGAGAACGCTGTCCCAGGGATAACTTACGGGAAAATAATATGTCTTCATACAATAAGCAGCAGTTATACTGTAGTTAGTCCATTCCTGGAATAACTATCATTGGCTTTATCTCGCGATCGTACAACTGGTACTAAATGGAAGAGAAATATTCAAGTCGACAAAAAACAAGTGCAATGCAAAAAAAGTAATAAAATAAAGACTAATAGTACGCAAAATCACAATATCCACTACTGTAATATGACTGAGCAGGGCGAAAATAGGTCAATGTCAGATGTTTGCAGATGACGACACCGTTTCTCCCACGAAAGTCAACGCCAAACCTTCTTCCAGAGAAATCTTGACATTGTTGATGTGCCGTTCCGTTGACGGTCTATGTGAATGCCGTTATTTTAAATGCAGTGTGGTATGTTTCGACGTTCCGTTCCGTCCAATGTGAATCGATCCTTACAACGAGTGTCATTTGGTAAACAGAAGGCGCCATTTTGATTCGTGATTAGACTGTCACTTGTGTATCGTCTGTGTTTTGTTATTCAGTCGACGAAGTATATATACCTTATTTCCTACGCAGACGCGAAAGGCAGGAATTCGAAGGTGTACAGAGATTATTCTTTTATTACAGTTTATTGACTATATTTTTTTGAATGTAGATGACGAATTTCCCTTAAACTATGTAAAAATTTCAATCGTATGCATATATTTGCTGTAATACATAAATAAAGCATTTTATGCCAAGGATTAACAAAACTGGTGATTGAATCCATTGCGATAAATTATAACTGTGTGAAATACTGACCTGCGGCATTGATGATGGCGAGACATCTTTGACGTGTTGCGCGTACACGTACTAGCATGTTTGACAGCTATTCTGTACAATAGACCAAATTCTTTCTTTTTTATGAGATGAACTTCAGCTATTCAAAAATTCCACAGTGCCGCCCCATTAAGACATTTTATTTATAGAAATATACACAATCACACAATGTGAGTTGTGTAAATTACGACAGTAACACTGATTTTATAGAACGCGCCAATTGAAGCATGACAAGCAGCATTTCCCAAACGTAAATTATGTACAATATTACACAGAGGATGATGAAACGCACCGTGTTTTCTGCTAAACTCACATTTGTGAGATTAATGCCGCGGTTGTATTCGAGTTCATCTTTTTGTTGGATTATTCCCCTGTCAGTGTACTTTTTCTGAGGGACTCAGGTCATTTTCGTAAATGAGTGCGTAGGTTGTTTTTTAGATGGCTAACATTTTTATGACTGCAGTTTTCTCCACTCAGTGGATACTGTAATAGTCGCAAACTGTCTCGTGTAAAACAAGCAAATGTGCTACCAAAGCATTCAAATTTTAATATTTCGTTCAAACTCGTTACCGGTTTTTGCCAATTGCAATTTTTTTTTTTATTTCTAATATAATCCAAAACGTTATACAGATGTAAAAAACTGTGCATCATGACGTGTCACCAATAGGACACTGATTTAATATGTTGGAACATTTTCCTCTTCACTTTTGTATGCAAAACACGATAAGACATGCCCCACACTTTCATCCACTCATGGTTCGCCTATTGTATTTCCATTTGTGAAAATTTACGTGCACATCTACATCACATATTCCATTAGTTTCATATAATCCAAGTGAATGAAATAACAGAAAGCCAACAAATTTAACCTATTGATTTCTGTGGGAGCATTGTACCTCTTACATTTATGTTTATCATTGTATTAGGCTATCACCAACTTTGGGTCAGTTATTTTCGTCTGTTTAATTTAGAGTACATCTATAATGCTGTATGTAAAATTATTCAAGTGCTTTGTTTGAAGTATTAGACATAAACAATAGCTGTACAGCCAAAGAGGAAGAGAGTGGTCCCTCCCCCCCCCCCCCCCACCCCCCCCCCCACCCCGCTCCCTTTTTTTCCAAAGTAGCAGTGGCTGCTTTTGCATGTTGATATAATTTCTCTTTTCCACAGCCCAGGAGGTTTACTTTCATAAAGGGATTTATGGAACATGATGTATGATGAATGAATGAATTCTAATTTTATACTTTTAGGTTTCAGTTTAAGCTCAGGTCACCATTCTTATGAGATTATGATTCATAACTAGGGAAAAAAAGTCTGTTATGGTGAGCATAAAGGAAAAAAAGCTGCAACTTATTTATGCACCCTATATGACATGGTCTCTGTAGTGCCAACCATGCTGTTGAGTTATTTGCACATTTATTCTCAACAACGGATGTTGCTCTGCCAGAGAGACAAGATAGATAAAGTTATTGCTTATGTACTGATATTTATAGTGAGAAGTGTGCACTCTTTTAATTTGACATTTTAAGTATTTCAGTGGGTATCACTGGTTATTCGTTAACTTCACCACCATTTAGGGATTCATTATTTTATATAATTCCTGTGTGGCATTTTAGGTGTAATATGAGCATTGCTCTAGGATTATATCAGCACCCTCATCATCAAATAACACACTGTGAAGGAAGCTTATGTATATGGCTGACCGTTTCCGATGCGTTTGTTAAGAATTCCACATTCATCAAGTAACAGGTGACAATATATGAGAATTCCCCATTCACCAAGTAACAGATGGCAGGATATGTATGCAGTTTTGAGCCAAAGTCTTAAATTGTTCATTAGAACTTGGAGACCCTTCAGAGATTGACATTTTGTTTTGTTGTACTTCCTCAGATCACAAAAACATTGTAATCTAACAATATCATGTTACATAAATCTTGTAGGCACAAGTGCCATGATAGCATTCATTATTTGGATAATTTTTCAGATTTTATTTGTTATTCTCGATACGCTGAAGCCTAAGTTGTTTCACATTCAGAGAGCTTTTCCCATTGACCCATATTTCTCACTAACTACTTCTTCTTCCTCCTTGGCACCTCTCCACTATTTTGCTCTCTTATTCATCTCTATACCTCTTATGTTTCTGATGTGTTTGATGCCTGGTTTTTCAGTGTGTAGATTTTCTTGTTGGTATGAGTTCATATTACAAATGAAAACTTTAAATCTACAACATGTTATGTACCTCTTAGACTTGTGTAGGCAAAATAATTCAACAGAATATTGATGGGACACAGCAGTAACCAGCCACAAATTACTTTTTGATTACATTAGTAAAAAGCACCATTAGCACTTTTGAATTGATTTATACGAATTGATCATCAGACAACTTGCATGCTCTTGTTAAAATACATGTCTTAATGTTTTAACAAAAGTTTGTAAGTGATTTTTTTATTATTATGAATGTATCAATTTGAAATTTATAACAGTGCCTTTAATAACATCCCTTATCACATAAGTCATACTGCTTTTATAGTGTCATTATTTTATAAAATGTAATAATTAATATTTAAGTAGAAACATAGCAGCTGTAGTTTGTTTTTGATAGTTATACACTTTCCAGTAAATTTGACTCCTTTGAGACTTGTCATACAAATATATGCACTTTATTTCACATTTTCTCCTAGCTCCTCATATAACTGGCTGGGCAAGCCTATTCAAAGGTCAGAAACGGGCAAGAAGCATACCTCCTCCAACAGGAGTATGTCAGATAGTTTTATTCGATATTCAAAACAAAGCTTCAGGTTGAGGACAAGTGTGCCATTGATTGTAAAACTTATATACTGAAAATTTTTCTGTGAAATTTCTCTCTTACCAATACCTCCAGGTTGTATGGAGCATGAGAAGAATGACTGTGAAAATGCCTCTGTGCATGATGTAATTAGTCTAATCTTCTTCTTGATCCCTATGAGAGTAATGTGTAGGTGGTTGTAATATATTCGTAGATTCATCACTTAAAGTTGGTGCTAGAAATGTTGTAAGAAGATTTTCATGGGATGTTTTGTGTCTTTCTTCATCTGCCAGGTCAGTTCTTTCAGCATATTTGACACAATCTTCAGTGGGTTGAACAAATTTGTGACCGTTGCCCTTCTCTGTGTATGTTCAATATCCGCTATTAATTCTGTTTGGTGTGGTTCCCGCACATTCGAGAGGATTTTTAGACAGTATTTCATTATAAGGTACTGCATCACCTGTGTAAAGTCTGAGATCACTATTAATACTGTCCCCTAGGTCATTAGTGTACAACATGAACAGCAAGGGTC